>NC_089849.1:106802173-107122173 GCF_035609145.1 Eleutherodactylus coqui
GTGACCAATGTTTCTATCTTGGAAAATGAAATTGCATGATGTATGGAGTGTTTTTGACATATCTTGTCTCAGGATTTGCTTGCAGTCCTACCATATCCCACAAAATGCAGAAGTGCAGTCAATGCAGCTTTTTACCTAAAATGGTAAAAATTGGTCAAAGCCTCATGCGGTTTATTACCTGCCCCTGGAATAACATCAATGGCAATTATAAGAATAATTCTGATAATAGTACAAATTTTGTATGTATGTTTTCAGCCCTACAAAACCATAACTATAGAAGTTTAAATTTATACGTAAAGCTAGATATTTGTAGAAATATCTATATTGATATATAACTATCTATTTATATAGCTAGATATATATCTATGCAGTAACATACATTAGATAGATAGATAGATAGATAGATAGATAGATAGATAGATAGATAGATAGACTGTATATAAGCCTGCAAGTCTTGCACTTGAAGCAGCTTTATGATGTCATTAAGGCTCGATGGTGACACGCGCACCCGGAACAAGGACCACAGGTTGTTAGCGGCCATTTTTCCATCAGTCTCCACTGGAGCTAGAAGTGAGCAGACAGATACTCCTATAGACGCTGCTGGAGCCAGATCATTTGTCTCTGTGATGGACAACGTTTGAAATTCGCCCTTAAGCGGGAGACGGCAGCCTACAACAGTCAAATTGATCGCTGCTTATCACTTCTTTTGTGGTAGGTACAGTTATTCCAGATAGGGGAATGGGTAGGTTAAGTTATTCCAGGGAGGGGAATGCTTATGGGCAAGGCATTATGCTTGATCGGAGGCGGATGAAGTGGCAAAAAAGGCTCGGCCTACACCATGACCATGCCAATCGTCAACCCAAAGTGAATATGAGCCACACAGGTTGGTTGAAATAGCGCAACATGAATGATGGAACCTGGATCCAAGCGTCCCAGGATGCATTTCAGCGAAAACGTTCAACAATGTTCAGCGTGACCAATGTTTCTATCTTGGAAAATGAAATCGCATGATGTATGGAGTGTTTTTGACATATCTTGTCTCAGGATTTGCTTGCAGTCCTACCATATCCCACAAAATGCAGAAGTGCAGTCAATGCAGCTTTTTACCTAAAATGGTAAAAATTGTTCAAAGCCTCATGCGGTTTATTACCTGCCCCTGGAATAACATCAATGGCAATTATAAGAATAATTCTGATAATAGTACAAATTTTGTATGTATGTTTTCAGCCCTACAAAACCATAACTATAGAAGTTTAAATTTATACGTAAAGCTAGATATTTGTAGAAATATCTATATTGATATATAACTATCTATTTATATAGCTAGATATATATCTATGCAGTAACATACATTAGATAGATAGATAGATAGACTGTATATAAACCTGCAAGTCTTGCACTTGAAGCAGCTTTATGATGTCATTAAGGCTCGATGGTGACACGCGCACCCGGAACAAGGACCACAGGTTGTTAGCGGCCATTTTTCCATCAGTCTCCACTGGAGCTAGAAGTGAGCAGACAGATACTCCTATAGACGCTGCTGGAGCCAGATCATTTGTCTCTGTGATGGACAACGTTTGAAATTCGCCCTTAAGCGGGAGACGGCAGCCTACAACAGTCAAATTGATCGCTGCTTATCACTTCTTTTGTGGTAGGTACAGTTATTCCAGATAGGGGAATGGGTAGGTTAAGTTATTCCAGGGAGGGGAATGCTTATGGGCAAGGCATTATGCTTGATCGGAGGCGGATGAAGTGGCAAAAAAGGCTCGGCCTACACCATGACCATGCCAATCGTCAACCCAAAGTGAATATGAGCCACACAGGTTGGTTGAAATAGCGCAACATGAATGATGGAACCTGGATCCAAGCGTCCCAGGATGCATTTCAGCGAAAACGTTCAACAATGTTCAGCGTGACCAATGTTTCTATCTTGGAAAATGAAATTGCATGATGTATGGAGTGTTTTTGACATATCTTGTCTCAGGATTTGCTTGCAGTCCTACCATATCCCACAAAATGCAGAAGTGCAGTCAATGCAGCTTTTTACCTAAAATGGTAAAAATTGGTCAAAGCCTCATGCGGTTTATTACCTGCCCCTGGAATAACATCAATGGCAATTATAAGAATAATGCTGATAATAGTACAAATTTTGTATGTATGTTTTCAGCCCTACAAAACCATAACTATAGAAGTTTAAATTTATACGTAAAGCTAGATATTTGTAGAAATATCTATATTGATATATAACTATCTATTTATATAGCTAGATATATATCTATGCAGTAACATACATTAGATAGATAGATAGATAGATAGATAGACTGTATATAAGCCTGCAAGTCTTGCACTTGAAGCAGCTTTATGATGTCATTAAGGCTCGATGGTGACACGCGCACCCGGAACAAGGACCACAGGTTGTTAGCGGCCATTTTTTCATCAGTCTCCACTGGAGCTAGAAGTGAGCAGACAGATACTCCTATAGACGCTGCTGGAGCCAGATCATTTGTCTCTGTGATGGACAACGTTTGAAATTCGCCCTTAAGCGGGAGACGGCAGCCTACAACAGTCAAATTGATCGCTGCTTATCACTTCTTTTGTGGTAGGTACAGTTATTCCAGATAGGGGAATGGGTAGGTTAAGTTATTCCAGGGAGGGGAATGCTTATGGGCAAGGCATTATGCTTGATCGGAGGCGGATGAAGTGGCAAAAAAGGCTCGGCCTACACCATGACCATGCCAATCGTCAACCCAAAGTGAATATGAGCCACACAGGTTGGTTGAAATAGCGCAACATGAATGATGGAACCTGGATCCAAGCGTCCCAGGATGCATTTCAGCGAAAACGTTCAACAATGTTCAGCGTGACCAATGTTTCTATCTTGGAAAATGAAATCGCATGATGTATGGAGTGTTTTTGACATATCTTGTCTCAGGATTTGCTTGCAGTCCTACCATATCCCACAAAATGCAGAAGTGCAGTCAATGCAGCTTTTTACCTAAAATGGTAAAAATTGGTCAAAGCCTCATGCGGTTTATTACCTGCCCCTGGAATAACATCAATGGCAATTATAAGAACAATTCTGATAATAGTACAAATTTTGTATGTATGTTTTCAGCCCTACAAAACCATAACTATAGAAGTTTAAATTTATACGTAAAGCTAGATATTTGTAGAAATATCTATATTGATATATAACTATCTATTTATATAGCTAGATATATATCTATGCAGTAACATACATTAGATAGATAGATAGATAGATAGACTGTATATAAGCCTGCAAGTCTTGCACTTGAAGCAGCTTTATGATGTCATTAAGGCTCGATGGTGACACGCGCACCCGGAACAAGGACCACAGGTTGTTAGCGGCCATTTTTCCATCAGTCTCCACTGGAGCTAGAAGTGAGCAGACAGATACTCCTATAGACGCTGCTGGAGCCAGATCATTTGTCTCTGTGATGGACAACGTTTGAAATTCGCCCTTAAGCGGGAGACGGCAGCCTACAACAGTCAAATTGATCGCTGCTTATCACTTCTTTTGTGGTAGGTACAGTTATTCCAGATAGGGGAATGGGTAGGTTAAGTTATTCCAGGGAGGGGAATGCTTATGGGCAAGGCATTATGCTTGATCGGAGGCGGATGAAGTGGCAAAAAAGGCTCGGCCTACACCATGACCATGCCAATCGTCAACCCAAAGTGAATATGAGCCACACAGGTTGGTTGAAATAGCGCAACATGAATGATGGAACCTGGATCCAAGCGTCCCAGGATGCATTGCAGCGAAAACGTTCAACAATGTTCAGCGTGACCAATGTTTCTATCTTGGAAAATGAAATTGCATGATGTATGGAGTGTTTTTGACATATCTTGTCTCAGGATTTGCTTGCAGTCCTACCATATCCCACAAAATGCAGAAGTGCAGTCAATGCAGCTTTTTACCTAAAATGGTAAAAATTGTTCAAAGCCTCATGCGGTTTATTACCTGCCCCTGGAATAACATCAATGGCAATTATAAGAATAATTCTGATAATAGTACAAATTTTGTATGTATGTTTTCAGCCCTACAAAACCATAACTATAGAAGTTTAAATTTATACGTAAAGCTAGATATTTGTAGAAATATCTATATTGATATATAACTATCTATTTATATAGCTAGATATATATCTATGCAGTAACATACATTAGATAGATAGATAGATAGATAGACTGTATATAAACCTGCAAGTCTTGCACTTGAAGCAGCTTTATGATGTCATTAAGGCTCGATGGTGACACGCGCACCCGGAACAAGGACCACAGGTTGTTAGCGGCCATTTTTCCATCAGTCTCCACTGGAGCTAGAAGTGAGCAGACAGATACTCCTATAGACGCTGCTGGAGCCAGATCATTTGTCTCTGTGATGGACAACGTTTGAAATTCGCCCTTAAGCGGGAGACGGCAGCCTACAACAGTCAAATTGATCGCTGCTTATCACTTCTTTTGTGGTAGGTACAGTTATTCCAGATAGGGGAATGGGTAGGTTAAGTTATTCCAGGGAGGGGAATGCTTATGGGCAAGGCATTATGCTTGATCGGAGGCGGATGAAGTGGCAAAAAAGGCTCGGCCTACACCATGACCATGCCAATCGTCAACCCAAAGTGAATATGAGCCACACAGGTTGGTTGAAATAGCGCAACATGAATGATGGAACCTGGATCCAAGCGTCCCAGGATGCATTTCAGCGAAAACGTTCAACAATGTTCAGCGTGACCAATGTTTCTATCTTGGAAAATGAAATTGCATGATGTATGGAGTGTTTTTGACATATCTTGTCTCAGGATTTGCTTGCAGTCCTACCATATCCCACAAAATGCAGAAGTGCAGTCAATGCAGCTTTTTACCTAAAATGGTAAAAATTGGTCAAAGCCTCATGCGGTTTATTACCTGCCCCTGGAATAACATCAATGGCAATTATAAGAATAATGCTGATAATAGTACAAATTTTGTATGTATGTTTTCAGCCCTACAAAACCATAACTATAGAAGTTTAAATTTATACGTAAAGCTAGATATTTGTAGAAATATCTATATTGATATATAACTATCTATTTATATAGCTAGATATATATCTATGCAGTAACATACATTAGATAGATAGATAGATAGACTGTATATAAGCCTGCAAGTCTTGCACTTGAAGCAGCTTTATGATGTCATTAAGGCTCGATGGTGACACGCGCACCCGGAACAAGGACCACAGGTTGTTAGCGGCCATTTTTCCATCAGTCTCCACTGGAGCTAGAAGTGAGCAGACAGATACTCCTATAGACGCTGCTGGAGCCAGATCATTTGTCTCTGTGATGGACAACGTTTGAAATTCGCCCTTAAGCGGGAGACGGCAGCCTACAACAGTCAAATTGATCGCTGCTTATCACTTCTTTTGTGGTAGGTACAGTTATTCCAGATAGGGGAATGGGTAGGTTAAGTTATTCCAGGGAGGGGAATGCTTATGGGCAAGGCATTATGCTTGATCGGAGGCGGATGAAGTGGCAAAAAAGGCTCGGCCTACACCATGACCATGCCAATCGTCAACCCAAAGTGAATATGAGCCACACAGGTTGGTTGAAATAGCGCAACATGAATGATGGAACCTGGATCCAAGCGTCCCAGGATGCATTGCAGCGAAAACGTTCAACAATGTTCAGCGTGACCAATGTTTCTATCTTGGAAAATGAAATTGCATGCTGTATGGAGTGTTTTTGACATATCTTGTCTCAGGATTTGCTTGCAGTCCTACCATATCCCACAAAATGCAGAAGTGCAGTCAATGCAGCTTTTTACCTAAAATGGTAAAAATTGGTCAAAGCCTCATGCGGTTTATTACCTGCCCCTGGAATAACATCAATGGCAATTATAAGAATAATGCTGATACTAATACAAATTTTGTATGTATGTTTTCAGCCCTACAAAACCATAACTATAGAAGTTTAAATTTATACGTAAAGCTAGATATTTGTAGAAATATCTATATTGATATATAACTATCTATTTATATAGCTAGATATATATCTATGCAGTAACATACATTAGATAGATAGATAGATAGATAGATAGATAGACTGTATATAAGCCTGCAAGTCTTGCACTTGAAGCAGCTTTATGATGTCATTAAGGCTCGATGGTGACAAGCGCACCCCGAACAAGGACCACAGGTTGTTAGCGGCCATTTTTCCATCAGTCTCCACTGGAGCTAGAAGTGAGCAGACAGATACTCCTATAGACGCTGCTGGAGCCAGATCATTTGTCTCTGTGATGGACAACGTTTGAAATTCGCCCTTAAGCGGGAGACGGCAGCCTACAACAGTCAAATTGATCGCTGCTTATCACTTCTTTTGTGGTAGGTACAGTTATTCCAGATAGGGGAATGGGTAGGTTAAGTTATTCCAGGGAGGGGAATGCTTATGGGCAAGGCATTATGCTTGATCGGAGGCGGATGAAGTGGCAAAAAAGGCTCGGCCTACACCATGACCATGCCAATCGTCAACCCAAAGTGAATATGAGCCACACAGGTTGGTTGAAATAGCGCAACATGAATGATGGAACCTGGATCCAAGCGTCCCAGGATGCATTTCAGCGAAAACGTTCAACAATGTTCAGCGTGACCAATGTTTCTATCTTGGAAAATGAAATCGCATGATGTATGGAGTGTTTTTGACATATCTTGTCTCAGGATTTGCTTGCAGTCCTACCATATCCCACAAAATGCAGAAGTGCAGTCAATGCAGCTTTTTACCTAAAATGGTAAAAATTGTTCAAAGCCTCATGCGGTTTATTACCTGCCCCTGGAATAACATCAATGGCAATTATAAGAATAATTCTGATAATAGTACAAATTTTGTATGTATGTTTTCAGCCCTACAAAACCATAACTATAGAAGTTTAAATTTATACGTAAAGCTAGATATTTGTAGAAATATCTATATTGATATATAACTATCTATTTATATAGCTAGATATATATCTATGCAGTAACATACATTAGATAGATAGATAGATAGACTGTATATAAACCTGCAAGTCTTGCACTTGAAGCAGCTTTATGATGTCATTAAGGCTCGATGGTGACACGCGCACCCGGAACAAGGACCACAGGTTGTTAGCGGCCATTTTTCCATCAGTCTCCACTGGAGCTAGAAGTGAGCAGACAGATACTCCTATAGACGCTGCTGGAGCCAGATCATTTGTCTCTGTGATGGACAACGTTTGAAATTCGCCCTTAAGCGGGAGACGGCAGCCTACAACAGTCAAATTGATCGCTGCTTATCACTTCTTTTGTGGTAGGTACAGTTATTCCAGATAGGGGAATGGGTAGGTTAAGTTATTCCAGGGAGGGGAATGCTTATGGGCAAGGCATTATGCTTGATCGGAGGCGGATGAAGTGGCAAAAAAGGCTCGGCCTACACCATGACCATGCCAATCGTCAACCCAAAGTGAATATGAGCCACACAGGTTGGTTGAAATAGCGCAACATGAATGATGGAACCTGGATCCAAGCGTCCCAGGATGCATTTCAGCGAAAACGTTCAACAATGTTCAGCGTGACCAATGTTTCTATCTTGGAAAATGAAATTGCATGATGTATGGAGTGTTTTTGACATATCTTGTCTCAGGATTTGCTTGCAGTCCTACCATATCCCACAAAATGCAGAAGTGCAGTCAATGCAGCTTTTTACCTAAAATGGTAAAAATTGGTCAAAGCCTCATGCGGTTTATTACCTGCCCCTGGAATAACATCAATGGCAATTATAAGAATAATGCTGATAATAGTACAAATTTTGTATGTATGTTTTCAGCCCTACAAAACCATAACTATAGAAGTTTAAATTTATACGTAAAGCTAGATATTTGTAGAAATATCTATATTGATATATAACTATCTATTTATATAGCTAGATATATATCTATGCAGTAACATACATTAGATAGATAGATAGATAGATAGATAGATAGATAGATAGATAGATAGATAGACTGTATATAAGCCTGCAAGTCTTGCACTTGAAGCAGCTTTATGATGTCATTAAGGCTCGATGGTGACACGCGCACCCGGAACAAGGACCACAGGTTGTTAGCGGCCATTTTTCCATCAGTCTCCACTGGAGCTAGAAGTGAGCAGACAGATACTCCTATAGACGCTGCTGGAGCCAGATCATTTGTCTCTGTGATGGACAACGTTTGAAATTCGCCCTTAAGCGGGAGACGGCAGCCTACAACAGTCAAATTGATCGCTGCTTATCACTTCTTTTGTGGTAGGTACAGTTATTCCAGATAGGGGAATGGGTAGGTTAAGTTATTCCAGGGAGGGGAATGCTTATGGGCAAGGCATTATGCTTGATCGGAGGCGGATGAAGTGGCAAAAAAGGCTCGGCCTACACCATGACCATGCCAATCGTCAACCCAAAGTGAATATGAGCCACACAGGTTGGTTGAAATAGCGCAACATGAATGATGGAACCTGGATCCAAGCGTCCCAGGATGCATTGCAGCGAAAACGTTCAACAATGTTCAGCGTGACCAATGTTTCTATCTTGGAAAATGAAATTGCATGATGTATGGAGTGTTTTTGACATATCTTGTCTCAGGATTTGCTTGCAGTCCTACCATATCCCACAAAATGCAGAAGTGCAGTCAATGCAGCTTTTTACCTAAAATGGTAAAAATTGGTCAAAGCCTCATGCGGTTTATTACCTGCCCCTGGAATAACATCAATGGCAATTATAAGAATAATGCTGATAATAATACAAATTTTGTATGTATGTTTTCAGCCCTACAAAACCATAACTATAGAAG
Source organism: Eleutherodactylus coqui (assembly GCF_035609145.1). Lineage (NCBI taxonomy): Eukaryota > Metazoa > Chordata > Amphibia > Anura > Eleutherodactylidae > Eleutherodactylus > Eleutherodactylus coqui. Next base: position 106,811,006 of record NC_089849.1, read on the forward strand.
TTTAAATTTATACGTAAAGCTAGATATTTGTAGAAATATCTATATTGATATATAACTATCTATTTATATAGCTAGATATATATCTATGCAGTAACATACATTAGATAGATAGATAGATAGATAGACTGTATATAAACCTGCAAGTCTTGCACTTGAAGCAGCTTTATGATGTCATTAAGGCTCGATGGTGACACGCGCACCCGGAACAAGGACCACAGGTTGTTAGCGGCCATTTTTCCATCAGTCTCCACTGGAGCTAGAAGTGAGCAGACAGATACTCCTATAGACGCTGCTGGAGCCAGATCATTTGTCTCTGTGATGGACAACGTTTGAAATTCGCCCTTAAGCGGGAGACGGCAGCCTACAACAGTCAAATTGATCGCTGCTTATCACTTCTTTTGTGGTAGGTACAGTTATTCCAGATAGGGGAATGGGTAGGTTAAGTTATTCCAGGGAGGGGAATGCTTATGGGCAAGGCATTATGCTTGATCGGAGGCGGATGAAGTGGCAAAAAAGGCTCGGCCTACACCATGACCATGCCAATCGTCAACCCAAAGTGAATATGAGCCACACAGGTTGGTTGAAATAGCGCAACATGAATGATGGAACCTGGATCCAAGCGTCCCAGGATGCATTTCAGCGAAAACGTTCAACAATGTTCAGCGTGACCAATGTTTCTATCTTGGAAAATGAAATTGCATGATGTATGGAGTGTTTTTGACATATCTTGTCTCAGGATTTGCTTGCAGTCCTACCATATCCCACAAAATGCAGAAGTGCAGTCAATGCAGCTTTTTACCTAAAATGGTAAAAATTGGTCAAAGCCTCATGCGGTTTATTACCTGCCCCTGGAATAACATCAATGGCAATTATAAGAATAATGCTGATAATAGTACAAATTTTGTATGTATGTTTTCAGCCCTACAAAACCATAACTATAGAAGTTTAAATTTATACGTAAAGCTAGATATTTGTAGAAATATCTATATTGATATATAACTATCTATTTATATAGCTAGATATATATCTATGCAGTAACATACATTAGATAGATAGATAGATAGACTGTATATAAGCCTGCAAGTCTTGCACTTGAAGCAGCTTTATGATGTCATTAAGGCTCGATGGTGACACGCGCACCCGGAACAAGGACCACAGGTTGTTAGCGGCCATTTTTCCATCAGTCTCCACTGGAGCTAGAAGTGAGCAGACAGATACTCCTATAGACGCTGCTGGAGCCAGATCATTTGTCTCTGTGATGGACAACGTTTGAAATTCGCCCTTAAGCGGGAGACGGCAGCCTACAACAGTCAAATTGATCGCTGCTTATCACTTCTTTTGTGGTAGGTACAGTTATTCCAGATAGGGGAATGGGTAGGTTAAGTTATTCCAGGGAGGGGAATGCTTATGGGCAAGGCATTATGCTTGATCGGAGGCGGATGAAGTGGCAAAAAAGGCTCGGCCTACACCATGACCATGCCAATCGTCAACCCAAAGTGAATATGAGCCACACAGGTTGGTTGAAATAGCGCAACATGAATGATGGAACCTGGATCCAAGCGTCCCAGGATGCATTGCAGCGAAAACGTTCAACAATGTTCAGCGTGACCAATGTTTCTATCTTGGAAAATGAAATTGCATGATGTATGGAGTGTTTTTGACATATCTTGTCTCAGGATTTGCTTGCAGTCCTACCATATCCCACAAAATGCAGAAGTGCAGTCAATGCAGCTTTTTACCTAAAATGGTAAAAATTGGTCAAAGCCTCATGCGGTTTATTACCTGCCCCTGGAATAACATCAATGGCAATTATAAGAATAATGCTGATAATAATACAAATTTTGTATGTATGTTTTCAGCCCTACAAAACCATAACTATAGAAGTTTAAATTTATACGTAAAGCTAGATATTTGTAGAAATATCTATATTGATATATAACTATCTATTTATATAGCTAGATATATATCTATGCAGTAACATACATTAGATAGATAGATAGATAGATAGATAGATAGATAGATAGATAGATAGATAGACTGTATATAAGCCTGCAAGTCTTGCACTTGAAGCAGCTTTATGATGTCATTAAGGCTCGATGGTGACACGCGCACCCGGAACAAGGACCACAGGTTGTTAGCGGCCATTTTTCCATCAGTCTCCACTGGAGCTAGAAGTGAGCAGACAGATACTCCTATAGACGCTGCTGGAGCCAGATCATTTGTCTCTGTGATGGACAACGTTTGAAATTCGCCCTTAAGCGGGAGACGGCAGCCTACAACAGTCAAATTGATCGCTGCTTATCACTTCTTTTGTGGTAGGTACAGTTATTCCAGATAGGGGAATGGGTAGGTTAAGTTATTCCAGGGAGGGGAATGCTTATGGGCAAGGCATTATGCTTGATCGGAGGCGGATGAAGTGGCAAAAAAGGCTCGGCCTACACCATGACCATGCCAATCGTCAACCCAAAGTGAATATGAGCCACACAGGTTGGTTGAAATAGCGCAACATGAATGATGGAACCTGGATCCAAGCGTCCCAGGATGCATTGCAGCGAAAACGTTCAACAATGTTCAGCGTGACCAATGTTTCTATCTTGGAAAATGAAATTGCATGATGTATGGAGTGTTTTTGACATATCTTGTCTCAGGATTTGCTTGCAGTCCTACCATATCCCACAAAATGCAGAAGTGCAGTCAATGCAGCTTTTTACCTAAAATGGTAAAAATTGGTCAAAGCCTCATGCGGTTTATTACCTGCCCCTGGAATAACATCAATGGCAATTATAAGAATAATGCTGATAATAATACAAATTTTGTATGTATGTTTTCAGCCCTACAAAACCATAACTATAGAAGTTTAAATTTATACGTAAAGCTAGATATTTGTAGAAATATCTATATTGATATATAACTATCTATTTATATAGCTAGATATATATCTATGCAGTAACATACATTAGATAGATAGATAGATAGATAGACTGTATATAAACCTGCAAGTCTTGCACTTGAAGCAGCTTTATGATGTCATTAAGGCTCGATGGTGACACGCGCACCCGGAACAAGGACCACAGGTTGTTAGCGGCCATTTTTCCATCAGTCTCCACTGGAGCTAGAAGTGAGCAGACAGATACTCCTATAGACGCTGCTGGAGCCAGATCATTTGTCTCTGTGATGGACAACGTTTGAAATTCGCCCTTAAGCGGGAGACGGCAGCCTACAACAGTCAAATTGATCGCTGCTTATCACTTCTTTTGTGGTAGGTACAGTTATTCCAGATAGGGGAATGGGTAGGTTAAGTTATTCCAGGGAGGGGAATGCTTATGGGCAAGGCATTATGCTTGATCGGAGGCGGATGAAGTGGCAAAAAAGGCTCGGCCTACACCATGACCATGCCAATCGTCAACCCAAAGTGAATATGAGCCACACAGGTTGGTTGAAATAGCGCAACATGAATGATGGAACCTGGATCCAAGCGTCCCAGGATGCATTTCAGCGAAAACGTTCAACAATGTTCAGCGTGACCAATGTTTCTATCTTGGAAAATGAAATTGCATGATGTATGGAGTGTTTTTGACATATCTTGTCTCAGGATTTGCTTGCAGTCCTACCATATCCCACAAAATGCAGAAGTGCAGTCAATGCAGCTTTTTACCTAAAATGGTAAAAATTGGTCAAAGCCTCATGCGGTTTATTACCTGCCCCTGGAATAACATCAATGGCAATTATAAGAATAATGCTGATAATAGTACAAATTTTGTATGTATGTTTTCAGCCCTACAAAACCATAACTATAGAAGTTTAAATTTATACGTAAAGCTAGATATTTGTAGAAATATCTATATTGATATATAACTATCTATTTATATAGCTAGATATATATCTATGCAGTAACATACATTAGATAGATAGATAGATAGACTGTATATAAGCCTGCAAGTCTTGCACTTGAAGCAGCTTTATGATGTCATTAAGGCTCGATGGTGACACGCGCACCCGGAACAAGGACCACAGGTTGTTAGCGGCCATTTTTCCATCAGTCTCCACTGGAGCTAGAAGTGAGCAGACAGATACTCCTATAGACGCTGCTGGAGCCAGATCATTTGTCTCTGTGATGGACAACGTTTGAAATTCGCCCTTAAGCGGGAGACGGCAGCCTACAACAGTCAAATTGATCGCTGCTTATCACTTCTTTTGTGGTAGGTACAGTTATTCCAGATAGGGGAATGGGTAGGTTAAGTTATTCCAGGGAGGGGAATGCTTATGGGCAAGGCATTATGCTTGATCGGAGGCGGATGAAGTGGCAAAAAAGGCTCGGCCTACACCATGACCATGCCAATCGTCAACCCAAAGTGAATATGAGCCACACAGGTTGGTTGAAATAGCGCAACATGAATGATGGAACCTGGATCCAAGCGTCCCAGGATGCATTGCAGCGAAAACGTTCAACAATGTTCAGCGTGACCAATGTTTCTATCTTGGAAAATGAAATTGCATGCTGTATGGAGTGTTTTTGACATATCTTGTCTCAGGATTTGCTTGCAGTCCTACCATATCCCACAAAATGCAGAAGTGCAGTCAATGCAGCTTTTTACCTAAAATGGTAAAAATTGGTCAAAGCCTCATGCGGTTTATTACCTGCCCCTGGAATAACATCAATGGCAATTATAAGAATAATGCTGATACTAATACAAATTTTGTATGTATGTTTTCAGCCCTACAAAACCATAACTATAGAAGTTTAAATTTATACGTAAAGCTAGATATTTGTAGAAATATCTATATTGATATATAACTATCTATTTATATAGCTAGATATATATCTATGCAGTAACATACATTAGATAGATAGATAGATAGATAGATAGATAGACTGTATATAAGCCTGCAAGTCTTGCACTTGAAGCAGCTTTATGATGTCATTAAGGCTCGATGGTGACACGCGCACCCAGAACAAGGACCACAGGTTGTTAGCGGCCATTTTTCCATCAGTCTCCACTGGAGCTAGAAGTGAGCAGACAGATACTCCTATAGACGCTGCTGGAGCCAGATCATTTGTCTCTGTGATGGACAACGTTTGAAATTCGCCCTTAAGCGGGAGACGGCAGCCTACAACAGTCAAATTGATCGCTGCTTATCACTTCTTTTGTGGTAGGTACAGTTATTCCAGATAGGGGAATGGGTAGGTTAAGTTATTCCAGGGAGGGGAATGCTTATGGGCCAGGCATTATGCTTGATCGGAGGCGGATGAAGTGGCAAAAAAGGCTCGGCCTACACCATGACCATGCCAATCGTCAACCCAAAGTGAATATGAGCCACACAGGTTGGTTGAAATAGCGCAACATGAATGATGGAACCTGGATCCAAGCGTCCCAGGATGCATTTCAGCGAAAACGTTCAACAATGTTCAGCGTGACCAATGTTTCTATCTTGGAAAATGAAATTGCATGATGTATGGAGTGTTTTTGACATATCTTGTCTCAGGATTTGCTTGCAGTCCTACCATATCCCACAAAATGCAGAAGTGCAGTCAATGCAGCTTTTTACCTAAAATGGTAAAAATTGGTCAAAGCCTCATGCGGTTTATTACCTGCCCCTGGAATAACATCAATGGCAATTATAAGAATAATGCTGATAATAGTACAAATTTTGTATGTATGTTTTCAGCCCTACAAAACCATAACTATAGAAGTTTAAATTTATACGTAAAGCTAGATATTTGTAGAAATATCTATATTGATATATAACTATCTATTTATATAGCTAGATATATATCTATGCAGTAACATACATTAGATAGATAGATAGATAGATAGATAGATAGATAGATAGATAGATAGATAGATAGATAGACTGTATATAAGCCTGCAAGTCTTGCACTTGAAGCAGCTTTATGATGTCATTAAGGCTCGATGGTGACACGCGCACCCGGAACAAGGACCACAGGTTGTTAGCGGCCATTTTTCCATCAGTCTCCACTGGAGCTAGAAGTGAGCAGACAGATACTCCTATAGACGCTGCTGGAGCCAGATCATTTGTCTCTGTGATGGACAACGTTTGAAATTCGCCCTTAAGCGGGAGACGGCAGCCTACAACAGTCAAATTGATCGCTGCTTATCACTTCTTTTGTGGTAGGTACAGTTATTCCAGATAGGGGAATGGGTAGGTTAAGTTATTCCAGGGAGGGGAATGCTTATGGGCAAGGCATTATGCTTGATCGGAGGCGGATGAAGTGGCAAAAAAGGCTCGGCCTACACCATGACCATGCCAATCGTCAACCCAAAGTGAATATGAGCCACACAGGTTGGTTGAAATAGCGCAACATGAATGATGGAACCTGGATCCAAGCGTCCCAGGATGCATTGCAGCGAAAACGTTCAACAATGTTCAGCGTGACCAATGTTTCTATCTTGGAAAATGAAATTGCATGATGTATGGAGTGTTTTTGACATATCTTGTCTCAGGATTTGCTTGCAGTCCTACCATATCCCACAAAATGCAGAAGTGCAGTCAATGCAGCTTTTTACCTAAAATGGTAAAAATTGGTCAAAGCCTCATGCGGTTTATTACCTGCCCCTGGAATAACATCAATGGCAATTATAAGAATAATGCTGATAATAATACAAATTTTGTATGTATGTTTTCAGCCCTACAAAACCATAACTATAGAAGTTTAAATTTATACGTAAAGCTAGATATTTGTAGAAATATCTATATTGATATATAACTATCTATTTATATAGCTAGATATATATCTATGCAGTAACATACATTAGATAGATAGATAGATAGATAGACTGTATATAAACCTGCAAGTCTTGCACTTGAAGCAGCTTTATGATGTCATTAAGGCTCGATGGTGACACGCGCACCCGGAACAAGGACCACAGGTTGTTAGCGGCCATTTTTCCATCAGTCTCCACTGGAGCTAGAAGTGAGCAGACAGATACTCCTATAGACGCTGCTGGAGCCAGATCATTTGTCTCTGTGATGGACAACGTTTGAAATTCGCCCTTAAGCGGGAGACGGCAGCCTACAACAGTCAAATTGATCGCTGCTTATCACTTCTTTTGTGGTAGGTACAGTTATTCCAGATAGGGGAATGGGTAGGTTAAGTTATTCCAGGGAGGGGAATGCTTATGGGCAAGGCATTATGCTTGATCGGAGGCGGATGAAGTGGCAAAAAAGGCTCGGCCTACACCATGACCATGCCAATCGTCAACCCAAAGTGAATATGAGCCACACAGGTTGGTTGAAATAGCGCAACATGAATGATGGAACCTGGATCCAAGCGTCCCAGGATGCATTTCAGCGAAAACGTTCAACAATGTTCAGCGTGACCAATGTTTCTATCTTGGAAAATGAAATTGCATGATGTATGGAGTGTTTTTGACATATCTTGTCTCAGGATTTGCTTGCAGTCCTACCATATCCCACAAAATGCAGAAGTGCAGTCAATGCAGCTTTTTACCTAAAATGGTAAAAATTGGTCAAAGCCTCATGCGGTTTATTACCTGCCCCTGGAATAACATCAATGGCAATTATAAGAATAATGCTGATAATAGTACAAATTTTGTATGTATGTTTTCAGCCCTACAAAACCATAACTATAGAAGTTTAAATTTATACGTAAAGCTAGATATTTGTAGAAATATCTATATTGATATATAACTATCTATTTATATAGCTAGATATATATCTATGCAGTAACATACATTAGATAGATAGATAGATAGACTGTATATAAGCCTGCAAGTCTTGCACTTGAAGCAGCTTTATGATGTCATTAAGGCTCGATGGTGACACGCGCACCCGGAACAAGGACCACAGGTTGTTAGCGGCCATTTTTCCATCAGTCTCCACTGGAGCTAGAAGTGAGCAGACAGATACTCCTATAGACGCTGCTGGAGCCAGATCATTTGTCTCTGTGATGGACAACGTTTGAAATTCGCCCTTAAGCGGGAGACGGCAGCCTACAACAGTCAAATTGATCGCTGCTTATCACTTCTTTTGTGGTAGGTACAGTTATTCCAGATAGGGGAATGGGTAGGTTAAGTTATTCCAGGGAGGGGAATGCTTATGGGCAAGGCATTATGCTTGATCGGAGGCGGATGAAGTGGCAAAAAAGGCTCGGCCTACACCATGACCATGCCAATCGTCAACCCAAAGTGAATATGAGCCACACAGGTTGGTTGAAATAGCGCAACATGAATGATGGAACCTGGATCCAAGCGTCCCAGGATGCATTGCAGCGAAAACGTTCAACAATGTTCAGCGTGACCAATGTTTCTATCTTGGAAAATGAAATTGCATGATGTATGGAGTGTTTTTGACATATCTTGTCTCAGGATTTGCTTGCAGTCCTACCATATCCCACAAAATGCAGAAGTGCAGTCAATGCAGCTTTTTACCTAAAATGGTAAAAATTGGTCAAAGCCTCATGCGGTTTATTACCTGCCCCTGGAATAACATCAATGGCAATTATAAGAATAATGCTGATAATAATACAAATTTTGTATGTATGTTTTCAGCCCTACAAAACCATAACTATAGAAGTTTAAATTTATACGTAAAGCTAGATATTTGTAGAAATATCTATATTGATATATAACTATCTATTTATATAGCTAGATATATATCTATGCAGTAACATACATTAGATAGATAGATAGATAGATAGATAGATAGATAGATAGATAGACTGTATATAAGCCTGCAAGTCTTGCACTTGAAGCAGCTTTATGATGTCATTAAGGCTCGATGGTGACACGCGCACCCGGAACAAGGACCACAGGTTGTTAGCGGCCATTTTTCCATCAGTCTCCACTGGAGCTAGAAGTGAGCAGACAGATACTCCTATAGACGCTGCTGGAGCCAGATCATTTGTCTCTGTGATGGACAACGTTTGAAATTCGCCCTTAAGCGGGAGACGGCAGCCTACAACAGTCAAATTGATCGCTGCTTATCACTTCTTTTGTGGTAGGTACAGTTATTCCAGATAGGGGAATGGGTAGGTTAAGTTATTCCAGGGAGGGGAATGCTTATGGGCAAGGCATTATGCTTGATCGGAGGCGGATGAAGTGGCAAAAAAGGCTCGGCCTACACCATGACCATGCCAATCGTCAACCCAAAGTGAATATGAGCCACACAGGTTGGTTGAAATAGCGCAACATGAATGATGGAACCTGGATCCAAGCGTCCCAGGATGCATTGCAGCGAAAACGTTCAACAATGTTCAGCGTGACCAATGTTTCTATCTTGGAAAATGAAATTGCATGATGTATGGAGTGTTTTTGACATATCTTGTCTCAGGATTTGCTTGCAGTCCTACCATATCCCACAAAATGCAGAAGTGCAGTCAATGCAGCTTTTTACCTAAAATGGTAAAAATTGGTCAAAGCCTCATGCGGTTTATTACCTGCCCCTGGAATAACATCAATGGCAATTATAAGAATAATGCTGATAATAATACAAATTTTGTATGTATGTTTTCAGCCCTACAAAACCATAACTATAGAAGTTTAAATTTATACGTAAAGCTAGATATTTGTAGAAATATCTATATTGATATATAACTATCTATTTATATAGCTAGATATATATCTATGCAGTAACATACATTAGATAGATAGATAGATAGATAGACTGTATATAAACCTGCAAGTCTTGCACTTGAAGCAGCTTTATGATGTCATTAAGGCTCGATGGTGACACGCGCACCCGGAACAAGGACCACAGGTTGTTAGCGGCCATTTTTCCATCAGTCTCCACTGGAGCTAGAAGTGAGCAGACAGATACTCCTATAGACGCTGCTGGAGCCAGATCATTTGTCTCTGTGATGGACAACGTTTGAAATTCGCCCTTAAGCGGGAGACGGCAGCCTACAACAGTCAAATTGATCGCTGCTTATCACTTCTTTTGTGGTAGGTACAGTTATTCCAGATAGGGGAATGGGTAGGTTAAGTTATTCCAGGGAGGGGAATGCTTATGGGCAAGGCATTATGCTTGATCGGAGGCGGATGAAGTGGCAAAAAAGGCTCGGCCTACACCATGACCATGCCAATCGTCAACCCAAAGTGAATATGAGCCACACAGGTTGGTTGAAATAGCGCAACATGAATGATGGAACCTGGATCCAAGCGTCCCAGGATGCATTTCAGCGAAAACGTTCAACAATGTTCAGCGTGACCAATGTTTCTATCTTGGAAAATGAAATTGCATGATGTATGGAGTGTTTTTGACATATCTTGTCTCAGGATTTGCTTGCAGTCCTACCATATCCCACAAAATGCAGAAGTGCAGTCAATGCAGCTTTTTACCTAAAATGGTAAAAATTGGTCAAAGCCTCATGCGGTTTATTACCTGCCCCTGGAATAACATCAATGGCAATTATAAGAATAATGCTGATAATAGTACAAATTTTGTATGTATGTTTTCAGCCCTACAAAACCATAACTATAGAAGTTTAAATTTATACGTAAAGCTAGATATTTGTAGAAATATCTATATTGATATATAACTATCTATTTATATAGCTAGATATATATCTATGCAGTAACATACATTAGATAGATAGATAGATAGACTGTATATAAGCCTGCAAGTCTTGCACTTGAAGCAGCTTTATGATGTCATTAAGGCTCGATGGTGACACGCGCACCCGGAACAAGGACCACAGGTTGTTAGCGGCCATTTTTCCATCAGTCTCCACTGGAGCTAGAAGTGAGCAGACAGATACTCCTATAGACGCTGCTGGAGCCAGATCATTTGTCTCTGTGATGGACAACGTTTGAAATTCGCCCTTAAGCGGGAGACGGCAGCCTACAACAGTCAAATTGATCGCTGCTTATCACTTCTTTTGTGGTAGGTACAGTTATTCCAGATAGGGGAATGGGTAGGTTAAGTTATTCCAGGGAGGGGAATGCTTATGGGCAAGGCATTATGCTTGATCGGAGGCGGATGAAGTGGCAAAAAAGGCTCGGCCTACACCATGACCATGCCAATCGTCAACCCAAAGTGAATATGAGCCACACAGGTTGGTTGAAATAGCGCAACATGAATGATGGAACCTGGATCCAAGCGTCCCAGGATGCATTGCAGCGAAAACGTTCAACAATGTTCAGCGTGACCAATGTTTCTATCTTGGAAAATGAAATTGCATGCTGTATGGAGTGTTTTTGACATATCTTGTCTCAGGATTTGCTTGCAGTCCTACCATATCCCACAAAATGCAGAAGTGCAGTCAATGCAGCTTTTTACCTAAAATGGTAAAAATTGGTCAAAGCCTCATGCGGTTTATTACCTGCCCCTGGAATAACATCAATGGCAATTATAAGAATAATGCTGATACTAATACAAATTTTGTATGTATGTTTTCAGCCCTACAAAACCATAACTATAGAAGTTTAAATTTATACGTAAAGCTAGATATTTGTAGAAATATCTATATTGATATATAACTATCTATTTATATAGCTAGATATATATCTATGCAGTAACATACATTAGATAGATAGATAGATAGATAGATAGATAGATAGATAGACTGTATATAAGCCTGCAAGTCTTGCACTTGAAGCAGCTTTATGATGTCATTAAGGCTCGATGGTGACACGCGCACCCAGAACAAGGACCACAGGTTGTTAGCGGCCATTTTTCCATCAGTCTCCACTGGAGCTAGAAGTGAGCAGACAGATACTCCTATAGACGCTGCTGGAGCCAGATCATTTGTCTCTGTGATGGACAACGTTTGAAATTCGCCCTTAAGCGGGAGACGGCAGCCTACAACAGTCAAATTGATCGCTGCTTATCACTTCTTTTGTGGTAGGTACAGTTATTCCAGATAGGGGAATGGGTAGGTTAAGTTATTCCAGGGAGGGGAATGCTTATGGGCCAGGCATTATGCTTGATCGGAGGCGGATGAAGTGGCAAAAAAGGCTCGGCCTACACCATGACCATGCCAATCGTCAACCCAAAGTGAATATGAGCCACACAGGTTGGTTGAAATAGCGCAACATGAATGATGGAACCTGGATCCAAGCGTCCCAGGATGCATTGCAGCGAAAACGTTCAACAATGTTCAGCGTGACCAATGTTTCTATCTTGGAAAATGAAATTGCATGATGTATGGAGTGTTTTTGACATATCTTGTCTCAGGATTTGCTTGCAGTCCTACCATATCCCACAAAATGCAGAAGTGCAGTCAATGCAGCTTTTTACCTAAAATGGTAAAAATTGGTCAAAGCCTCATGCGGTTTATTACCTGCCCCTGGAATAACATCAATGGCAATTATAAGAATAATGCTGATAATAATACAAATTTTGTATGTATGTTTTCAGCCCTACAAAACCATAACTATAGAAGTTTAAATTTATACGTAAAGCTAGATATTTGTAGAAATATCTATATTGATATATAACTATCTATTTATATAGCTAGATATATATCTATGCAGTAACATACATTAGATAGATAGATAGATAGATAGATAGATAGATAGACTGTATATAAGCCTGCAAGTCTTGCACTTGAAGCAGCTTTATGATGTCATTAAGGCTCGATGGTGACACGCGCACCCGGAACAAGGACCACAGGTTGTTAGCGGCCATTTTTCCATCAGTCTCCACTGGAGCTAGAAGTGAGCAGACAGATACTCCTATAGACGCTGCTGGAGCCAGATCATTTGTCTCTGTGATGGACAACGTTTGAAATTCGCCCTTAAGCGGGAGACGGCAGCCTACAACAGTCAAATTGATCGCTGCTTATCACTTCTTTTGTGGTAGGTACAGTTATTCCAGATAGGGGAATGGGTAGGTTAAGTTATTCCAGGGAGGGGAATGCTTATGGGCAAGGCATTATGCTTGATCGGAGGCGGATGAAGTGGCAAAAAAGGCTCGGCCTACACCATGACCATGCCAATCGTCAACCCAAAGTGAATATGAGCCACACAGGTTGGTTGAAATAGCGCAACATGAATGATGGAACCTGGATCCAAGCGTCCCAGGATGCATTGCAGCGAAAACGTTCAACAATGTTCAGCGTGACCAATGTTTCTATCTTGGAAAATGAAATTGCATGATGTATGGAGTGTTTTTGACATATCTTGTCTCAGGATTTGCTTGCAGTCCTACCATATCCCACAAAATGCAGAAGTGCAGTCAATGCAGCTTTTTACCTAAAATGGTAAAAATTGGTCAAAGCCTCATGCGGTTTATTACCTGCCCCTGGAATAACATCAATGGCAATTATAAGAATAATGCTGATAATAATACAAATTTTGTATGTATGTTTTCAGCCCTACAAAACCATAACTATAGAAGTTTAAATTTATACGTAAAGCTAGATATTTGTAGAAATATCTATATTGATATATAACTATCTATTTATATAGCTAGATATATATCTATGCAGTAACATACATTAGATAGATAGATAGATAGATAGACTGTATATAAACCTGCAAGTCTTGCACTTGAAGCAGCTTTATGATGTCATTAAGGCTCGATGGTGACACGCGCACCCGGAACAAGGACCACAGGTTGTTAGCGGCCATTTTTCCATCAGTCTCCACTGGAGCTAGAAGTGAGCAGACAGATACTCCTATAGACGCTGCTGGAGCCAGATCATTTGTCTCTGTGATGGACAACGTTTGAAATTCGCCCTTAAGCGGGAGACGGCAGCCTACAACAGTCAAATTGATCGCTGCTTATCACTTCTTTTGTGGTAGGTACAGTTATTCCAGATAGGGGAATGGGTAGGTTAAGTTATTCCAGGGAGGGGAATGCTTATGGGCAAGGCATTATGCTTGATCGGAGGCGGATGAAGTGGCAAAAAAGGCTCGGCCTACACCATGACCATGCCAATCGTCAACCCAAAGTGAATATGAGCCACACAGGTTGGTTGAAATAGCGCAACATGAATGATGGAACCTGGATCCAAGCGTCCCAGGATGCATTTCAGCGAAAACGTTCAACAATGTTCAGCGTGACCAATGTTTCTATCTTGGAAAATGAAATTGCATGATGTATGGAGTGTTTTTGACATATCTTGTCTCAGGATTTGCTTGCAGTCCTACCATATCCCACAAAATGCAGAAGTGCAGTCAATGCAGCTTTTTACCTAAAATGGTAAAAATTGGTCAAAGCCTCATGCGGTTTATTACCTGCCCCTGGAATAACATCAATGGCAATTATAAGAATAATGCTGATAATAGTACAAATTTTGTATGTATGTTTTCAGCCCTACAAAACCATAACTATAGAAGTTTAAATTTATACGTAAAGCTAGATATTTGTAGAAATATCTATATTGATATATAACTATCTATTTATATAGCTAGATATATATCTATGCAGTAACATACATTAGATAGATAGATAGATAGACTGTATATAAGCCTGCAAGTCTTGCACTTGAAGCAGCTTTATGATGTCATTAAGGCTCGATGGTGACACGCGCACCCGGAACAAGGACCACAGGTTGTTAGCGGCCATTTTTCCATCAGTCTCCACTGGAGCTAGAAGTGAGCAGACAGATACTCCTATAGACGCTGCTGGAGCCAGATCATTTGTCTCTGTGATGGACAACGTTTGAAATTCGCCCTTAAGCGGGAGACGGCAGCCTACAACAGTCAAATTGATCGCTGCTTATCACTTCTTTTGTGGTAGGTACAGTTATTCCAGATAGGGGAATGGGTAGGTTAAGTTATTCCAGGGAGGGGAATGCTTATGGGCAAGGCATTATGCTTGATCGGAGGCGGATGAAGTGGCAAAAAAGGCTCGGCCTACACCATGACCATGCCAATCGTCAACCCAAAGTGAATATGAGCCACACAGGTTGGTTGAAATAGCGCAACATGAATGATGGAACCTGGATCCAAGCGTCCCAGGATGCATTGCAGCGAAAACGTTCAACAATGTTCAGCGTGACCAATGTTTCTATCTTGGAAAATGAAATTGCATGCTGTATGGAGTGTTTTTGACATATCTTGTCTCAGGATTTGCTTGCAGTCCTACCATATCCCACAAAATGCAGAAGTGCAGTCAATGCAGCTTTTTACCTAAAATGGTAAAAATTGGTCAAAGCCTCATGCGGTTTATTACCTGCCCCTGGAATAACATCAATGGCAATTATAAGAATAATGCTGATACTAATACAAATTTTGTATGTATGTTTTCAGCCCTACAAAACCATAACTATAGAAGTTTAAATTTATACGTAAAGCTAGATATTTGTAGAAATATCTATATTGATATATAACTATCTATTTATATAGCTAGATATATATCTATGCAGTAACATACATTAGATAGATAGATAGATAGATAGATAGATAGATAGATAGATAGATAGATAGACTGTATATAAGCCTGCAAGTCTTGCACTTGAAGCAGCTTTATGATGTCATTAAGGCTCGATGGTGACACGCGCACCCAGAACAAGGACCACAGGTTGTTAGCGGCCATTTTTCCATCAGTCTCCACTGGAGCTAGAAGTGAGCAGACAGATACTCCTATAGACGCTGCTGGAGCCAGATCATTTGTCTCTGTGATGGACAACGTTTGAAATTCGCCCTTAAGCGGGAGACGGCAGCCTACAACAGTCAAATTGATCGCTGCTTATCACTTCTTTTGTGGTAGGTACAGTTATTCCAGATAGGGGAATGGGTAGGTTAAGTTATTCCAGGGAGGGGAATGCTTATGGGCCAGGCATTATGCTTGATCGGAGGCGGATGAAGTGGCAAAAAAGGCTCGGCCTACACCATGACCATGCCAATCGTCAACCCAAAGTGAATATGAGCCACACAGGTTGGTTGAAATAGCGCAACATGAATGATGGAACCTGGATCCAAGCGTCCCAGGATGCATTGCAGCGAAAACGTTCAACAATGTTCAGCGTGACCAATGTTTCTATCTTGGAAAATGAAATTGCATGATGTATGGAGTGTTTTTGACATATCTTGTCTCAGGATTTGCTTGCAGTCCTACCATATCCCACAAAATGCAGAAGTGCAGTCAATGCAGCTTTTTACCTAAAATGGTAAAAATTGGTCAAAGCCTCATGCGGTTTATTACCTGCCCCTGGAATAACATCAATGGCAATTATAAGAATAATGCTGATAATAATACAAATTTTGTATGTATGTTTTCAGCCCTACAAAACCATAACTATAGAAGTTTAAATTTATACGTAAAGCTAGATATTTGTAGAAATATCTATATTGATATATAACTATCTATTTATATAGCTAGATATATATCTATGCAGTAACATACATTAGATAGATAGATAGATAGATAGATAGATAGATAGATAGACTGTATATAAGCCTGCAAGTCTTGCACTTGAAGCAGCTTTATGATGTCATTAAGGCTCGATGGTGACACGCGCACCCAGAACAAGAACCACAGGTTGTTAGCGGCCATTTTTCCATCAGTCTCCACTGGAGCTAGAAGTGAGCAGACAGATACTCCTATAGACGCTGCTGGAGCCAGATCATTTGTCTCTGTGATGGACAACGTTTGAAATTCGCCCTTAAGCGGGAGACGGCAGCCTACAACAGTCAAATTGATCGCTGCTTATCACTTCTTTTGTGGTAGGTACAGTTATTCCAGATAGGGGAATGGGTAGGTTAAGTTATTCCAGGGAGGGGAATGCTTATGGGCCAGGCATTATGCTTGATCGGAGGCGGATGAAGTGGCAAAAAAGGCTCGGCCTACACCATGACCATGCCAATCGTCAACCCAAAGTGAATATGAGCCACACAGGTTGGTTGAAATAGCGCAACATGAATGATGGAACCTGGATCCAAGCGTCCCAGGATGCATTGCAGCGAAAACGTTCAACAATGTTCAGCGTGACCAATGTTTCTATCTTGGAAAATGAAATTGCATGATGTATGGAGTGTTTTTGACATATCTTGTCTCAGGATTTGCTTGCAGTCCTACCATATCCCACAAAATGCAGAAGTGCAGTCAATGCAGCTTTTTACCTAAAATGGTAAAAATTGGTCAAAGCCTCATGCGGTTTATTACCTGCCCCTGGAATAACATCAATGGCAATTATAAGAATAATGCTGATAATAATACAAATTTTGTATGTATGTTTTCAGCCCTACAAAACCATAACTATAGAAGTTTAAATTTATACGTAAAGCTAGATATTTGTAGAAATATCTATATTGATATATAACTATCTATTTATATAGCTAGATATATATCTATGCAGTAACATACATTAGATAGATAGATAGATAGATAGATAGATAGATAGATAGATAGATAGATAGATAGACTGTATATAAGCCTGCAAGTCTTGCACTTGAAGCAGCTTTATGATGTCATTAAGGCTCGATGGTGACACGCGCACCCGGAACAAGGACCACAGGTTGTTAGCGGCCATTTTTCCATCAGTCTCCACTGGAGCTAGAAGTGAGCAGACAGATACTCCTATAGACGCTGCTGGAGCCAGATCATTTGTCTCTGTGATGGACAACGTTTGAAATTCGCCCTTAAGCGGGAGACGGCAGCCTACAACAGTCAAATTGATCGCTGCTTATCACTTCTTTTGTGGTAGGTACAGTTATTCCAGATAGGGGAATGGGTAGGTTAAGTTATTCCAGGGAGGGGAATGCTTATGGGCAAGGCATTATGCTTGATCGGAGGCGGATGAAGTGGCAAAAAAGGCTCGGCCTACACCATGACCATGCCAATCGTCAACCCAAAGTGAATATGAGCCACACAGGTTGGTTGAAATAGCGCAACATGAATGATGGAACCTGGATCCAAGCGTCCCAGGATGCATTGCAGCGAAAACGTTCAACAATGTTCAGCGTGACCAATGTTTCTATCTTGGAAAATGAAATTGCATGCTGTATGGAGTGTTTTTGACATATCTTGTCTCAGGATTTGCTTGCAGTCCTACCATATCCCACAAAATGCAGAAGTGCAGTCAATGCAGCTTTTTACCTAAAATGGTAAAAATTGGTCAAAGCCTCATGCGGTTTATTACCTGCCCCTGGAATAACATCAATGGCAATTATAAGAATAATGCTGATACTAATACAAATTTTGTATGTATGTTTTCAGCATTACAAAACCATAACTATAGAAGTTTAAATTTATACGTAAAGCTAGATATTTGTAGAAATATCTATATTGATATATAACTATCTATTTATATAGCTAGATATATATCTATGCAGTAACATACATTAGATAGATAGATAGATAGATAGATAGATAGATAGATAGATAGATAGACTGTATATAAGCCTGCAAGTCTTGCACTTGAAGCAGCTTTATGATGTCATTAAGGCTCGATGGTGACACGCGCACCCGGAACAAGGACCACAGGTTGTTAGCGGCCATTTTTCCATCAGTCTCCACTGGAGCTAGAAGTGAGCAGACAGATACTCCTATAGACGCTGCTGGAGCCAGATCATTTGTCTCTGTGATGGACAACGTTTGAAATTCGCCCTTAAGCGGGAGACGGCAGCCTACAACAGTCAAATTGATCGCTGCTTATCACTTCTTTTGTGGTAGGTACAGTTATTCCAGATAGGGGAATGGGTAGGTTAAGTTATTCCAGGGAGGGGAATGCTTATGGGCAAGGCATTATGCTTGATCGGAGGCGGATGAAGTGGCAAAAAAGGCTCGGCCTACACCATGACCATGCCAATCGTCAACCCAAAGTGAATATGAGCCACACAGGTTGGTTGAAATAGCGCAACATGAATGATGGAACCTGGATCCAAGCGTCCCAGGATGCATTTCAGCGAAAACGTTCAACAATGTTCAGCGTGACCAATGTTTCTATCTTGGAAAATGAAATCGCATGATGTATGGAGTGTTTTTGACATATCTTGTCTCAGGATTTGCTTGCAGTCCTACCATATCCCACAAAATGCAGAAGTGCAGTCAATGCAGCTTTTTACCTAAAATGGTAAAAATTGTTCAAAGCCTCATGCGGTTTATTACCTGCCCCTGGAATAACATCAATGGCAATTATAAGAATAATTCTGATAATAGTACAAATTTTGTATGTATGTTTTCAGCCCTACAAAACCATAACTATAGAAGTTTAAATTTATACGTAAAGCTAGATATTTGTAGAAATATCTATATTGATATATAACTATCTATTTATATAGCTAGATATATATCTATGCAGTAACATACATTAGATAGATAGATAGATAGACTGTATATAAGCCTGCAAGTCTTGCACTTGAAGCAGCTTTATGATGTCATTAAGGCTCGATGGTGACACGCGCACCCGGAACAAGGACCACAGGTTGTTAGCGGCCATTTTTCCATCAGTCTCCACTGGAGCTAGAAGTGAGCAGACAGATACTCCTATAGACGCTGCTGGAGCCAGATCATTTGTCTCTGTGATGGACAACGTTTGAAATTCGCCCTTAAGCGGGAGACGGCAGCCTACAACAGTCAAATTGATCGCTGCTTATCACTTCTTTTGTGGTAGGTACAGTTATTCCAGATAGGGGAATGGGTAGGTTAAGTTATTCCAGGGAGGGGAATGCTTATGGGCAAGGCATTATGCTTGATCGGAGGCGGATGAAGTGGCAAAAAAGGCTCGGCCTACACCATGACCATGCCAATCGTCAACCCAAAGTGAATATGAGCCACACAGGTTGGTTGAAATAGCGCAACATGAATGATGGAACCTGGATCCAAGCGTCCCAGGATGCATTTCAGCGAAAACGTTCAACAATGTTCAGCGTGACCAATGTTTCTATCTTGGAAAATGAAATTGCATGATGTATGGAGTGTTTTTGACATATCTTGTCTCAGGATTTGCTTGCAGTCCTACCATATCCCACAAAATGCAGAAGTGCAGTCAATGCAGCTTTTTACCTAAAATGGTAAAAATTGGTCAAAGCCTCATGCGGTTTATTACCTGCCCCTGGAATAACATCAATGGCAATTATAAGAATAATGCTGATAATAGTACAAATTTTGTATGTATGTTTTCAGCCCTACAAAACCATAACTATAGAAGTTTAAATTTATACGTAAAGCTAGATATTTGTAGAAATATCTATATTGATATATAACTATCTATTTATATAGCTAGATATATATCTATGCAGTAACATACATTAGATAGATAGATAGATAGATAGATAGATAGACTGTATATAAGCCTGCAAGTCTTGCACTTGAAGCAGCTTTATGATGTCATTAAGGCTCGATGGTGACACGCGCACCCAGAACAAGGACCACAGGTTGTTAGCGGCCATTTTTCCATCAGTCTCCACTGGAGCTAGAAGTGAGCAGACAGATACTCCTATAGACGCTGCTGGAGCCAGATCATTTGTCTCTGTGATGGACAACGTTTGAAATTCGCCCTTAAGCGGGAGACGGCAGCCTACAACAGTCAAATTGATCGCTGCTTATCACTTCTTTTGTGGTAGGTACAGTTATTCCAGATAGGGGAATGGGTAGGTTAAGTTATTCCAGGGAGGGGAATGCTTATGGGCAAGGCATTATGCTTGATCGGAGGCGGATGAAGTGGCAAAAAAGGCTCGGCCTACACCATGACCATGCCAATCGTCAACCCAAAGTGAATATGAGCCACACAGGTTGGTTGAAATAGCGCAACATGAATGATGGAACCTGGATCCAAGCGTCCCAGGATGCATTGCAGCGAAAACGTTCAACAATGTTCAGCGTGACCAATGTTTCTATCTTGGAAAATGAAATTGCATGATGTATGGAGTGTTTTTGACATATCTTGTCTCAGGATTTGCTTGCAGTCCTACCATATCCCACAAAATGCAGAAGTGCAGTCAATGCAGCTTTTTACCTAAAATGGTAAAAATTGGTCAAAGCCTCATGCGGTTTATTACCTGCCCCTGGAATAACATCAATGGCAATTATAAGAATAATTCTGATAATAGTACAAATTTTGTATGTATGTTTTCAGCCCTACAAAACCATAACTATAGAAGTTTAAATTTATACGTAAAGCTAGATATTTGTAGAAATATCTATATTGATATATAACTATCTATTTATATAGCTAGATATATATCTATGCAGTAACATACATTAGATAGATAGATAGATAGACTGTATATAAACCTGCAAGTCTTGCACTTGAAGCAGCTTTATGATGTCATTAAGGCTCGATGGTGACACGCGCACCCGGAACAAGGACCACAGGTTGTTAGCGGCCATTTTTCCATCAGTCTCCACTGGAGCTAGAAGTGAGCAGACAGATACTCCTATAGACGCTGCTGGAGCCAGATCATTTGTCTCTGTGATGGACAACGTTTGAAATTCGCCCTTAAGCGGGAGACGGCAGCCTACAACAGTCAAATTGATCGCTGCTTATCACTTCTTTTGTGGTAGGTACAGTTATTCCAGATAGGGGAATGGGTAGGTTAAGTTATTCCAGGGAGGGGAATGCTTATGGGCAAGGCATTATGCTTGATCGGAGGCGGATGAAGTGGCAAAAAAGGCTCGGCCTACACCATGACCATGCCAATCGTCAACCCAAAGTGAATATGAGCCACACAGGTTGGTTGAAATAGCGCAACATGAATGATGGAACCTGGATCCAAGCGTCCCAGGATGCATTTCAGCGAAAACGTTCAACAATGTTCAGCGTGACCAATGTTTCTATCTTGGAAAATGAAATTGCATGATGTATGGAGTGTTTTTGACATATCTTGTCTCAGGATTTGCTTGCAGTCCTACCATATCCCACAAAATGCAGAAGTGCAGTCAATGCAGCTTTTTACCTAAAATGGTAAAAATTGGTCAAAGCCTCATGCGGTTTATTACCTGCCCCTGGAATAACATCAATGGCAATTATAAGAATAATGCTGATAATAGTACAAATTTTGTATGTATGTTTTCAGCCCTACAAAACCATAACTATAGAAGTTTAAATTTATACGTAAAGCTAGATATTTGTAGAAATATCTATATTGATATATAACTATCTATTTATATAGCTAGATATATATCTATGCAGTAACATACATTAGATAGATAGATAGATAGACTGTATATAAGCCTGCAAGTCTTGCACTTGAAGCAGCTTTATGATGTCATTAAGGCTCGATGGTGACACGCGCACCCGGAACAAGGACCACAGGTTGTTAGCGGCCATTTTTCCATCAGTCTCCACTGGAGCTAGAAGTGAGCAGACAGATACTCCTATAGACGCTGCTGGAGCCAGATCATTTGTCTCTGTGATGGACAACGTTTGAAATTCGCCCTTAAGCGGGAGACGGCAGCCTACAACAGTCAAATTGATCGCTGCTTATCACTTCTTTTGTGGTAGGTACAGTTATTCCAGATAGGGGAATGGGTAGGTTAAGTTATTCCAGGGAGGGGAATGCTTATGGGCAAGGCATTATGCTTGATCGGAGGCGGATGAAGTGGCAAAAAAGGCTCGGCCTACACCATGACCATGCCAATCGTCAACCCAAAGTGAATATGAGCCACACAGGTTGGTTGAAATAGCGCAACATGAATGATGGAACCTGGATCCAAGCGTCCCAGGATGCATTGCAGCGAAAACGTTCAACAATGTTCAGCGTGACCAATGTTTCTATCTTGGAAAATGAAATTGCATGCTGTATGGAGTGTTTTTGACATATCTTGTCTCAGGATTTGCTTGCAGTCCTACCATATCCCACAAAATGCAGAAGTGCAGTCAATGCAGCTTTTTACCTAAAATGGTAAAAATTGGTCAAAGCCTCATGCGGTTTATTACCTGCCCCTGGAATAACATCAATGGCAATTATAAGAATAATGCTGATACTAATACAAATTTTGTATGTATGTTTTCAGCCCTACAAAACCATAACTATAGAAGTTTAAATTTATACGTAAAGCTAGATATTTGTAGAAATATCTATATTGATATATAACTATCTATTTATATAGCTAGATATATATCTATGCAGTAACATACATTAGATAGATAGATAGATAGATAGATAGATAGATAGACTGTATATAAGCCTGCAAGTCTTGCACTTGAAGCAGCTTTATGATGTCATTAAGGCTCGATGGTGACACGCGCACCCAGAACAAGGACCACAGGTTGTTAGCGGCCATTTTTCCATCAGTCTCCACTGGAGCTAGAAGTGAGCAGACAGATACTCCTATAGACGCTGCTGGAGCCAGATCATTTGTCTCTGTGATGGACAACGTTTGAAATTCGCCCTTAAGCGGGAGACGGCAGCCTACAACAGTCAAATTGATCGCTGCTTATCACTTCTTTTGTGGTAGGTACAGTTATTCCAGATAGGGGAATGGGTAGGTTAAGTTATTCCAGGGAGGGGAATGCTTATGGGCCAGGCATTATGCTTGATCGGAGGCGGATGAAGTGGCAAAAAAGGCTCGGCCTACACCATGACCATGCCAATCGTCAACCCAAAGTGAATATGAGCCACACAGGTTGGTTGAAATAGCGCAACATGAATGATGGAACCTGGATCCAAGCGTCCCAGGATGCATTGCAGCGAAAACGTTCAACAATGTTCAGCGTGACCAATGTTTCTATCTTGGAAAATGAAATTGCATGATGTATGGAGTGTTTTTGACATATCTTGTCTCAGGATTTGCTTGCAGTCCTACCATATCCCACAAAATGCAGAAGTGCAGTCAATGCAGCTTTTTACCTAAAATGGTAAAAATTGGTCAAAGCCTCATGCGGTTTATTACCTGCCCCTGGAATAACATCAATGGCAATTATAAGAATAATGCTGATAATAATACAAATTTTGTATGTATGTTTTCAGCCCTACAAAACCATAACTATAGAAGTTTAAATTTATACGTAAAGCTAGATATTTGTAGAAATATCTATATTGATATATAACTATCTATTTATATAGCTAGATATATATCTATGCAGTAACATACATTAGATAGATAGATAGATAGATAGATAGATAGATAGATAGATAGACTGTATATAAGCCTGCAAGTCTTGCACTTGAAGCAGCTTTATGATGTCATTAAGGCTCGATGGTGACACGCGCACCCGGAACAAGGACCACAGGTTGTTAGCGGCCATTTTTCCATCAGTCTCCACTGGAGCTAGAAGTGAGCAGACAGATACTCCTATAGACGCTGCTGGAGCCAGATCATTTGTCTCTGTGATGGACAACGTTTGAAATTCGCCCTTAAGCGGGAGACGGCAGCCTACAACAGTCAAATTGATCGCTGCTTATCACTTCTTTTGTGGTAGGTACAGTTATTCCAGATAGGGGAATGGGTAGGTTAAGTTATTCCAGGGAGGGGAATGCTTATGGGCAAGGCATTATGCTTGATCGGAGGCGGATGAAGTGGCAAAAAAGGCTCGGCCTACACCATGACCATGCCAATCGTCAACCCAAAGTGAATATGAGCCACACAGGTTGGTTGAAATAGCGCAACATGAATGATGGAACCTGGATCCAAGCGTCCCAGGATGCATTGCAGCGAAAACGTTCAACAATGTTCAGCGTGACCAATGTTTCTATCTTGGAAAATGAAATTGCATGCTGTATGGAGTGTTTTTGACATATCTTGTCTCAGGATTTGCTTGCAGTCCTACCATATCCCACAAAATGCAGAAGTGCAGTCAATGCAGCTTTTTACCTAAAATGGTAAAAATTGGTCAAAGCCTCATGCGGTTTATTACCTGCCCCTGGAATAACATCAATGGCAATTATAAGAATAATGCTGATACTAATACAAATTTTGTATGTATGTTTTCAGCCCTACAAAACCATAACTATAGAAGTTTAAATTTATACGTAAAGCTAGATATTTGTAGAAATATCTATATTGATATATAACTATCTATTTATATAGCTAGATATATATCTATGCAGTAACATACATTAGATAGATAGATAGATAGATAGATAGATAGATAGATAGATAGACTGTATATAAGCCTGCAAGTCTTGCACTTGAAGCAGCTTTATGATGTCATTAAGGCTCGATGGTGACACGCGCACCCAGAACAAGGACCACAGGTTGTTAGCGGCCATTTTTCCATCAGTCTCCACTGGAGCTAGAAGTGAGCAGACAGATACTCCTATAGACGCTGCTGGAGCCAGATCATTTGTCTCTGTGATGGACAACGTTTGAAATTCGCCCTTAAGCGGGAGACGGCAGCCTACAACAGTCAAATTGATCGCTGCTTATCACTTCTTTTGTGGTAGGTACAGTTATTCCAGATAGGGGAATGGGTAGGTTAAGTTATTCCAGGGAGGGGAATGCTTATGGGCCAGGCATTATGCTTGATCGGAGGCGGATGAAGTGGCAAAAAAGGCTCGGCCTACACCATGACCATGCCAATCGTCAACCCAAAGTGAATATGAGCCACACAGGTTGGTTGAAATAGCGCAACATGAATGATGGAACCTGGATCCAAGCGTCCCAGGATGCATTGCAGCGAAAACGTTCAACAATGTTCAGCGTGACCAATGTTTCTATCTTGGAAAATGAAATTGCATGATGTATGGAGTGTTTTTGACATATCTTGTCTCAGGATTTGCTTGCAGTCCTACCATATCCCACAAAATGCAGAAGTGCAGTCAATGCAGCTTTTTACCTAAAATGGTAAAAATTGGTCAAAGCCTCATGCGGTTTATTACCTGCCCCTGGAATAACATCAATGGCAATTATAAGAATAATGCTGATAATAATACAAATTTTGTATGTATGTTTTCAGCCCTACAAAACCATAACTATAGAAGTTTAAATTTATACGTAAAGCTAGATATTTGTAGAAATATCTATATTGATATATAACTATCTATTTATATAGCTAGATATATATCTATGCAGTAACATACATTAGATAGATAGATAGATAGATAGATAGATAGATAGATAGATAGATAGATAGACTGTATATAAGCCTGCAAGTCTTGCACTTGAAGCAGCTTTATGATGTCATTAAGGCTCGATGGTGACACGCGCACCCAGAACAAGAACCACAGGTTGTTAGCGGCCATTTTTCCATCAGTCTCCACTGGAGCTAGAAGTGAGCAGACAGATACTCCTATAGACGCTGCTGGAGCCAGATCATTTGTCTCTGTGATGGACAACGTTTGAAATTCGCCCTTAAGCGGGAGACGGCAGCCTACAACAGTCAAATTGATCGCTGCTTATCACTTCTTTTGTGGTAGGTACAGTTATTCCAGATAGGGGAATGGGTAGGTTAAGTTATTCCAGGGAGGGGAATGCTTATGGGCCAGGCATTATGCTTGATCGGAGGCGGATGAAGTGGCAAAAAAGGCTCGGCCTACACCATGACCATGCCAATCGTCAACCCAAAGTGAATATGAGCCACACAGGTTGGTTGAAATAGCGCAACATGAATGATGGAACCTGGATCCAAGCGTCCCAGGATGCATTGCAGCGAAAACGTTCAACAATGTTCAGCGTGACCAATGTTTCTATCTTGGAAAATGAAATTGCATGATGTATGGAGTGTTTTTGACATATCTTGTCTCAGGATTTGCTTGCAGTCCTACCATATCCCACAAAATGCAGAAGTGCAGTCAATGCAGCTTTTTACCTAAAATGGTAAAAATTGGTCAAAGCCTCATGCGGTTTATTACCTGCCCCTGGAATAACATCAATGGCAATTATAAGAATAATGCTGATAATAATACAAATTTTGTATGTATGTTTTCAGCCCTACAAAACCATAACTATAGAAGTTTAAATTTATACGTAAAGCTAGATATTTGTAGAAATATCTATATTGATATATAACTATCTATTTATATAGCTAGATATATATCTATGCAGTAACATACATTAGATAGATAGATAGATAGATAGATAGATAGATAGATAGATAGACTGTATATAAGCCTGCAAGTCTTGCACTTGAAGCAGCTTTATGATGTCATTAAGGCTCGATGGTGACACGCGCACCCGGAACAAGGACCACAGGTTGTTAGCGGCCATTTTTCCATCAGTCTCCACTGGAGCTAGAAGTGAGCAGACAGATACTCCTATAGACGCTGCTGGAGCCAGATCATTTGTCTCTGTGATGGACAACGTTTGAAATTCGCCCTTAAGCGGGAGACGGCAGCCTACAACAGTCAAATTGATCGCTGCTTATCACTTCTTTTGTGGTAGGTACAGTTATTCCAGATAGGGGAATGGGTAGGTTAAGTTATTCCAGGGAGGGGAATGCTTATGGGCAAGGCATTATGCTTGATCGGAGGCGGATGAAGTGGCAAAAAAGGCTCGGCCTACACCATGACCATGCCAATCGTCAACCCAAAGTGAATATGAGCCACACAGGTTGGTTGAAATAGCGCAACATGAATGATGGAACCTGGATCCAAGCGTCCCAGGATGCATTGCAGCGAAAACGTTCAACAATGTTCAGCGTGACCAATGTTTCTATCTTGGAAAATGAAATTGCATGCTGTATGGAGTGTTTTTGACATATCTTGTCTCAGGATTTGCTTGCAGTCCTACCATATCCCACAAAATGCAGAAGTGCAGTCAATGCAGCTTTTTACCTAAAATGGTAAAAATTGGTCAAAGCCTCATGCGGTTTATTACCTGCCCCTGGAATAACATCAATGGCAATTATAAGAATAATGCTGATACTAATACAAATTTTGTATGTATGTTTTCAGCATTACAAAACCATAACTATAGAAGTTTAAATTTATACGTAAAGCTAGATATTTGTAGAAATATCTATATTGATATATAACTATCTATTTATATAGCTAGATATATATCTATGCAGTAACATACATTAGATAGATAGATAGATAGATAGATAGATAGACTGTATATAAGCCTGCAAGTCTTGCACTTGAAGCAGCTTTATGATGTCATTAAGGCTCGATGGTGACACGCGCACCCGGAACAAGGACCACAGGTTGTTAGCGGCCATTTTTCCATCAGTCTCCACTGGAGCTAGAAGTGAGCAGACAGATACTCCTATAGACGCTGCTGGAGCCAGATCATTTGTCTCTGTGATGGACAACGTTTGAAATTCGCCCTTAAGCGGGAGACGGCAGCCTACAACAGTCAAATTGATCGCTGCTTATCACTTCTTTTGTGGTAGGTACAGTTATTCCAGATAGGGGAATGGGTAGGTTAAGTTATTCCAGGGAGGGGAATGCTTATGGGCAAGGCATTATGCTTGATCGGAGGCGGATGAAGTGGCAAAAAAGGCTCGGCCTACACCATGACCATGCCAATCGTCAACCCAAAGTGAATATGAGCCACACAGGTTGGTTGAAATAGCGCAACATGAATGATGGAACCTGGATCCAAGCGTCCCAGGATGCATTTCAGCGAAAACGTTCAACAATGTTCAGCGTGACCAATGTTTCTATCTTGGAAAATGAAATCGCATGATGTATGGAGTGTTTTTGACATATCTTGTCTCAGGATTTGCTTGCAGTCCTACCATATCCCACAAAATGCAGAAGTGCAGTCAATGCAGCTTTTTACCTAAAATGGTAAAAATTGTTCAAAGCCTCATGCGGTTTATTACCTGCCCCTGGAATAACATCAATGGCAATTATAAGAATAATTCTGATAATAGTACAAATTTTGTATGTATGTTTTCAGCCCTACAAAACCATAACTATAGAAGTTTAAATTTATACGTAAAGCTAGATATTTGTAGAAATATCTATATTGATATATAACTATCTATTTATATAGCTAGATATATATCTATGCAGTAACATACATTAGATAGATAGATAGATAGACTGTATATAAGCCTGCAAGTCTTGCACTTGAAGCAGCTTTATGATGTCATTAAGGCTCGATGGTGACACGCGCACCCGGAACAAGGACCACAGGTTGTTAGCGGCCATTTTTCCATCAGTCTCCACTGGAGCTAGAAGTGAGCAGACAGATACTCCTATAGACGCTGCTGGAGCCAGATCATTTGTCTCTGTGATGGACAACGTTTGAAATTCGCCCTTAAGCGGGAGACGGCAGCCTACAACAGTCAAATTGATCGCTGCTTATCACTTCTTTTGTGGTAGGTACAGTTATTCCAGATAGGGGAATGGGTAGGTTAAGTTATTCCAGGGAGGGGAATGCTTATGGGCAAGGCATTATGCTTGATCGGAGGCGGATGAAGTGGCAAAAAAGGCTCGGCCTACACCATGACCATGCCAATCGTCAACCCAAAGTGAATATGAGCCACACAGGTTGGTTGAAATAGCGCAACATGAATGATGGAACCTGGATCCAAGCGTCCCAGGATGCATTTCAGCGAAAACGTTCAACAATGTTCAGCGTGACCAATGTTTCTATCTTGGAAAATGAAATTGCATGATGTATGGAGTGTTTTTGACATATCTTGTCTCAGGATTTGCTTGCAGTCCTACCATATCCCACAAAATGCAGAAGTGCAGTCAATGCAGCTTTTTACCTAAAATGGTAAAAATTGGTCAAAGCCTCATGCGGTTTATTACCTGCCCCTGGAATAACATCAATGGCAATTATAAGAATAATGCTGATAATAGTACAAATTTTGTATGTATGTTTTCAGCCCTACAAAACCATAACTATAGAAGTTTAAATTTATACGTAAAGCTAGATATTTGTAGAAATATCTATATTGATATATAACTATCTATTTATATAGCTAGATATATATCTATGCAGTAACATACATTAGATAGATAGATAGATAGATAGATAGATAGATAGACTGTATATAAGCCTGCAAGTCTTGCACTTGAAGCAGCTTTATGATGTCATTAAGGCTCGATGGTGACACGCGCACCCAGAACAAGGACCACAGGTTGTTAGCGGCCATTTTTCCATCAGTCTCCACTGGAGCTAGAAGTGAGCAGACAGATACTCCTATAGACGCTGCTGGAGCCAGATCATTTGTCTCTGTGATGGACAACGTTTGAAATTCGCCCTTAAGCGGGAGACGGCAGCCTACAACAGTCAAATTGATCGCTGCTTATCACTTCTTTTGTGGTAGGTACAGTTATTCCAGATAGGGGAATGGGTAGGTTAAGTTATTCCAGGGAGGGGAATGCTTATGGGCAAGGCATTATGCTTGATCGGAGGCGGATGAAGTGGCAAAAAAGGCTCGGCCTACACCATGACCATGCCAATCGTCAACCCAAAGTGAATATGAGCCACACAGGTTGGTTGAAATAGCGCAACATGAATGATGGAACCTGGATCCAAGCGTCCCAGGATGCATTGCAGCGAAAACGTTCAACAATGTTCAGCGTGACCAATGTTTCTATCTTGGAAAATGAAATTGCATGATGTATGGAGTGTTTTTGACATATCTTGTCTCAGGATTTGCTTGCAGTCCTACCATATCCCACAAAATGCAGAAGTGCAGTCAATGCAGCTTTTTACCTAAAATGGTAAAAATTGGTCAAAGCCTCATGCGGTTTATTACCTGCCCCTGGAATAACATCAATGGCAATTATAAGAATAATTCTGATAATAGTACAAATTTTGTATGTATGTTTTCAGCCCTACAAAACCATAACTATAGAAGTTTAAATTTATACGTAAAGCTAGATATTTGTAGAAATATCTATATTGATATATAACTATCTATTTATATAGCTAGATATATATCTATGCAGTAACATACATTAGATAGATAGATAGATAGATAGATAGATAGATAGATAGATAGATAGACTGTATATAAGCCTGCAAGTCTTGCACTTGAAGCAGCTTTATGATGTCATTAAGGCTCGATGGTGACACGCGCACCCGGAACAAGGACCACAGGTTGTTAGCGGCCATTTTTCCATCAGTCTCCACTGGAGCTAGAAGTGAGCAGACAGATACTCCTATAGACGCTGCTGGAGCCAGATCATTTGTCTCTGTGATGGACAACGTTTGAAATTCGCCCTTAAGCGGGAGACGGCAGCCTACAACAGTCAAATTGATCGCTGCTTATCACTTCTTTTGTGGTAGGTACAGTTATTCCAGATAGGGGAATGGGTAGGTTAAGTTATTCCAGGGAGGGGAATGCTTATGGGCAAGGCATTATGCTTGATCGGAGGCGGATGAAGTGGCAAAAAAGGCTCGGCCTACACCATGACCATGCCAATCGTCAACCCAAAGTGAATATGAGCCACACAGGTTGGTTGAAATAGCGCAACATGAATGATGGAACCTGGATCCAAGCGTCCCAGGATGCATTTCAGCGAAAACGTTCAACAATGTTCAGCGTGACCAATGTTTCTATCTTGGAAAATGAAATTGCATGCTGTATGGAGTGTTTTTGACATATCTTGTCTCAGGATTTGCTTGCAGTCCTACCATATCCCACAAAATGCAGAAGTGCAGTCAATGCAGCTTTTTACCTAAAATGGTAAAAATTGGTCAAAGCCTCATGCGGTTTATTACCTGCCCCTGGAATAACATCAATGGCAATTATAAGAATAATGCTGATAATAGTACAAATTTTGTATGTATGTTTTCAGCCCTACAAAACCATAACTATAGAAGTTTAAATTTATACGTAAAGCTAGATATTTGTAGAAATATCTATATTGATATATAACTATCTATTTATATAGCTAGATATATATCTATGCAGTAACATACATTAGATAGATAGATAGATAGACTGTATATAAGCCTGCAAGTCTTGCACTTGAAGCAGCTTTATGATGTCATTAAGGCTCGATGGTGACACGCGCACCCGGAACAAGGACCACAGGTTGTTAGCGGCCATTTTTCCATCAGTCTCCACTGGAGCTAGAAGTGAGCAGACAGATACTCCTATAGACGCTGCTGGAGCCAGATCATTTGTCTCTGTGATGGACAACGTTTGAAATTCGCCCTTAAGCGGGAGACGGCAGCCTACAACAGTCAAATTGATCGCTGCTTATCACTTCTTTTGTGGTAGGTACAGTTATTCCAGATAGGGGAATGGGTAGGTTAAGTTATTCCAGGGAGGGGAATGCTTATGGGCAAGGCATTATGCTTGATCGGAGGCGGATGAAGTGGCAAAAAAGGCTCGGCCTACACCATGACCATGCCAATCGTCAACCCAAAGTGAATATGAGCCACACAGGTTGGTTGAAATAGCGCAACATGAATGATGGAACCTGGATCCAAGCGTCCCAGGATGCATTGCAGCGAAAACGTTCAACAATGTTCAGCGTGACCAATGTTTCTATCTTGGAAAATGAAATTGCATGCTGTATGGAGTGTTTTTGACATATCTTGTCTCAGGATTTGCTTGCAGTCCTACCATATCCCACAAAATGCAGAAGTGCAGTCAATGCAGCTTTTTACCTAAAATGGTAAAAATTGGTCAAAGCCTCATGCGGTTTATTACCTGCCCCTGGAATAACATCAATGGCAATTATAAGAATAATGCTGATACTAATACAAATTTTGTATGTATGTTTTCAGCCCTACAAAACCATAACTATAGAAGTTTAAATTTATACGTAAAGCTAGATATTTGTAGAAATATCTATATTGATATATAACTATCTATTTATATAGCTAGATATATATCTATGCAGTAACATACATTAGATAGATAGATAGATAGATAGATAGATAGATAGATAGATAGATAGATAGACTGTATATAAGCCTGCAAGTCTTGCACTTGAAGCAGCTTTATGATGTCATTAAGGCTCGATGGTGACACGCGCACCCGGAACAAGGACCACAGGTTGTTAGCGGCCATTTTTCCATCAGTCTCCACTGGAGCTAGAAGTGAGCAGACAGATACTCCTATAGACGCTGCTGGAGCCAGATCATTTGTCTCTGTGATGGACAACGTTTGAAATTCGCCCTTAAGCGGGAGACGGCAGCCTACAACAGTCAAATTGATCGCTGCTTATCACTTCTTTTGTGGTAGGTACAGTTATTCCAGATAGGGGAATGGGTAGGTTAAGTTATTCCAGGGAGGGGAATGCTTATGGGCAAGGCATTATGCTTGATCGGAGGCGGATGAAGTGGCAAAAAAGGCTCGGCCTACACCATGACCATGCCAATCGTCAACCCAAAGTGAATATGAGCCACACAGGTTGGTTGAAATAGCGCAACATGAATGATGGAACCTGGATCCAAGCGTCCCAGGATGCATTGCAGCGAAAACGTTCAACAATGTTCAGCGTGACCAATGTTTCTATCTTGGAAAATGAAATTGCAT
Organism: Eleutherodactylus coqui; assembly: GCF_035609145.1. Lineage (NCBI taxonomy): Eukaryota > Metazoa > Chordata > Amphibia > Anura > Eleutherodactylidae > Eleutherodactylus > Eleutherodactylus coqui. The sequence goes on from NC_089849.1 coordinate 106,844,163, forward strand.
GCTGTATGGAGTGTTTTTGACATATCTTGTCTCAGGATTTGCTTGCAGTCCTACCATATCCCACAAAATGCAGAAGTGCAGTCAATGCAGCTTTTTACCTAAAATGGTAAAAATTGGTCAAAGCCTCATGCGGTTTATTACCTGCCCCTGGAATAACATCAATGGCAATTATAAGAATAATGCTGATACTAATACAAATTTTGTATGTATGTTTTCAGCCCTACAAAACCATAACTATAGAAGTTTAAATTTATACGTAAAGCTAGATATTTGTAGAAATATCTATATTGATATATAACTATCTATTTATATAGCTAGATATATATCTGTGCAGTAACATACATTAGATAGATAGATAGATAGATAGATAGATAGATAGACTGTATATAAGCCTGCAAGTCTTGCACTTGAAGCAGCTTTATGATGTCATTAAGGCTCGATGGTGACACGCGCACCCAGAACAAGGACCACAGGTTGTTAGCGGCCATTTTTCCATCAGTCTCCACTGGAGCTAGAAGTGAGCAGACAGATACTCCTATAGACGCTGCTGGAGCCAGATCATTTGTCTCTGTGATGGACAACGTTTGAAATTCGCCCTTAAGCGGGAGACGGCAGCCTACAACAGTCAAATTGATCGCTGCTTATCACTTCTTTTGTGGTAGGTACAGTTATTCCAGATAGGGGAATGGGTAGGTTAAGTTATTCCAGGGAGGGGAATGCTTATGGGCCAGGCATTATGCTTGATCGGAGGCGGATGAAGTGGCAAAAAAGGCTCGGCCTACACCATGACCATGCCAATCGTCAACCCAAAGTGAATATGAGCCACACAGGTTGGTTGAAATAGCGCAACATGAATGATGGAACCTGGATCCAAGCGTCCCAGGATGCATTGCAGCGAAAACGTTCAACAATGTTCAGCGTGACCAATGTTTCTATCTTGGAAAATGAAATTGCATGATGTATGGAGTGTTTTTGACATATCTTGTCTCAGGATTTGCTTGCAGTCCTACCATATCCCACAAAATGCAGAAGTGCAGTCAATGCAGCTTTTTACCTAAAATGGTAAAAATTGGTCAAAGCCTCATGCGGTTTATTACCTGCCCCTGGAATAACATCAATGGCAATTATAAGAATAATGCTGATAATAATACAAATTTTGTATGTATGTTTTCAGCCCTACAAAACCATAACTATAGAAGTTTAAATTTATACGTAAAGCTAGATATTTGTAGAAATATCTATATTGATATATAACTATCTATTTATATAGCTAGATATATATCTATGCAGTAACATACATTAGATAGATAGATAGATAGATAGATAGATAGATAGACTGTATATAAGCCTGCAAGTCTTGCACTTGAAGCAGCTTTATGATGTCATTAAGGCTCGATGGTGACACGCGCACCCGGAACAAGGACCACAGGTTGTTAGCGGCCATTTTTCCATCAGTCTCCACTGGAGCTAGAAGTGAGCAGACAGATACTCCTATAGACGCTGCTGGAGCCAGATCATTTGTCTCTGTGATGGACAACGTTTGAAATTCGCCCTTAAGCGGGAGACGGCAGCCTACAACAGTCAAATTGATCGCTGCTTATCACTTCTTTTGTGGTAGGTACAGTTATTCCAGATAGGGGAATGGGTAGGTTAAGTTATTCCAGGGAGGGGAATGCTTATGGGCAAGGCATTATGCTTGATCGGAGGCGGATGAAGTGGCAAAAAAGGCTCGGCCTACACCATGACCATGCCAATCGTCAACCCAAAGTGAATATGAGCCACACAGGTTGGTTGAAATAGCGCAACATGAATGATGGAACCTGGATCCAAGCGTCCCAGGATGCATTTCAGCGAAAACGTTCAACAATGTTCAGCGTGACCAATGTTTCTATCTTGGAAAATGAAATCGCATGATGTATGGAGTGTTTTTGACATATCTTGTCTCAGGATTTGCTTGCAGTCCTACCATATCCCACAAAATGCAGAAGTGCAGTCAATGCAGCTTTTTACCTAAAATGGTAAAAATTGTTCAAAGCCTCATGCGGTTTATTACCTGCCCCTGGAATAACATCAATGGCAATTATAAGAATAATTCTGATAATAGTACAAATTTTGTATGTATGTTTTCAGCCCTACAAAACCATAACTATAGAAGTTTAAATTTATACGTAAAGCTAGATATTTGTAGAAATATCTATATTGATATATAACTATCTATTTATATAGCTAGATATATATCTATGCAGTAACATACATTAGATAGATAGATAGATAGACTGTATATAAGCCTGCAAGTCTTGCACTTGAAGCAGCTTTATGATGTCATTAAGGCTCGATGGTGACACGCGCACCCGGAACAAGGACCACAGGTTGTTAGCGGCCATTTTTCCATCAGTCTCCACTGGAGCTAGAAGTGAGCAGACAGATACTCCTATAGACGCTGCTGGAGCCAGATCATTTGTCTCTGTGATGGACAACGTTTGAAATTCGCCCTTAAGCGGGAGACGGCAGCCTACAACAGTCAAATTGATCGCTGCTTATCACTTCTTTTGTGGTAGGTACAGTTATTCCAGATAGGGGAATGGGTAGGTTAAGTTATTCCAGGGAGGGGAATGCTTATGGGCAAGGCATTATGCTTGATCGGAGGCGGATGAAGTGGCAAAAAAGGCTCGGCCTACACCATGACCATGCCAATCGTCAACCCAAAGTGAATATGAGCCACACAGGTTGGTTGAAATAGCGCAACATGAATGATGGAACCTGGATCCAAGCGTCCCAGGATGCATTGCAGCGAAAACGTTCAACAATGTTCAGCGTGACCAATGTTTCTATCTTGGAAAATGAAATTGCATGCTGTATGGAGTGTTTTTGACATATCTTGTCTCAGGATTTGCTTGCAGTCCTACCATATCCCACAAAATGCAGAAGTGCAGTCAATGCAGCTTTTTACCTAAAATGGTAAAAATTGGTCAAAGCCTCATGCGGTTTATTACCTGCCCCTGGAATAACATCAATGGCAATTATAAGAATAATGCTGATACTAATACAAATTTTGTATGTATGTTTTCAGCCCTACAAAACCATAACTATAGAAGTTTAAATTTATACGTAAAGCTAGATATTTGTAGAAATATCTATATTGATATATAACTATCTATTTATATAGCTAGATATATATCTATGCAGTAACATACATTAGATAGATAGATAGATAGATAGATAGATAGATAGATAGACTGTATATAAGCCTGCAAGTCTTGCACTTGAAGCAGCTTTATGATGTCATTAAGGCTCGATGGTGACACGCGCACCCAGAACAAGGACCACAGGTTGTTAGCGGCCATTTTTCCATCAGTCTCCACTGGAGCTAGAAGTGAGCAGACAGATACTCCTATAGACGCTGCTGGAGCCAGATCATTTGTCTCTGTGATGGACAACGTTTGAAATTCGCCCTTAAGCGGGAGACGGCAGCCTACAACAGTCAAATTGATCGCTGCTTATCACTTCTTTTGTGGTAGGTACAGTTATTCCAGATAGGGGAATGGGTAGGTTAAGTTATTCCAGGGAGGGGAATGCTTATGGGCCAGGCATTATGCTTGATCGGAGGCGGATGAAGTGGCAAAAAAGGCTCGGCCTACACCATGACCATGCCAATCGTCAACCCAAAGTGAATATGAGCCACACAGGTTGGTTGAAATAGCGCAACATGAATGATGGAACCTGGATCCAAGCGTCCCAGGATGCATTGCAGCGAAAACGTTCAACAATGTTCAGCGTGACCAATGTTTCTATCTTGGAAAATGAAATTGCATGATGTATGGAGTGTTTTTGACATATCTTGTCTCAGGATTTGCTTGCAGTCCTACCATATCCCACAAAATGCAGAAGTGCAGTCAATGCAGCTTTTTACCTAAAATGGTAAAAATTGGTCAAAGCCTCATGCGGTTTATTACCTGCCCCTGGAATAACATCAATGGCAATTATAAGAATAATGCTGATAATAATACAAATTTTGTATGTATGTTTTCAGCCCTACAAAACCATAACTATAGAAGTTTAAATTTATACGTAAAGCTAGATATTTGTAGAAATATCTATATTGATATATAACTATCTATTTATATAGCTAGATATATATCTATGCAGTAACATACATTAGATAGATAGATAGATAGATAGATAGATAGATAGACTGTATATAAGCCTGCAAGTCTTGCACTTGAAGCAGCTTTATGATGTCATTAAGGCTCGATGGTGACACGCGCACCCGGAACAAGGACCACAGGTTGTTAGCGGCCATTTTTCCATCAGTCTCCACTGGAGCTAGAAGTGAGCAGACAGATACTCCTATAGACGCTGCTGGAGCCAGATCATTTGTCTCTGTGATGGACAACGTTTGAAATTCGCCCTTAAGCGGGAGACGGCAGCCTACAACAGTCAAATTGATCGCTGCTTATCACTTCTTTTGTGGTAGGTACAGTTATTCCAGATAGGGGAATGGGTAGGTTAAGTTATTCCAGGGAGGGGAATGCTTATGGGCAAGGCATTATGCTTGATCGGAGGCGGATGAAGTGGCAAAAAAGGCTCGGCCTACACCATGACCATGCCAATCGTCAACCCAAAGTGAATATGAGCCACACAGGTTGGTTGAAATAGCGCAACATGAATGATGGAACCTGGATCCAAGCGTCCCAGGATGCATTTCAGCGAAAACGTTCAACAATGTTCAGCGTGACCAATGTTTCTATCTTGGAAAATGAAATCGCATGATGTATGGAGTGTTTTTGACATATCTTGTCTCAGGATTTGCTTGCAGTCCTACCATATCCCACAAAATGCAGAAGTGCAGTCAATGCAGCTTTTTACCTAAAATGGTAAAAATTGTTCAAAGCCTCATGCGGTTTATTACCTGCCCCTGGAATAACATCAATGGCAATTATAAGAATAATTCTGATAATAGTACAAATTTTGTATGTATGTTTTCAGCCCTACAAAACCATAACTATAGAAGTTTAAATTTATACGTAAAGCTAGATATTTGTAGAAATATCTATATTGATATATAACTATCTATTTATATAGCTAGATATATATCTATGCAGTAACATACATTAGATAGATAGATAGATAGACTGTATATAAGCCTGCAAGTCTTGCACTTGAAGCAGCTTTATGATGTCATTAAGGCTCGATGGTGACACGCGCACCCGGAACAAGGACCACAGGTTGTTAGCGGCCATTTTTCCATCAGTCTCCACTGGAGCTAGAAGTGAGCAGACAGATACTCCTATAGACGCTGCTGGAGCCAGATCATTTGTCTCTGTGATGGACAACGTTTGAAATTCGCCCTTAAGCGGGAGACGGCAGCCTACAACAGTCAAATTGATCGCTGCTTATCACTTCTTTTGTGGTAGGTACAGTTATTCCAGATAGGGGAATGGGTAGGTTAAGTTATTCCAGGGAGGGGAATGCTTATGGGCAAGGCATTATGCTTGATCGGAGGCGGATGAAGTGGCAAAAAAGGCTCGGCCTACACCATGACCATGCCAATCGTCAACCCAAAGTGAATATGAGCCACACAGGTTGGTTGAAATAGCGCAACATGAATGATGGAACCTGGATCCAAGCGTCCCAGGATGCATTTCAGCGAAAACGTTCAACAATGTTCAGCGTGACCAATGTTTCTATCTTGGAAAATGAAATTGCATGATGTATGGAGTGTTTTTGACATATCTTGTCTCAGGATTTGCTTGCAGTCCTACCATATCCCACAAAATGCAGAAGTGCAGTCAATGCAGCTTTTTACCTAAAATGGTAAAAATTGGTCAAAGCCTCATGCGGTTTATTACCTGCCCCTGGAATAACATCAATGGCAATTATAAGAATAATGCTGATAATAGTACAAATTTTGTATGTATGTTTTCAGCCCTACAAAACCATAACTATAGAAGTTTAAATTTATACGTAAAGCTAGATATTTGTAGAAATATCTATATTGATATATAACTATCTATTTATATAGCTAGATATATATCTATGCAGTAACATACATTAGATAGATAGATAGATAGATAGACTGTATATAAGCCTGCAAGTCTTGCACTTGAAGCAGCTTTATGATGTCATTAAGGCTCGATGGTGACACGCGCACCCGAAACAAGGACCACAGGTTGTTAGCGGCCATTTTTCCATCAGTCTCCACTGGAGCTAGAAGTGAGCAGACAGATACTCCTATAGACGCTGCTGGAGCCAGATCATTTGTCTCTGTGATGGACAACGTTTGAAATTCGCCCTTAAGCGGGAGACGGCAGCCTACAACAGTCAAATTGATCGCTGCTTATCACTTCTTTTGTGGTAGGTACAGTTATTCCAGATAGGGGAATGGGTAGGTTAAGTTATTCCAGGGAGGGGAATGCTTATGGGCAAGGCATTATGCTTGATCGGAGGCGGATGAAGTGGCAAAAAAGGCTCGGCCTACACCATGACCATGCCAATCGTCAACCCAAAGTGAATATGAGCCACACAGGTTGGTTGAAATAGCGCAACATGAATGATGGAACCTGGATCCAAGCGTCCCAGGATGCATTGCAGCGAAAACGTTCAACAATGTTCAGCGTGACCAATGTTTCTATCTTGGAAAATGAAATTGCATGCTGTATGGAGTGTTTTTGACATATCTTGTCTCAGGATTTGCTTGCAGTCCTACCATATCCCACAAAATGCAGAAGTGCAGTCAATGCAGCTTTTTACCTAAAATGGTAAAAATTGGTCAAAGCCTCATGCGGTTTATTACCTGCCCCTGGAATAACATCAATGGCAATTATAAGAATAATGCTGATACTAATACAAATTTTGTATGTATGTTTTCAGCCCTACAAAACCATAACTATAGAAGTTTAAATTTATACGTAAAGCTAGATATTTGTAGAAATATCTATATTGATATATAACTATCTATTTATATAGCTAGATATATATCTATGCAGTAACATACATTAGATAGATAGATAGATAGATAGATAGATAGATAGATAGATAGATAGACTGTATATAAGCCTGCAAGTCTTGCACTTGAAGCAGCTTTATGATGTCATTAAGGCTCGATGGTGACACGCGCACCCAGAACAAGGACCACAGGTTGTTAGCGGCCATTTTTCCATCAGTCTCCACTGGAGCTAGAAGTGAGCAGACAGATACTCCTATAGACGCTGCTGGAGCCAGATCATTTGTCTCTGTGATGGACAACGTTTGAAATTCGCCCTTAAGCGGGAGACGGCAGCCTACAACAGTCAAATTGATCGCTGCTTATCACTTCTTTTGTGGTAGGTACAGTTATTCCAGATAGGGGAATGGGTAGGTTAAGTTATTCCAGGGAGGGGAATGCTTATGGGCAAGGCATTATGCTTGATCGGAGGCGGATGAAGTGGCAAAAAAGGCTCGGCCTACACCATGACCATGCCAATCGTCAACCCAAAGTGAATATGAGCCACACAGGTTGGTTGAAATAGCGCAACATGAATGATAGAACCTGGATCCAAGCGTCCCAGGATGCATTGCAGCGAAAACGTTCAACAATGTTCAGCGTGACCAATGTTTCTATCTTGGAAAATGAAATTGCATGATGTATGGAGTGTTTTTGACATATCTTGTCTCAGGATTTGCTTGCAGTCCTACCATATCCCACAAAATGCAGAAGTGCAGTCAATGCAGCTTTTTACCTAAAATGGTAAAAATTGGTCAAAGCCTCATGCGGTTTATTACCTGCCCCTGGAATAACATCAATGGCAATTATAAGAATAATGCTGATAATAATACAAATTTTGTATGTATGTTTTCAGCCCTACAAAACCATAACTATAGAAGTTTAAATTTATACGTAAAGCTAGATATTTGTAGAAATATCTATATTGATATATAACTATCTATTTATATAGCTAGATATATATCTATGCAGTAACATACATTAGATAGATAGATAGATAGATAGATAGATAGATAGATAGATAGACTGTATATAAGCCTGCAAGTCTTGCACTTGAAGCAGCTTTATGATGTCATTAAGGCTCGATGGTGACACGCGCACCCGGAACAAGGACCACAGGTTGTTAGCGGCCATTTTTCCATCAGTCTCCACTGGAGCTAGAAGTGAGCAGACAGATACTCCTATAGACGCTGCTGGAGCCAGATCATTTGTCTCTGTGATGGACAACGTTTGAAATTCGCCCTTAAGCGGGAGACGGCAGCCTACAACAGTCAAATTGATCGCTGCTTATCACTTCTTTTGTGGTAGGTACAGTTATTCCAGATAGGGGAATGGGTAGGTTAAGTTATTCCAGGGAGGGGAATGCTTATGGGCAAGGCATTATGCTTGATCGGAGGCGGATGAAGTGGCAAAAAAGGCTCGGCCTACACCATGACCATGCCAATCGTCAACCCAAAGTGAATATGAGCCACACAGGTTGGTTGAAATAGCGCAACATGAATGATGGAACCTGGATCCAAGCGTCCCAGGATGCATTTCAGCGAAAACGTTCAACAATGTTCAGCGTGACCAATGTTTCTATCTTGGAAAATGAAATTGCATGATGTATGGAGTGTTTTTGACATATCTTGTCTCAGGATTTGCTTGCAGTCCTACCATATCCCACAAAATGCAGAAGTGCAGTCAATGCAGCTTTTACCTAAAATGGTAAAAATTGGTCAAAGCCTCATGCGGTTTATTACCTGCCCCTGGAATAACATCAATGGCAATTATAAGAATAATTCTGATAATAGTACAAATTTTGTATGTATGTTTTCAGCCCTACAAAACCATAACTATAGAAGTTTAAATTTATACGTAAAGCTAGATATTTGTAGAAATTTCTATATTGATATATAACTATCTATTTATATAGCTAGATATATATCTATGCAGTAACATACATTAGATAGATAGATAGATAGACTGTATATAAGCCTGCAAGTCTTGCACTTGAAGCAGCTTTATGATGTCATTAAGGCTCGATGGTGACACGCGCACCCGGAACAAGGACCACAGGTTGTTAGCGGCCATTTTTCCATCAGTCTCCACTGGAGCTAGAAGTGAGCAGACAGATACTCCTATAGACGCTGCTGGAGCCAGATCATTTGTCTCTGTGATGGACAACGTTTGAAATTCGCCCTTAAGCGGGAGACGGCAGCCTACAACAGTCAAATTGATCGCTGCTTATCACTTCTTTTGTGGTAGGTACAGTTATTCCAGATAGGGGAATGGGTAGGTTAAGTTATTCCAGGGAGGGGAATGCTTATGGGCAAGGCATTATGCTTGATCGGAGGCGGATGAAGTGGCAAAAAAGGCTCGGCCTACACCATGACCATGCCAATCGTCAACCCAAAGTGAATATGAGCCACACAGGTTGGTTGAAATAGCGCAACATGAATGATGGAACCTGGATCCAAGCGTCCCAGGATGCATTTCAGCGAAAACGTTCAACAATGTTCAGCGTGACCAATGTTTCTATCTTGGAAAATGAAATTGCATGATGTATGGAGTGTTTTTGACATATCTTGTCTCAGGATTTGCTTGCAGTCCTACCATATCCCACAAAATGCAGAAGTGCAGTCAATGCAGCTTTTTACCTAAAATGGTAAAAATTGGTCAAAGCCTCATGCGGTTTATTACCTGCCCCTGGAATAACATCAATGGCAATTATAAGAATAATGCTGATAATAGTACAAATTTTGTATGTATGTTTTCAGCCCTACAAAACCATAACTATAGAAGTTTAAATTTATACGTAAAGCTAGATATTTGTAGAAATATCTATATTGATATATAACTATCTATTTATATAGCTAGATATATATCTATGCAGTAACATACATTAGATAGATAGATAGATAGATAGATAGATAGATAGATAGACTGTATATAAGCCTGCAAGTCTTGCACTTGAAGCAGCTTTATGATGTCATTAAGGCTCGATGGTGACACGCGCACCCGGAACAAGGACCACAGGTTGTTAGCGGCCATTTTTCCATCAGTCTCCACTGGAGCTAGAAGTGAGCAGACAGATACTCCTATAGACGCTGCTGGAGCCAGATCATTTGTCTCTGTGATGGACAACGTTTGAAATTCGCCCTTAAGCGGGAGACGGCAGCCTACAACAGTCAAATTGATCGCTGCTTATCACTTCTTTTGTGGTAGGTACAGTTATTCCAGATAGGGGAATGGGTAGGTTAAGTTATTCCAGGGAGGGGAATGCTTATGGGCAAGGCATTATGCTTGATCGGAGGCGGATGAAGTGGCAAAAAAGGCTCGGCCTACACCATGACCATGCCAATCGTCAACCCAAAGTGAATATGAGCCACACAGGTTGGTTGAAATAGCGCAACATGAATGATGGAACCTGGATCCAAGCGTCCCAGGATGCATTGCAGCGAAAACGTTCAACAATGTTCAGCGTGACCAATGTTTCTATCTTGGAAAATGAAATTGCATGATGTATGGAGTGTTTTTGACATATCTTGTCTCAGGATTTGCTTGCAGTCCTACCATATCCCACAAAATGCAGAAGTGCAGTCAATGCAGCTTTTTACCTAAAATGGTAAAAATTGGTCAAAGCCTCATGCGGTTTATTACCTGCCCCTGGAATAACATCAATGGCAATTATAAGAATAATGCTGATAATAATACAAATTTTGTATGTATGTTTTCAGCCCTACAAAACCATAACTATAGAAGTTTAAATTTATACGTAAAGCTAGATATTTGTAGAAATATCTATATTGATATATAACTATCTATTTATATAGCTAGATATATATCTATGCAGTAACATACATTAGATAGATAGATAGATAGATAGATAGATAGATAGATAGATAGATAGACTGTATATAAGCCTGCAAGTCTTGCACTTGAAGCAGCTTTATGATGTCATTAAGGCTCGATGGTGACACGCGCACCCGGAACAAGGACCACAGGTTGTTAGCGGCCATTTTTCCATCAGTCTCCACTGGAGCTAGAAGTGAGCAGACAGATACTCCTATAGACGCTGCTGGAGCCAGATCATTTGTCTCTGTGATGGACAACGTTTGAAATTCGCCCTTAAGCGGGAGACGGCAGCCTACAACAGTCAAATTGATCGCTGCTTATCACTTCTTTTGTGGTAGGTACAGTTATTCCAGATAGGGGAATGGGTAGGTTAAGTTATTCCAGGGAGGGGAATGCTTATGGGCAAGGCATTATGCTTGATCGGAGGCGGATGAAGTGGCAAAAAAGGCTCGGCCTACACCATGACCATGCCAATCGTCAACCCAAAGTGAATATGAGCCACACAGGTTGGTTGAAATAGCGCAACATGAATGATGGAACCTGGATCCAAGCGTCCCAGGATGCATTTCAGCGAAAACGTTCAACAATGTTCAGCGTGACCAATGTTTCTATCTTGGAAAATGAAATTGCATGATGTATGGAGTGTTTTTGACATATCTTGTCTCAGGATTTGCTTGCAGTCCTACCATATCCCACAAAATGCAGAAGTGCAGTCAATGCAGCTTTTTACCTAAAATGGTAAAAATTGTTCAAAGCCTCATGCGGTTTATTACCTGCCCCTGGAATAACATCAATGGCAATTATAAGAATAATTCTGATAATAGTACAAATTTTGTATGTATGTTTTCAGCCCTACAAAACCATAACTATAGAAGTTTAAATTTATACGTAAAGCTAGATATTTGTAGAAATATCTATATTGATATATAACTATCTATTTATATAGCTAGATATATATCTATGCAGTAACATACATTAGATAGATAGATAGATAGACTGTATATAAACCTGCAAGTCTTGCACTTGAAGCAGCTTTATGATGTCATTAAGGCTCGATGGTGACACGCGCACCCGGAACAAGGACCACAGGTTGTTAGCGGCCATTTTTCCATCAGTCTCCACTGGAGCTAGAAGTGAGCAGACAGATACTCCTATAGACGCTGCTGTAGCCAGATCATTTGTCTCTGTGATGGACAACGTTTGAAATTCGCCCTTAAGCGGGAGACGGCAGCCTACAACAGTCAAATTGATCGCTGCTTATCACTTCTTTTGTGGTAGGTACAGTTATTCCAGATAGGGGAATGGGTAGGTTAAGTTATTCCAGGGAGGGGAATGCTTATGGGCAAGGCATTATGCTTGATCGGAGGCGGATGAAGTGGCAAAAAAGGCTCGGCCTACACCATGACCATGCCAATCGTCAACCCAAAGTGAATATGAGCCACACAGGTTGGTTGAAATAGCGCAACATGAATGATGGAACCTGGATCCAAGCGTCCCAGGATGCATTTCAGCGAAAACGTTCAACAATGTTCAGCGTGACCAATGTTTCTATCTTGGAAAATGAAATTGCATGATGTATGGAGTGTTTTTGACATATCTTGTCTCAGGATTTGCTTGCAGTCCTACCATATCCCACAAAATGCAGAAGTGCAGTCAATGCAGCTTTTTACCTAAAATGGTAAAAATTGGTCAAAGCCTCATGCGGTTTATTACCTGCCCCTGGAATAACATCAATGGCAATTATAAGAATTTTTCTGATAATAGTACAAATTTTGTATGTATGTTTTCAGCCCTACAAAACCATAACTATAGAAGTTTAAATTTATACGTAAAGCTAGATATTTGTAGAAATTTCTATATTGATATATAACTATCTATTTATATAGCTAGATATATATCTATGCAGTAACATACATTAGATAGATAGATAGATAGACTGTATATAAGCCTGCAAGTCTTGCACTTGAAGCAGCTTTATGATGTCATTAAGGCTCGATGGTGACACGCGCACCCGGAACAAGGACCACAGGTTGTTAGCGGCCATTTTTCCATCAGTCTCCACTGGAGCTAGAAGTGAGCAGACAGATACTCCTATAGACGCTGCTGGAGCCAGATCATTTGTCTCTGTGATGGACAACGTTTGAAATTCGCCCTTAAGCGGGAGACGGCAGCCTACAACAGTCAAATTGATCGCTGCTTATCACTTCTTTTGTGGTAGGTACAGTTATTCCAGATAGGGGAATGGGTAGGTTAAGTTATTCCAGGGAGGGGAATGCTTATGGGCAAGGCATTATGCTTGATCGGAGGCGGATGAAGTGGCAAAAAAGGCTCGGCCTACACCATGACCATGCCAATCGTCAACCCAAAGTGAATATGAGCCACACAGGTTGGTTGAAATAGCGCAACATGAATGATGGAACCTGGATCCAAGCGTCCCAGGATGCATTTCAGCGAAAACGTTCAACAATGTTCAGCGTGACCAATGTTTCTATCTTGGAAAATGAAATTGCATGCTGTATGGAGTGTTTTTGACATATCTTGTCTCAGGATTTGCTTGCAGTCCTACCATATCCCACAAAATGCAGAAGTGCAGTCAATGCAGCTTTTTACCTAAAATGGTAAAAATTGGTCAAAGCCTCATGCGGTTTATTACCTGCCCCTGGAATAACATCAATGGCAATTATAAGAATAATGCTGATACTAATACAAATTTTGTATGTATGTTTTCAGCCCTACAAAACCATAACTATAGAAGTTTAAATTTATACGTAAAGCTAGATATTTGTAGAAATATCTATATTGATATATAACTATCTATTTATATAGCTAGATATATATCTATGCAGTAACATACATTAGATAGATAGATAGATAGATAGATAGATAGACTGTATATAAGCCTGCAAGTCTTGCACTTGAAGCAGCTTTATGATGTCATTAAGGCTCGATGGTGACACGCGCACCCAGAACAAGGACCACAGGTTGTTAGCGGCCATTTTTCCATCAGTCTCCACTGGAGCTAGAAGTGAGCAGACAGATACTCCTATAGACGCTGCTGGAGCCAGATCATTTGTCTCTGTGATGGACAACGTTTGAAATTCGCCCTTAAGCGGGAGACGGCAGCCTACAACAGTCAAATTGATCGCTGCTTATCACTTCTTTTGTGGTAGGTACAGTTATTCCAGATAGGGGAATGGGTAGGTTAAGTTATTCCAGGGAGGGGAATGCTTATGGGCCAGGCATTATGCTTGATCGGAGGCGGATGAAGTGGCAAAAAAGGCTCGGCCTACACCATGACCATGCCAATCGTCAACCCAAAGTGAATATGAGCCACACAGGTTGGTTGAAATAGCGCAACATGAATGATGGAACCTGGATCCAAGCGTCCCAGGATGCATTGCAGCGAAAACGTTCAACAATGTTCAGCGTGACCAATGTTTCTATCTTGGAAAATGAAATTGCATGATGTATGGAGTGTTTTTGACATATCTTGTCTCAGGATTTGCTTGCAGTCCTACCATATCCCACAAAATGCAGAAGTGCAGTCAATGCAGCTTTTTACCTAAAATGGTAAAAATTGGTCAAAGCCTCATGCGGTTTATTACCTGCCCCTGGAATAACATCAATGGCAATTATAAGAATAATGCTGATAATAATACAAATTTTGTATGTATGTTTTCAGCCCTACAAAACCATAACTATAGAAGTTTAAATTTATACGTAAAGCTAGATATTTGTAGAAATATCTATATTGATATATAACTATCTATTTATATAGCTAGATATATATCTATGCAGTAACATACATTAGATAGATAGATAGATAGATAGATAGATAGATAGATAGACTGTATATAAGCCTGCAAGTCTTGCACTTGAAGCAGCTTTATGATGTCATTAAGGCTCGATGGTGACACGCGCACCCGGAACAAGGACCACAGGTTGTTAGCGGCCATTTTTCCATCAGTCTCCACTGGAGCTAGAAGTGAGCAGACAGATACTCCTATAGACGCTGCTGGAGCCAGATCATTTGTCTCTGTGATGGACAACGTTTGAAATTCGCCCTTAAGCGGGAGACGGCAGCCTACAACAGTCAAATTGATCGCTGCTTATCACTTCTTTTGTGGTAGGTACAGTTATTCCAGATAGGGGAATGGGTAGGTTAAGTTATTCCAGGGAGGGGAATGCTTATGGGCAAGGCATTATGCTTGATCGGAGGCGGATGAAGTGGCAAAAAAGGCTCGGCCTACACCATGACCATGCCAATCGTCAACCCAAAGTGAATATGAGCCACACAGGTTGGTTGAAATAGCGCAACATGAATGATGGAACCTGGATCCAAGCGTCCCAGGATGCATTTCAGCGAAAACGTTCAACAATGTTCAGCGTGACCAATGTTTCTATCTTGGAAAATGAAATCGCATGATGTATGGAGTGTTTTTGACATATCTTGTCTCAGGATTTGCTTGCAGTCCTACCATATCCCACAAAATGCAGAAGTGCAGTCAATGCAGCTTTTTACCTAAAATGGTAAAAATTGTTCAAAGCCTCATGCGGTTTATTACCTGCCCCTGGAATAACATCAATGGCAATTATAAGAATAATTCTGATAATAGTACAAATTTTGTATGTATGTTTTCAGCCCTACAAAACCATAACTATAGAAGTTTAAATTTATACGTAAAGCTAGATATTTGTAGAAATATCTATATTGATATATAACTATCTATTTATATAGCTAGATATATATCTATGCAGTAACATACATTAGATAGATAGATAGATAGACTGTATATAAGCCTGCAAGTCTTGCACTTGAAGCAGCTTTATGATGTCATTAAGGCTCGATGGTGACACGCGCACCCGGAACAAGGACCACAGGTTGTTAGCGGCCATTTTTCCATCAGTCTCCACTGGAGCTAGAAGTGAGCAGACAGATACTCCTATAGACGCTGCTGGAGCCAGATCATTTGTCTCTGTGATGGACAACGTTTGAAATTCGCCCTTAAGCGGGAGACGGCAGCCTACAACAGTCAAATTGATCGCTGCTTATCACTTCTTTTGTGGTAGGTACAGTTATTCCAGATAGGGGAATGGGTAGGTTAAGTTATTCCAGGGAGGGGAATGCTTATGGGCAAGGCATTATGCTTGATCGGAGGCGGATGAAGTGGCAAAAAAGGCTCGGCCTACACCATGACCATGCCAATCGTCAACCCAAAGTGAATATGAGCCACACAGGTTGGTTGAAATAGCGCAACATGAATGATGGAACCTGGATCCAAGCGTCCCAGGATGCATTTCAGCGAAAACGTTCAACAATGTTCAGCGTGACCAATGTTTCTATCTTGGAAAATGAAATTGCATGATGTATGGAGTGTTTTTGACATATCTTGTCTCAGGATTTGCTTGCAGTCCTACCATATCCCACAAAATGCAGAAGTGCAGTCAATGCAGCTTTTTACCTAAAATGGTAAAAATTGGTCAAAGCCTCATGCGGTTTATTACCTGCCCCTGGAATAACATCAATGGCAATTATAAGAATAATGCTGATAATAGTACAAATTTTGTATGTATGTTTTCAGCCCTACAAAACCATAACTATAGAAGTTTAAATTTATACGTAAAGCTAGATATTTGTAGAAATATCTATATTGATATATAACTATCTATTTATATAGCTAGATATATATCTATGCAGTAACATACATTAGATAGATAGATAGATAGATAGACTGTATATAAGCCTGCAAGTCTTGCACTTGAAGCAGCTTTATGATGTCATTAAGGCTCGATGGTGACACGCGCACCCGAAACAAGGACCACAGGTTGTTAGCGGCCATTTTTCCATCAGTCTCCACTGGAGCTAGAAGTGAGCAGACAGATACTCCTATAGACGCTGCTGGAGCCAGATCATTTGTCTCTGTGATGGACAACGTTTGAAATTCGCCCTTAAGCGGGAGACGGCAGCCTACAACAGTCAAATTGATCGCTGCTTATCACTTCTTTTGTGGTAGGTACAGTTATTCCAGATAGGGGAATGGGTAGGTTAAGTTATTCCAGGGAGGGGAATGCTTATGGGCAAGGCATTATGCTTGATCGGAGGCGGATGAAGTGGCAAAAAAGGCTCGGCCTACACCATGACCATGCCAATCGTCAACCCAAAGTGAATATGAGCCACACAGGTTGGTTGAAATAGCGCAACATGAATGATGGAACCTGGATCCAAGCGTCCCAGGATGCATTTCAGCGAAAACGTTCAACAATGTTCAGCGTGACCAATGTTTCTATCTTGGAAAATGAAATTGCATGATGTATGGAGTGTTTTTGACATATCTTGTCTCAGGATTTGCTTGCAGTCCTACCATATCCCACAAAATGCAGAAGTGCAGTCAATGCAGCTTTTTACCTAAAATGGTAAAAATTGTTCAAAGCCTCATGCGGTTTATTACCTGCCCCTGGAATAACATCAATGGCAATTATAAGAATAATTCTGATAATAGTACAAATTTTGTATGTATGTTTTCAGCCCTACAAAACCATAACTATAGAAGTTTAAATTTATACGTAAAGCTAGATATTTGTAGAAATATCTATATTGATATATAACTATCTATTTATATAGCTAGATATATATCTATGCAGTAACATACATTAGATAGATAGATAGATAGACTGTATATAAACCTGCAAGTCTTGCACTTGAAGCAGCTTTATGATGTCATTAAGGCTCGATGGTGACACGCGCACCCGGAACAAGGACCACAGGTTGTTAGCGGCCATTTTTCCATCAGTCTCCACTGGAGCTAGAAGTGAGCAGACAGATACTCCTATAGACGCTGCTGTAGCCAGATCATTTGTCTCTGTGATGGACAACGTTTGAAATTCGCCCTTAAGCGGGAGACGGCAGCCTACAACAGTCAAATTGATCGCTGCTTATCACTTCTTTTGTGGTAGGTACAGTTATTCCAGATAGGGGAATGGGTAGGTTAAGTTATTCCAGGGAGGGGAATGCTTATGGGCAAGGCATTATGCTTGATCGGAGGCGGATGAAGTGGCAAAAAAGGCTCGGCCTACACCATGACCATGCCAATCGTCAACCCAAAGTGAATATGAGCCACACAGGTTGGTTGAAATAGCGCAACATGAATGATGGAACCTGGATCCAAGCGTCCCAGGATGCATTTCAGCGAAAACGTTCAACAATGTTCAGCGTGACCAATGTTTCTATCTTGGAAAATGAAATTGCATGATGTATGGAGTGTTTTTGACATATCTTGTCTCAGGATTTGCTTGCAGTCCTACCATATCCCACAAAATGCAGAAGTGCAGTCAATGCAGCTTTTTACCTAAAATGGTAAAAATTGGTCAAAGCCTCATGCGGTTTATTACCTGCCCCTGGAATAACATCAATGGCAATTATAAGAATTTTTCTGATAATAGTACAAATTTTGTATGTATGTTTTCAGCCCTACAAAACCATAACTATAGAAGTTTAAATTTATACGTAAAGCTAGATATTTGTAGAAATTTCTATATTGATATATAACTATCTATTTATATAGCTAGATATATATCTATGCAGTAACATACATTAGATAGATAGATAGATAGACTGTATATAAGCCTGCAAGTCTTGCACTTGAAGCAGCTTTATGATGTCATTAAGGCTCGATGGTGACACGCGCACCCGGAACAAGGACCACAGGTTGTTAGCGGCCATTTTTCCATCAGTCTCCACTGGAGCTAGAAGTGAGCAGACAGATACTCCTATAGACGCTGCTGGAGCCAGATCATTTGTCTCTGTGATGGACAACGTTTGAAATTCGCCCTTAAGCGGGAGACGGCAGCCTACAACAGTCAAATTGATCGCTGCTTATCACTTCTTTTGTGGTAGGTACAGTTATTCCAGATAGGGGAATGGGTAGGTTAAGTTATTCCAGGGAGGGGAATGCTTATGGGCAAGGCATTATGCTTGATCGGAGGCGGATGAAGTGGCAAAAAAGGCTCGGCCTACACCATGACCATGCCAATCGTCAACCCAAAGTGAATATGAGCCACACAGGTTGGTTGAAATAGCGCAACATGAATGATGGAACCTGGATCCAAGCGTCCCAGGATGCATTTCAGCGAAAACGTTCAACAATGTTCAGCGTGACCAATGTTTCTATCTTGGAAAATGAAATTGCATGCTGTATGGAGTGTTTTTGACATATCTTGTCTCAGGATTTGCTTGCAGTCCTACCATATCCCACAAAATGCAGAAGTGCAGTCAATGCAGCTTTTTACCTAAAATGGTAAAAATTGGTCAAAGCCTCATGCGGTTTATTACCTGCCCCTGGAATAACATCAATGGCAATTATAAGAATAATGCTGATACTAATACAAATTTTGTATGTATGTTTTCAGCCCTACAAAACCATAACTATAGAAGTTTAAATTTATACGTAAAGCTAGATATTTGTAGAAATATCTATATTGATATATAACTATCTATTTATATAGCTAGATATATATCTATGCAGTAACATACATTAGATAGATAGATAGATAGATAGATAGATAGACTGTATATAAGCCTGCAAGTCTTGCACTTGAAGCAGCTTTATGATGTCATTAAGGCTCGATGGTGACACGCGCACCCAGAACAAGGACCACAGGTTGTTAGCGGCCATTTTTCCATCAGTCTCCACTGGAGCTAGAAGTGAGCAGACAGATACTCCTATAGACGCTGCTGGAGCCAGATCATTTGTCTCTGTGATGGACAACGTTTGAAATTCGCCCTTAAGCGGGAGACGGCAGCCTACAACAGTCAAATTGATCGCTGCTTATCACTTCTTTTGTGGTAGGTACAGTTATTCCAGATAGGGGAATGGGTAGGTTAAGTTATTCCAGGGAGGGGAATGCTTATGGGCCAGGCATTATGCTTGATCGGAGGCGGATGAAGTGGCAAAAAAGGCTCGGCCTACACCATGACCATGCCAATCGTCAACCCAAAGTGAATATGAGCCACACAGGTTGGTTGAAATAGCGCAACATGAATGATGGAACCTGGATCCAAGCGTCCCAGGATGCATTGCAGCGAAAACGTTCAACAATGTTCAGCGTGACCAATGTTTCTATCTTGGAAAATGAAATTGCATGATGTATGGAGTGTTTTTGACATATCTTGTCTCAGGATTTGCTTGCAGTCCTACCATATCCCACAAAATGCAGAAGTGCAGTCAATGCAGCTTTTTACCTAAAATGGTAAAAATTGGTCAAAGCCTCATGCGGTTTATTACCTGCCCCTGGAATAACATCAATGGCAATTATAAGAATAATGCTGATAATAATACAAATTTTGTATGTATGTTTTCAGCCCTACAAAACCATAACTATAGAAGTTTAAATTTATACGTAAAGCTAGATATTTGTAGAAATATCTATATTGATATATAACTATCTATTTATATAGCTAGATATATATCTATGCAGTAACATACATTAGATAGATAGATAGATAGATAGATAGATAGATAGACTGTATATAAGCCTGCAAGTCTTGCACTTGAAGCAGCTTTATGATGTCATTAAGGCTCGATGGTGACACGCGCACCCGGAACAAGGACCACAGGTTGTTAGCGGCCATTTTTCCATCAGTCTCCACTGGAGCTAGAAGTGAGCAGACAGATACTCCTATAGACGCTGCTGGAGCCAGATCATTTGTCTCTGTGATGGACAACGTTTGAAATTCGCCCTTAAGCGGGAGACGGCAGCCTACAACAGTCAAATTGATCGCTGCTTATCACTTCTTTTGTGGTAGGTACAGTTATTCCAGATAGGGGAATGGGTAGGTTAAGTTATTCCAGGGAGGGGAATGCTTATGGGCAAGGCATTATGCTTGATCGGAGGCGGATGAAGTGGCAAAAAAGGCTCGGCCTACACCATGACCATGCCAATCGTCAACCCAAAGTGAATATGAGCCACACAGGTTGGTTGAAATAGCGCAACATGAATGATGGAACCTGGATCCAAGCGTCCCAGGATGCATTTCAGCGAAAACGTTCAACAATGTTCAGCGTGACCAATGTTTCTATCTTGGAAAATGAAATCGCATGATGTATGGAGTGTTTTTGACATATCTTGTCTCAGGATTTGCTTGCAGTCCTACCATATCCCACAAAATGCAGAAGTGCAGTCAATGCAGCTTTTTACCTAAAATGGTAAAAATTGTTCAAAGCCTCATGCGGTTTATTACCTGCCCCTGGAATAACATCAATGGCAATTATAAGAATAATTCTGATAATAGTACAAATTTTGTATGTATGTTTTCAGCCCTACAAAACCATAACTATAGAAGTTTAAATTTATACGTAAAGCTAGATATTTGTAGAAATATCTATATTGATATATAACTATCTATTTATATAGCTAGATATATATCTATGCAGTAACATACATTAGATAGATAGATAGATAGACTGTATATAAGCCTGCAAGTCTTGCACTTGAAGCAGCTTTATGATGTCATTAAGGCTCGATGGTGACACGCGCACCCGGAACAAGGACCACAGGTTGTTAGCGGCCATTTTTCCATCAGTCTCCACTGGAGCTAGAAGTGAGCAGACAGATACTCCTATAGACGCTGCTGGAGCCAGATCATTTGTCTCTGTGATGGACAACGTTTGAAATTCGCCCTTAAGCGGGAGACGGCAGCCTACAACAGTCAAATTGATCGCTGCTTATCACTTCTTTTGTGGTAGGTACAGTTATTCCAGATAGGGGAATGGGTAGGTTAAGTTATTCCAGGGAGGGGAATGCTTATGGGCAAGGCATTATGCTTGATCGGAGGCGGATGAAGTGGCAAAAAAGGCTCGGCCTACACCATGACCATGCCAATCGTCAACCCAAAGTGAATATGAGCCACACAGGTTGGTTGAAATAGCGCAACATGAATGATGGAACCTGGATCCAAGCGTCCCAGGATGCATTTCAGCGAAAACGTTCAACAATGTTCAGCGTGACCAATGTTTCTATCTTGGAAAATGAAATTGCATGATGTATGGAGTGTTTTTGACATATCTTGTCTCAGGATTTGCTTGCAGTCCTACCATATCCCACAAAATGCAGAAGTGCAGTCAATGCAGCTTTTTACCTAAAATGGTAAAAATTGGTCAAAGCCTCATGCGGTTTATTACCTGCCCCTGGAATAACATCAATGGCAATTATAAGAATAATGCTGATAATAGTACAAATTTTGTATGTATGTTTTCAGCCCTACAAAACCATAACTATAGAAGTTTAAATTTATACGTAAAGCTAGATATTTGTAGAAATATCTATATTGATATATAACTATCTATTTATATAGCTAGATATATATCTATGCAGTAACATACATTAGATAGATAGATAGATAGATAGACTGTATATAAGCCTGCAAGTCTTGCACTTGAAGCAGCTTTATGATGTCATTAAGGCTCGATGGTGACACGCGCACCCGAAACAAGGACCACAGGTTGTTAGCGGCCATTTTTCCATCAGTCTCCACTGGAGCTAGAAGTGAGCAGACAGATACTCCTATAGACGCTGCTGGAGCCAGATCATTTGTCTCTGTGATGGACAACGTTTGAAATTCGCCCTTAAGCGGGAGACGGCAGCCTACAACAGTCAAATTGATCGCTGCTTATCACTTCTTTTGTGGTAGGTACAGTTATTCCAGATAGGGGAATGGGTAGGTTAAGTTATTCCAGGGAGGGGAATGCTTATGGGCAAGGCATTATGCTTGATCGGAGGCGGATGAAGTGGCAAAAAAGGCTCGGCCTACACCATGACCATGCCAATCGTCAACCCAAAGTGAATATGAGCCACACAGGTTGGTTGAAATAGCGCAACATGAATGATGGAACCTGGATCCAAGCGTCCCAGGATGCATTTCAGCGAAAACGTTCAACAATGTTCAGCGTGACCAATGTTTCTATCTTGGAAAATGAAATTGCATGATGTATGGAGTGTTTTTGACATATCTTGTCTCAGGATTTGCTTGCAGTCCTACCATATCCCACAAAATGCAGAAGTGCAGTCAATGCAGCTTTTTACCTAAAATGGTAAAAATTGTTCAAAGCCTCATGCGGTTTATTACCTGCCCCTGGAATAACATCAATGGCAATTATAAGAATAATTCTGATAATAGTACAAATTTTGTATGTATGTTTTCAGCCCTACAAAACCATAACTATAGAAGTTTAAATTTATACGTAAAGCTAGATATTTGTAGAAATATCTATATTGATATATAACTATCTATTTATATAGCTAGATATATATCTATGCAGTAACATACATTAGATAGATAGATAGATAGACTGTATATAAACCTGCAAGTCTTGCACTTGAAGCAGCTTTATGATGTCATTAAGGCTCGATGGTGACACGCGCACCCGGAACAAGGACCACAGGTTGTTAGCGGCCATTTTTCCATCAGTCTCCACTGGAGCTAGAAGTGAGCAGACAGATACTCCTATAGACGCTGCTGTAGCCAGATCATTTGTCTCTGTGATGGACAACGTTTGAAATTCGCCCTTAAGCGGGAGACGGCAGCCTACAACAGTCAAATTGATCGCTGCTTATCACTTCTTTTGTGGTAGGTACAGTTATTCCAGATAGGGGAATGGGTAGGTTAAGTTATTCCAGGGAGGGGAATGCTTATGGGCAAGGCATTATGCTTGATCGGAGGCGGATGAAGTGGCAAAAAAGGCTCGGCCTACACCATGACCATGCCAATCGTCAACCCAAAGTGAATATGAGCCACACAGGTTGGTTGAAATAGCGCAACATGAATGATGGAACCTGGATCCAAGCGTCCCAGGATGCATTTCAGCGAAAACGTTCAACAATGTTCAGCGTGACCAATGTTTCTATCTTGGAAAATGAAATTGCATGATGTATGGAGTGTTTTTGACATATCTTGTCTCAGGATTTGCTTGCAGTCCTACCATATCCCACAAAATGCAGAAGTGCAGTCAATGCAGCTTTTTACCTAAAATGGTAAAAATTGGTCAAAGCCTCATGCGGTTTATTACCTGCCCCTGGAATAACATCAATGGCAATTATAAGAATTTTTCTGATAATAGTACAAATTTTGTATGTATGTTTTCAGCCCTACAAAACCATAACTATAGAAGTTTAAATTTATACGTAAAGCTAGATATTTGTAGAAATTTCTATATTGATATATAACTATCTATTTATATAGCTAGATATATATCTATGCAGTAACATACATTAGATAGATAGATAGATAGACTGTATATAAGCCTGCAAGTCTTGCACTTGAAGCAGCTTTATGATGTCATTAAGGCTCGATGGTGACACGCGCACCCGGAACAAGGACCACAGGTTGTTAGCGGCCATTTTTCCATCAGTCTCCACTGGAGCTAGAAGTGAGCAGACAGATACTCCTATAGACGCTGCTGGAGCCAGATCATTTGTCTCTGTGATGGACAACGTTTGAAATTCGCCCTTAAGCGGGAGACGGCAGCCTACAACAGTCAAATTGATCGCTGCTTATCACTTCTTTTGTGGTAGGTACAGTTATTCCAGATAGGGGAATGGGTAGGTTAAGTTATTCCAGGGAGGGGAATGCTTATGGGCAAGGCATTATGCTTGATCGGAGGCGGATGAAGTGGCAAAAAAGGCTCGGCCTACACCATGACCATGCCAATCGTCAACCCAAAGTGAATATGAGCCACACAGGTTGGTTGAAATAGCGCAACATGAATGATGGAACCTGGATCCAAGCGTCCCAGGATGCATTTCAGCGAAAACGTTCAACAATGTTCAGCGTGACCAATGTTTCTATCTTGGAAAATGAAATTGCATGCTGTATGGAGTGTTTTTGACATATCTTGTCTCAGGATTTGCTTGCAGTCCTACCATATCCCACAAAATGCAGAAGTGCAGTCAATGCAGCTTTTTACCTAAAATGGTAAAAATTGGTCAAAGCCTCATGCGGTTTATTACCTGCCCCTGGAATAACATCAATGGCAATTATAAGAATAATGCTGATACTAATACAAATTTTGTATGTATGTTTTCAGCCCTACAAAACCATAACTATAGAAGTTTAAATTTATACGTAAAGCTAGATATTTGTAGAAATATCTATATTGATATATAACTATCTATTTATATAGCTAGATATATATCTATGCAGTAACATACATTAGATAGATAGATAGATAGATAGATAGATAGATAGATAGACTGTATATAAGCCTGCAAGTCTTGCACTTGAAGCAGCTTTATGATGTCATTAAGGCTCGATGGTGACACGCGCACCCAGAACAAGGACCACAGGTTGTTAGCGGCCATTTTTCCATCAGTCTCCACTGGAGCTAGAAGTGAGCAGACAGATACTCCTATAGACGCTGCTGGAGCCAGATCATTTGTCTCTGTGATGGACAACGTTTGAAATTCGCCCTTAAGCGGGAGACGGCAGCCTACAACAGTCAAATTGATCGCTGCTTATCACTTCTTTTGTGGTAGGTACAGTTATTCCAGATAGGGGAATGGGTAGGTTAAGTTATTCCAGGGAGGGGAATGCTTATGGGCCAGGCATTATGCTTGATCGGAGGCGGATGAAGTGGCAAAAAAGGCTCGGCCTACACCATGACCATGCCAATCGTCAACCCAAAGTGAATATGAGCCACACAGGTTGGTTGAAATAGCGCAACATGAATGATGGAACCTGGATCCAAGCGTCCCAGGATGCATTGCAGCGAAAACGTTCAACAATGTTCAGCGTGACCAATGTTTCTATCTTGGAAAATGAAATTGCATGATGTATGGAGTGTTTTTGACATATCTTGTCTCAGGATTTGCTTGCAGTCCTACCATATCCCACAAAATGCAGAAGTGCAGTCAATGCAGCTTTTTACCTAAAATGGTAAAAATTGGTCAAAGCCTCATGCGGTTTATTACCTGCCCCTGGAATAACATCAATGGCAATTATAAGAATAATGCTGATAATAATACAAATTTTGTATGTATGTTTTCAGCCCTACAAAACCATAACTATAGAAGTTTAAATTTATACGTAAAGCTAGATATTTGTAGAAATATCTATATTGATATATAACTATCTATTTATATAGCTAGATATATATCTATGCAGTAACATACATTAGATAGATAGATAGATAGATAGATAGATAGATAGATAGATAGATAGATAGATAGACTGTATATAAGCCTGCAAGTCTTGCACTTGAAGCAGCTTTATGATGTCATTAAGGCTCGATGGTGACACGCGCACCCGGAACAAGGACCACAGGTTGTTAGCGGCCATTTTTCCATCAGTCTCCACTGGAGCTAGAAGTGAGCAGACAGATACTCCTATAGACGCTGCTGGAGCCAGATCATTTGTCTCTGTGATGGACAACGTTTGAAATTCGCCCTTAAGCGGGAGACGGCAGCCTACAACAGTCAAATTGATCGCTGCTTATCACTTCTTTTGTGGTAGGTACAGTTATTCCAGATAGGGGAATGGGTAGGTTAAGTTATTCCAGGGAGGGGAATGCTTATGGGCAAGGCATTATGCTTGATCGGAGGCGGATGAAGTGGCAAAAAAGGCTCGGCCTACACCATGACCATGCCAATCGTCAACCCAAAGTGAATATGAGCCACACAGGTTGGTTGAAATAGCGCAACATGAATGATGGAACCTGGATCCAAGCGTCCCAGGATGCATTTCAGCGAAAACGTTCAACAATGTTCAGCGTGACCAATGTTTCTATCTTGGAAAATGAAATCGCATGATGTATGGAGTGTTTTTGACATATCTTGTCTCAGGATTTGCTTGCAGTCCTACCATATCCCACAAAATGCAGAAGTGCAGTCAATGCAGCTTTTTACCTAAAATGGTAAAAATTGTTCAAAGCCTCATGCGGTTTATTACCTGCCCCTGGAATAACATCAATGGCAATTATAAGAATAATTCTGATAATAGTACAAATTTTGTATGTATGTTTTCAGCCCTACAAAACCATAACTATAGAAGTTTAAATTTATACGTAAAGCTAGATATTTGTAGAAATATCTATATTGATATATAACTATCTATTTATATAGCTAGATATATATCTATGCAGTAACATACATTAGATAGATAGATAGATAGACTGTATATAAGCCTGCAAGTCTTGCACTTGAAGCAGCTTTATGATGTCATTAAGGCTCGATGGTGACACGCGCACCCGGAACAAGGACCACAGGTTGTTAGCGGCCATTTTTCCATCAGTCTCCACTGGAGCTAGAAGTGAGCAGACAGATACTCCTATAGACGCTGCTGGAGCCAGATCATTTGTCTCTGTGATGGACAACGTTTGAAATTCGCCCTTAAGCGGGAGACGGCAGCCTACAACAGTCAAATTGATCGCTGCTTATCACTTCTTTTGTGGTAGGTACAGTTATTCCAGATAGGGGAATGGGTAGGTTAAGTTATTCCAGGGAGGGGAATGCTTATGGGCAAGGCATTATGCTTGATCGGAGGCGGATGAAGTGGCAAAAAAGGCTCGGCCTACACCATGACCATGCCAATCGTCAACCCAAAGTGAATATGAGCCACACAGGTTGGTTGAAATAGCGCAACATGAATGATGGAACCTGGATCCAAGCGTCCCAGGATGCATTTCAGCGAAAACGTTCAACAATGTTCAGCGTGACCAATGTTTCTATCTTGGAAAATGAAATTGCATGATGTATGGAGTGTTTTTGACATATCTTGTCTCAGGATTTGCTTGCAGTCCTACCATATCCCACAAAATGCAGAAGTGCAGTCAATGCAGCTTTTTACCTAAAATGGTAAAAATTGGTCAAAGCCTCATGCGGTTTATTACCTGCCCCTGGAATAACATCAATGGCAATTATAAGAATAATGCTGATAATAGTACAAATTTTGTATGTATGTTTTCAGCCCTACAAAACCATAACTATAGAAGTTTAAATTTATACGTAAAGCTAGATATTTGTAGAAATATCTATATTGATATATAACTATCTATTTATATAGCTAGATATATATCTATGCAGTAACATACATTAGATAGATAGATAGATAGATAGACTGTATATAAGCCTGCAAGTCTTGCACTTGAAGCAGCTTTATGATGTCATTAAGGCTCGATGGTGACACGCGCACCCGAAACAAGGACCACAGGTTGTTAGCGGCCATTTTTCCATCAGTCTCCACTGGAGCTAGAAGTGAGCAGACAGATACTCCTATAGACGCTGCTGGAGCCAGATCATTTGTCTCTGTGATGGACAACGTTTGAAATTCGCCCTTAAGCGGGAGACGGCAGCCTACAA
The DNA here is from genome assembly GCF_035609145.1 of Eleutherodactylus coqui. Lineage (NCBI taxonomy): Eukaryota > Metazoa > Chordata > Amphibia > Anura > Eleutherodactylidae > Eleutherodactylus > Eleutherodactylus coqui. The sequence goes on from NC_089849.1 coordinate 106,872,328, forward strand.
CAGTCAAATTGATCGCTGCTTATCACTTCTTTTGTGGTAGGTACAGTTATTCCAGATAGGGGAATGGGTAGGTTAAGTTATTCCAGGGAGGGGAATGCTTATGGGCAAGGCATTATGCTTGATCGGAGGCGGATGAAGTGGCAAAAAAGGCTCGGCCTACACCATGACCATGCCAATCGTCAACCCAAAGTGAATATGAGCCACACAGGTTGGTTGAAATAGCGCAACATGAATGATGGAACCTGGATCCAAGCGTCCCAGGATGCATTGCAGCGAAAACGTTCAACAATGTTCAGCGTGACCAATGTTTCTATCTTGGAAAATGAAATTGCATGCTGTATGGAGTGTTTTTGACATATCTTGTCTCAGGATTTGCTTGCAGTCCTACCATATCCCACAAAATGCAGAAGTGCAGTCAATGCAGCTTTTTACCTAAAATGGTAAAAATTGGTCAAAGCCTCATGCGGTTTATTACCTGCCCCTGGAATAACATCAATGGCAATTATAAGAATAATGCTGATACTAATACAAATTTTGTATGTATGTTTTCAGCCCTACAAAACCATAACTATAGAAGTTTAAATTTATACGTAAAGCTAGATATTTGTAGAAATATCTATATTGATATATAACTATCTATTTATATAGCTAGATATATATCTATGCAGTAACATACATTAGATAGATAGATAGATAGATAGATAGATAGATAGATAGATAGACTGTATATAAGCCTGCAAGTCTTGCACTTGAAGCAGCTTTATGATGTCATTAAGGCTCGATGGTGACACGCGCACCCAGAACAAGGACCACAGGTTGTTAGCGGCCATTTTTCCATCAGTCTCCACTGGAGCTAGAAGTGAGCAGACAGATACTCCTATAGACGCTGCTGGAGCCAGATCATTTGTCTCTGTGATGGACAACGTTTGAAATTCGCCCTTAAGCGGGAGACGGCAGCCTACAACAGTCAAATTGATCGCTGCTTATCACTTCTTTTGTGGTAGGTACAGTTATTCCAGATAGGGGAATGGGTAGGTTAAGTTATTCCAGGGAGGGGAATGCTTATGGGCAAGGCATTATGCTTGATCGGAGGCGGATGAAGTGGCAAAAAAGGCTCGGCCTACACCATGACCATGCCAATCGTCAACCCAAAGTGAATATGAGCCACACAGGTTGGTTGAAATAGCGCAACATGAATGATGGAACCTGGATCCAAGCGTCCCAGGATGCATTGCAGCGAAAACGTTCAACAATGTTCAGCGTGACCAATGTTTCTATCTTGGAAAATGAAATTGCATGATGTATGGAGTGTTTTTGACATATCTTGTCTCAGGATTTGCTTGCAGTCCTACCATATCCCACAAAATGCAGAAGTGCAGTCAATGCAGCTTTTTACCTAAAATGGTAAAAATTGGTCAAAGCCTCATGCGGTTTATTACCTGCCCCTGGAATAACATCAATGGCAATTATAAGAATAATGCTGATAATAATACAAATTTTGTATGTATGTTTTCAGCCCTACAAAACCATAACTATAGAAGTTTAAATTTATACGTAAAGCTAGATATTTGTAGAAATATCTATATTGATATATAACTATCTATTTATATAGCTAGATATATATCTATGCAGTAACATACATTAGATAGATAGATAGATAGATAGATAGATAGACTGTATATAAGCCTGCAAGTCTTGCACTTGAAGCAGCTTTATGATGTCATTAAGGCTCGATGGTGACACGCGCACCCGGAACAAGGACCACAGGTTGTTAGCGGCCATTTTTCCATCAGTCTCCACTGGAGCTAGAAGTGAGCAGACAGATACTCCTATAGACGCTGCTGGAGCCAGATCATTTGTCTCTGTGATGGACAACGTTTGAAATTCGCCCTTAAGCGGGAGACGGCAGCCTACAACAGTCAAATTGATCGCTGCTTATCACTTCTTTTGTGGTAGGTACAGTTATTCCAGATAGGGGAATGGGTAGGTTAAGTTATTCCAGGGAGGGGAATGCTTATGGGCAAGGCATTATGCTTGATCGGAGGCGGATGAAGTGGCAAAAAAGGCTCGGCCTACACCATGACCATGCCAATCGTCAACCCAAAGTGAATATGAGCCACACAGGTTGGTTGAAATAGCGCAACATGAATGATGGAACCTGGATCCAAGCGTCCCAGGATGCATTTCAGCGAAAACGTTCAACAATGTTCAGCGTGACCAATGTTTCTATCTTGGAAAATGAAATTGCATGATGTATGGAGTGTTTTTGACATATCTTGTCTCAGGATTTGCTTGCAGTCCTACCATATCCCACAAAATGCAGAAGTGCAGTCAATGCAGCTTTTACCTAAAATGGTAAAAATTGGTCAAAGCCTCATGCGGTTTATTACCTGCCCCTGGAATAACATCAATGGCAATTATAAGAATAATTCTGATAATAGTACAAATTTTGTATGTATGTTTTCAGCCCTACAAAACCATAACTATAGAAGTTTAAATTTATACGTAAAGCTAGATATTTGTAGAAATATCTATATTGATATATAACTATCTATTTATATAGCTAGATATATATCTATGCAGTAACATACATTAGATAGATAGATAGATAGACTGTATATAAGCCTGCAAGTCTTGCACTTGAAGCAGCTTTATGATGTCATTAAGGCTCGATGGTGACACGCGCACCCGGAACAAGGACCACAGGTTGTTAGCGGCCATTTTTCCATCAGTCTCCACTGGAGCTAGAAGTGAGCAGACAGATACTCCTATAGACGCTGCTGGAGCCAGATCATTTGTCTCTGTGATGGACAACGTTTGAAATTCGCCCTTAAGCGGGAGACGGCAGCCTACAACAGTCAAATTGATCGCTGCTTATCACTTCTTTTGTGGTAGGTACAGTTATTCCAGATAGGGGAATGGGTAGGTTAAGTTATTCCAGGGAGGGGAATGCTTATGGGCAAGGCATTATGCTTGATCGGAGGCGGATGAAGTGGCAAAAAAGGCTCGGCCTACACCATGACCATGCCAATCGTCAACCCAAAGTGAATATGAGCCACACAGGTTGGTTGAAATAGCGCAACATGAATGATGGAACCTGGATCCAAGCGTCCCAGGATGCATTGCAGCGAAAACGTTCAACAATGTTCAGCGTGACCAATGTTTCTATCTTGGAAAATGAAATTGCATGATGTATGGAGTGTTTTTGACATATCTTGTCTCAGGATTTGCTTGCAGTCCTACCATATCCCACAAAATGCAGAAGTGCAGTCAATGCAGCTTTTTACCTAAAATGGTAAAAATTGGTCAAAGCCTCATGCGGTTTATTACCTGCCCCTGGAATAACATCAATGGCAATTATAAGAATAATGCTGATAATAATACAAATTTTGTATGTATGTTTTCAGCCCTACAAAACCATAACTATAGAAGTTTAAATTTATACGTAAAGCTAGATATTTGTAGAAATATCTATATTGATATATAACTATCTATTTATATAGCTAGATATATATCTATGCAGTAACATACATTAGATAGATAGATAGATAGATAGATAGATAGATAGATAGATAGACTGTATATAAGCCTGCAAGTCTTGCACTTGAAGCAGCTTTATGATGTCATTAAGGCTCGATGGTGACACGCGCACCCGGAACAAGGACCACAGGTTGTTAGCGGCCATTTTTCCATCAGTCTCCACTGGAGCTAGAAGTGAGCAGACAGATACTCCTATAGACGCTGCTGGAGCCAGATCATTTGTCTCTGTGATGGACAACGTTTGAAATTCGCCCTTAAGCGGGAGACGGCAGCCTACAACAGTCAAATTGATCGCTGCTTATCACTTCTTTTGTGGTAGGTACAGTTATTCCAGATAGGGGAATGGGTAGGTTAAGTTATTCCAGGGAGGGGAATGCTTATGGGCAAGGCATTATGCTTGATCGGAGGCGGATGAAGTGGCAAAAAAGGCTCGGCCTACACCATGACCATGCCAATCGTCAACCCAAAGTGAATATGAGCCACACAGGTTGGTTGAAATAGCGCAACATGAATGATGGAACCTGGATCCAAGCGTCCCAGGATGCATTGCAGCGAAAACGTTCAACAATGTTCAGCGTGACCAATGTTTCTATCTTGGAAAATGAAATTGCATGATGTATGGAGTGTTTTTGACATATCTTGTCTCAGGATTTGCTTGCAGTCCTACCATATCCCACAAAATGCAGAAGTGCAGTCAATGCAGCTTTTACCTAAAATGGTAAAAATTGGTCAAAGCCTCATGCGGTTTATTACCTGCCCCTGGAATAACATCAATGGCAATTATAAGAATAATTCTGATAATAGTACAAATTTTGTATGTATGTTTTCAGCCCTACAAAACCATAACTATAGAAGTTTAAATTTATACGTAAAGCTAGATATTTGTAGAAATTTCTATATTGATATATAACTATCTATTTATATAGCTAGATATATATCTATGCAGTAACATACATTAGATAGATAGATAGATAGACTGTATATAAGCCTGCAAGTCTTGCACTTGAAGCAGCTTTATGATGTCATTAAGGCTCGATGGTGACACGCGCACCCGGAACAAGGACCACAGGTTGTTAGCGGCCATTTTTCCATCAGTCTCCACTGGAGCTAGAAGTGAGCAGACAGATACTCCTATAGACGCTGCTGGAGCCAGATCATTTGTCTCTGTGATGGACAACGTTTGAAATTCGCCCTTAAGCGGGAGACGGCAGCCTACAACAGTCAAATTGATCGCTGCTTATCACTTCTTTTGTGGTAGGTACAGTTATTCCAGATAGGGGAATGGGTAGGTTAAGTTATTCCAGGGAGGGGAATGCTTATGGGCAAGGCATTATGCTTGATCGGAGGCGGATGAAGTGGCAAAAAAGGCTCGGCCTACACCATGACCATGCCAATCGTCAACCCAAAGTGAATATGAGCCACACAGGTTGGTTGAAATAGCGCAACATGAATGATGGAACCTGGATCCAAGCGTCCCAGGATGCATTTCAGCGAAAACGTTCAACAATGTTCAGCGTGACCAATGTTTCTATCTTGGAAAATGAAATTGCATGATGTATGGAGTGTTTTTGACATATCTTGTCTCAGGATTTGCTTGCAGTCCTACCATATCCCACAAAATGCAGAAGTGCAGTCAATGCAGCTTTTTACCTAAAATGGTAAAAATTGGTCAAAGCCTCATGCGGTTTATTACCTGCCCCTGGAATAACATCAATGGCAATTATAAGAATAATGCTGATAATAGTACAAATTTTGTATGTATGTTTTCAGCCCTACAAAACCATAACTATAGAAGTTTAAATTTATACGTAAAGCTAGATATTTGTAGAAATATCTATATTGATATATAACTATCTATTTATATAGCTAGATATATATCTATGCAGTAACATACATTAGATAGATAGATAGATAGATAGATAGATAGATAGATAGACTGTATATAAGCCTGCAAGTCTTGCACTTGAAGCAGCTTTATGATGTCATTAAGGCTCGATGGTGACACGCGCACCCGGAACAAGGACCACAGGTTGTTAGCGGCCATTTTTCCATCAGTCTCCACTGGAGCTAGAAGTGAGCAGACAGATACTCCTATAGACGCTGCTGGAGCCAGATCATTTGTCTCTGTGATGGACAACGTTTGAAATTCGCCCTTAAGCGGGAGACGGCAGCCTACAACAGTCAAATTGATCGCTGCTTATCACTTCTTTTGTGGTAGGTACAGTTATTCCAGATAGGGGAATGGGTAGGTTAAGTTATTCCAGGGAGGGGAATGCTTATGGGCAAGGCATTATGCTTGATCGGAGGCGGATGAAGTGGCAAAAAAGGCTCGGCCTACACCATGACCATGCCAATCGTCAACCCAAAGTGAATATGAGCCACACAGGTTGGTTGAAATAGCGCAACATGAATGATGGAACCTGGATCCAAGCGTCCCAGGATGCATTTCAGCGAAAACGTTCAACAATGTTCAGCGTGACCAATGTTTCTATCTTGGTAAATGAAATCGCATGATGTATGGAGTGTTTTTGACATATCTTGTCTCAGGATTTGCTTGCAGTCCTACCATATCCCACAAAATGCAGAAGTGCAGTCAATGCAGCTTTTTACCTAAAATGGTAAAAATTGGTCAAAGCCTCATGCGGTTTATTACCTGCCCCTGGAATAACATCAATGGCAATTATAAGAATAATGCTGATACTAATACAAATTTTGTATGTATGTTTTCAGCCCTACAAAACCATAACTATAGAAGTTTAAATTTATACGTAAAGCTAGATATTTGTAGAAATATCTATATTGATATATAACTATCTATTTATATAGCTAGATATATATCTATGCAGTAACATACATTAGATAGATAGATAGATAGATAGATAGATAGATAGATAGATAGATAGACTGTATATAAGCCTGCAAGTCTTGCACTTGAAGCAGCTTTATGATGTCATTAAGGCTCGATGGTGACACGCGCACCCAGAACAAGGACCACAGGTTGTTAGCGGCCATTTTTCCATCAGTCTCCACTGGAGCTAGAAGTGAGCAGACAGATACTCCTATAGACGCTGCTGGAGCCAGATCATTTGTCTCTGTGATGGACAACGTTTGAAATTCGCCCTTAAGCGGGAGACGGCAGCCTACAACAGTCAAATTGATCGCTGCTTATCACTTCTTTTGTGGTAGGTACAGTTATTCCAGATAGGGGAATGGGTAGGTTAAGTTATTCCAGGGAGGGGAATGCTTATGGGCAAGGCATTATGCTTGATCGGAGGCGGATGAAGTGGCAAAAAAGGCTCGGCCTACACCATGACCATGCCAATCGTCAACCCAAAGTGAATATGAGCCACACAGGTTGGTTGAAATAGCGCAACATGAATGATGGAACCTGGATCCAAGCGTCCCAGGATGCATTGCAGCGAAAACGTTCAACAATGTTCAGCGTGACCAATGTTTCTATCTTGGAAAATGAAATTGCATGATGTATGGAGTGTTTTTGACATATCTTGTCTCAGGATTTGCTTGCAGTCCTACCATATCCCACAAAATGCAGAAGTGCAGTCAATGCAGCTTTTTACCTAAAATGGTAAAAATTGGTCAAAGCCTCATGCGGTTTATTACCTGCCCCTGGAATAACATCAATGGCAATTATAAGAATAATGCTGATAATAATACAAATTTTGTATGTATGTTTTCAGCCCTACAAAACCATAACTATAGAAGTTTAAATTTATACGTAAAGCTAGATATTTGTAGAAATATCTATATTGATATATAACTATCTATTTATATAGCTAGATATATATCTATGCAGTAACATACATTAGATAGATAGATAGATAGATAGATAGATAGATAGACTGTATATAAGCCTGCAAGTCTTGCACTTGAAGCAGCTTTATGATGTCATTAAGGCTCGATGGTGACACGCGCACCCGGAACAAGGACCACAGGTTGTTAGCGGCCATTTTTCCATCAGTCTCCACTGGAGCTAGAAGTGAGCAGACAGATACTCCTATAGACGCTGCTGGAGCCAGATCATTTGTCTCTGTGATGGACAACGTTTGAAATTCGCCCTTAAGCGGGAGACGGCAGCCTACAACAGTCAAATTGATCGCTGCTTATCACTTCTTTTGTGGTAGGTACAGTTATTCCAGATAGGGGAATGGGTAGGTTAAGTTATTCCAGGGAGGGGAATGCTTATGGGCAAGGCATTATGCTTGATCGGAGGCGGATGAAGTGGCAAAAAAGGCTCGGCCTACACCATGACCATGCCAATCGTCAACCCAAAGTGAATATGAGCCACACAGGTTGGTTGAAATAGCGCAACATGAATGATGGAACCTGGATCCAAGCGTCCCAGGATGCATTTCAGCGAAAACGTTCAACAATGTTCAGCGTGACCAATGTTTCTATCTTGGAAAATGAAATTGCATGATGTATGGAGTGTTTTTGACATATCTTGTCTCAGGATTTGCTTGCAGTCCTACCATATCCCACAAAATGCAGAAGTGCAGTCAATGCAGCTTTTACCTAAAATGGTAAAAATTGGTCAAAGCCTCATGCGGTTTATTACCTGCCCCTGGAATAACATCAATGGCAATTATAAGAATAATTCTGATAATAGTACAAATTTTGTATGTATGTTTTCAGCCCTACAAAACCATAACTATAGAAGTTTAAATTTATACGTAAAGCTAGATATTTGTAGAAATATCTATATTGATATATAACTATCTATTTATATAGCTAGATATATATCTATGCAGTAACATACATTAGATAGATAGATAGATAGACTGTATATAAGCCTGCAAGTCTTGCACTTGAAGCAGCTTTATGATGTCATTAAGGCTCGATGGTGACACGCGCACCCGAAACAAGGACCACAGGTTGTTAGCGGCCATTTTTCCATCAGTCTCCACTGGAGCTAGAAGTGAGCAGACAGATACTCCTATAGACGCTGCTGGAGCCAGATCATTTGTCTCTGTGATGGACAACGTTTGAAATTCGCCCTTAAGCGGGAGACGGCAGCCTACAACAGTCAAATTGATCGCTGCTTATCACTTCTTTTGTGGTAGGTACAGTTATTCCAGATAGGGGAATGGGTAGGTTAAGTTATTCCAGGGAGGGGAATGCTTATGGGCAAGGCATTATGCTTGATCGGAGGCGGATGAAGTGGCAAAAAAGGCTCGGCCTACACCATGACCATGCCAATCGTCAACCCAAAGTGAATATGAGCCACACAGGTTGGTTGAAATAGCGCAACATGAATGATGGAACCTGGATCCAAGCGTCCCAGGATGCATTGCAGCGAAAACGTTCAACAATGTTCAGCGTGACCAATGTTTCTATCTTGGAAAATGAAATTGCATGCTGTATGGAGTGTTTTTGACATATCTTGTCTCAGGATTTGCTTGCAGTCCTACCATATCCCACAAAATGCAGAAGTGCAGTCAATGCAGCTTTTTACCTAAAATGGTAAAAATTGGTCAAAGCCTCATGCGGTTTATTACCTGCCCCTGGAATAACATCAATGGCAATTATAAGAATAATGCTGATACTAATACAAATTTTGTATGTATGTTTTCAGCCCTACAAAACCATAACTATAGAAGTTTAAATTTATACGTAAAGCTAGATATTTGTAGAAATATCTATATTGATATATAACTATCTATTTATATAGCTAGATATATATCTATGCAGTAACATACATTAGATAGATAGATAGATAGATAGATAGATAGATAGATAGATAGATAGACTGTATATAAGCCTGCAAGTCTTGCACTTGAAGCAGCTTTATGATGTCATTAAGGCTCGATGGTGACACGCGCACCCAGAACAAGGACCACAGGTTGTTAGCGGCCATTTTTCCATCAGTCTCCACTGGAGCTAGAAGTGAGCAGACAGATACTCCTATAGACGCTGCTGGAGCCAGATCATTTGTCTCTGTGATGGACAACGTTTGAAATTCGCCCTTAAGCGGGAGACGGCAGCCTACAACAGTCAAATTGATCGCTGCTTATCACTTCTTTTGTGGTAGGTACAGTTATTCCAGATAGGGGAATGGGTAGGTTAAGTTATTCCAGGGAGGGGAATGCTTATGGGCAAGGCATTATGCTTGATCGGAGGCGGATGAAGTGGCAAAAAAGGCTCGGCCTACACCATGACCATGCCAATCGTCAACCCAAAGTGAATATGAGCCACACAGGTTGGTTGAAATAGCGCAACATGAATGATGGAACCTGGATCCAAGCGTCCCAGGATGCATTGCAGCGAAAACGTTCAACAATGTTCAGCGTGACCAATGTTTCTATCTTGGAAAATGAAATTGCATGATGTATGGAGTGTTTTTGACATATCTTGTCTCAGGATTTGCTTGCAGTCCTACCATATCCCACAAAATGCAGAAGTGCAGTCAATGCAGCTTTTTACCTAAAATGGTAAAAATTGGTCAAAGCCTCATGCGGTTTATTACCTGCCCCTGGAATAACATCAATGGCAATTATAAGAATAATGCTGATAATAATACAAATTTTGTATGTATGTTTTCAGCCCTACAAAACCATAACTATAGAAGTTTAAATTTATACGTAAAGCTAGATATTTGTAGAAATATCTATATTGATATATAACTATCTATTTATATAGCTAGATATATATCTATGCAGTAACATACATTAGATAGATAGATAGATAGATAGATAGATAGATAGATAGATAGACTGTATATAAGCCTGCAAGTCTTGCACTTGAAGCAGCTTTATGATGTCATTAAGGCTCGATGGTGACACGCGCACCCGGAACAAGGACCACAGGTTGTTAGCGGCCATTTTTCCATCAGTCTCCACTGGAGCTAGAAGTGAGCAGACAGATACTCCTATAGACGCTGCTGGAGCCAGATCATTTGTCTCTGTGATGGACAACGTTTGAAATTCGCCCTTAAGCGGGAGACGGCAGCCTACAACAGTCAAATTGATCGCTGCTTATCACTTCTTTTGTGGTAGGTACAGTTATTCCAGATAGGGGAATGGGTAGGTTAAGTTATTCCAGGGAGGGGAATGCTTATGGGCAAGGCATTATGCTTGATCGGAGGCGGATGAAGTGGCAAAAAAGGCTCGGCCTACACCATGACCATGCCAATCGTCAACCCAAAGTGAATATGAGCCACACAGGTTGGTTGAAATAGCGCAACATGAATGATGGAACCTGGATCCAAGCGTCCCAGGATGCATTTCAGCGAAAACGTTCAACAATGTTCAGCGTGACCAATGTTTCTATCTTGGAAAATGAAATTGCATGATGTATGGAGTGTTTTTGACATATCTTGTCTCAGGATTTGCTTGCAGTCCTACCATATCCCACAAAATGCAGAAGTGCAGTCAATGCAGCTTTTACCTAAAATGGTAAAAATTGGTCAAAGCCTCATGCGGTTTATTACCTGCCCCTGGAATAACATCAATGGCAATTATAAGAATAATTCTGATAATAGTACAAATTTTGTATGTATGTTTTCAGCCCTACAAAACCATAACTATAGAAGTTTAAATTTATACGTAAAGCTAGATATTTGTAGAAATATCTATATTGATATATAACTATCTATTTATATAGCTAGATATATATCTATGCAGTAACATACATTAGATAGATAGATAGATAGACTGTATATAAGCCTGCAAGTCTTGCACTTGAAGCAGCTTTATGATGTCATTAAGGCTCGATGGTGACACGCGCACCCGGAACAAGGACCACAGGTTGTTAGCGGCCATTTTTCCATCAGTCTCCACTGGAGCTAGAAGTGAGCAGACAGATACTCCTATAGACGCTGCTGGAGCCAGATCATTTGTCTCTGTGATGGACAACGTTTGAAATTCGCCCTTAAGCGGGAGACGGCAGCCTACAACAGTCAAATTGATCGCTGCTTATCACTTCTTTTGTGGTAGGTACAGTTATTCCAGATAGGGGAATGGGTAGGTTAAGTTATTCCAGGGAGGGGAATGCTTATGGGCAAGGCATTATGCTTGATCGGAGGCGGATGAAGTGGCAAAAAAGGCTCGGCCTACACCATGACCATGCCAATCGTCAACCCAAAGTGAATATGAGCCACACAGGTTGGTTGAAATAGCGCAACATGAATGATGGAACCTGGATCCAAGCGTCCCAGGATGCATTGCAGCGAAAACGTTCAACAATGTTCAGCGTGACCAATGTTTCTATCTTGGAAAATGAAATTGCATGATGTATGGAGTGTTTTTGACATATCTTGTCTCAGGATTTGCTTGCAGTCCTACCATATCCCACAAAATGCAGAAGTGCAGTCAATGCAGCTTTTTACCTAAAATGGTAAAAATTGGTCAAAGCCTCATGCGGTTTATTACCTGCCCCTGGAATAACATCAATGGCAATTATAAGAATAATGCTGATAATAATACAAATTTTGTATGTATGTTTTCAGCCCTACAAAACCATAACTATAGAAGTTTAAATTTATACGTAAAGCTAGATATTTGTAGAAATATCTATATTGATATATAACTATCTATTTATATAGCTAGATATATATCTATGCAGTAACATACATTAGATAGATAGATAGATAGATAGATAGATAGATAGATAGATAGATAGACTGTATATAAGCCTGCAAGTCTTGCACTTGAAGCAGCTTTATGATGTCATTAAGGCTCGATGGTGACACGCGCACCCGGAACAAGGACCACAGGTTGTTAGCGGCCATTTTTCCATCAGTCTCCACTGGAGCTAGAAGTGAGCAGACAGATACTCCTATAGACGCTGCTGGAGCCAGATCATTTGTCTCTGTGATGGACAACGTTTGAAATTCGCCCTTAAGCGGGAGACGGCAGCCTACAACAGTCAAATTGATCGCTGCTTATCACTTCTTTTGTGGTAGGTACAGTTATTCCAGATAGGGGAATGGGTAGGTTAAGTTATTCCAGGGAGGGGAATGCTTATGGGCAAGGCATTATGCTTGATCGGAGGCGGATGAAGTGGCAAAAAAGGCTCGGCCTACACCATGACCATGCCAATCGTCAACCCAAAGTGAATATGAGCCACACAGGTTGGTTGAAATAGCGCAACATGAATGATGGAACCTGGATCCAAGCGTCCCAGGATGCATTGCAGCGAAAACGTTCAACAATGTTCAGCGTGACCAATGTTTCTATCTTGGAAAATGAAATTGCATGATGTATGGAGTGTTTTTGACATATCTTGTCTCAGGATTTGCTTGCAGTCCTACCATATCCCACAAAATGCAGAAGTGCAGTCAATGCAGCTTTTACCTAAAATGGTAAAAATTGGTCAAAGCCTCATGCGGTTTATTACCTGCCCCTGGAATAACATCAATGGCAATTATAAGAATAATTCTGATAATAGTACAAATTTTGTATGTATGTTTTCAGCCCTACAAAACCATAACTATAGAAGTTTAAATTTATACGTAAAGCTAGATATTTGTAGAAATTTCTATATTGATATATAACTATCTATTTATATAGCTAGATATATATCTATGCAGTAACATACATTAGATAGATAGATAGATAGACTGTATATAAGCCTGCAAGTCTTGCACTTGAAGCAGCTTTATGATGTCATTAAGGCTCGATGGTGACACGCGCACCCGGAACAAGGACCACAGGTTGTTAGCGGCCATTTTTCCATCAGTCTCCACTGGAGCTAGAAGTGAGCAGACAGATACTCCTATAGACGCTGCTGGAGCCAGATCATTTGTCTCTGTGATGGACAACGTTTGAAATTCGCCCTTAAGCGGGAGACGGCAGCCTACAACAGTCAAATTGATCGCTGCTTATCACTTCTTTTGTGGTAGGTACAGTTATTCCAGATAGGGGAATGGGTAGGTTAAGTTATTCCAGGGAGGGGAATGCTTATGGGCAAGGCATTATGCTTGATCGGAGGCGGATGAAGTGGCAAAAAAGGCTCGGCCTACACCATGACCATGCCAATCGTCAACCCAAAGTGAATATGAGCCACACAGGTTGGTTGAAATAGCGCAACATGAATGATGGAACCTGGATCCAAGCGTCCCAGGATGCATTTCAGCGAAAACGTTCAACAATGTTCAGCGTGACCAATGTTTCTATCTTGGAAAATGAAATTGCATGATGTATGGAGTGTTTTTGACATATCTTGTCTCAGGATTTGCTTGCAGTCCTACCATATCCCACAAAATGCAGAAGTGCAGTCAATGCAGCTTTTTACCTAAAATGGTAAAAATTGGTCAAAGCCTCATGCGGTTTATTACCTGCCCCTGGAATAACATCAATGGCAATTATAAGAATAATGCTGATAATAGTACAAATTTTGTATGTATGTTTTCAGCCCTACAAAACCATAACTATAGAAGTTTAAATTTATACGTAAAGCTAGATATTTGTAGAAATATCTATATTGATATATAACTATCTATTTATATAGCTAGATATATATCTATGCAGTAACATACATTAGATAGATAGATAGATAGATAGATAGATAGATAGACTGTATATAAGCCTGCAAGTCTTGCACTTGAAGCAGCTTTATGATGTCATTAAGGCTCGATGGTGACACGCGCACCCGGAACAAGGACCACAGGTTGTTAGCGGCCATTTTTCCATCAGTCTCCACTGGAGCTAGAAGTGAGCAGACAGATACTCCTATAGACGCTGCTGGAGCCAGATCATTTGTCTCTGTGATGGACAACGTTTGAAATTCGCCCTTAAGCGGGAGACGGCAGCCTACAACAGTCAAATTGATCGCTGCTTATCACTTCTTTTGTGGTAGGTACAGTTATTCCAGATAGGGGAATGGGTAGGTTAAGTTATTCCAGGGAGGGGAATGCTTATGGGCAAGGCATTATGCTTGATCGGAGGCGGATGAAGTGGCAAAAAAGGCTCGGCCTACACCATGACCATGCCAATCGTCAACCCAAAGTGAATATGAGCCACACAGGTTGGTTGAAATAGCGCAACATGAATGATGGAACCTGGATCCAAGCGTCCCAGGATGCATTGCAGCGAAAACGTTCAACAATGTTCAGCGTGACCAATGTTTCTATCTTGGAAAATGAAATTGCATGATGTATGGAGTGTTTTTGACATATCTTGTCTCAGGATTTGCTTGCAGTCCTACCATATCCCACAAAATGCAGAAGTGCAGTCAATGCAGCTTTTTACCTAAAATGGTAAAAATTGGTCAAAGCCTCATGCGGTTTATTACCTGCCCCTGGAATAACATCAATGGCAATTATAAGAATAATGCTGATAATAATACAAATTTTGTATGTATGTTTTCAGCCCTACAAAACCATAACTATAGAAGTTTAAATTTATACGTAAAGCTAGATATTTGTAGAAATATCTATATTGATATATAACTATCTATTTATATAGCTAGATATATATCTATGCAGTAACATACATTAGATAGATAGATAGATAGATAGATAGATAGATAGACTGTATATAAGCCTGCAAGTCTTGCACTTGAAGCAGCTTTATGATGTCATTAAGGCTCGATGGTGACACGCGCACCCGGAACAAGGACCACAGGTTGTTAGCGGCCATTTTTCCATCAGTCTCCACTGGAGCTAGAAGTGAGCAGACAGATACTCCTATAGACGCTGCTGGAGCCAGATCATTTGTCTCTGTGATGGACAACGTTTGAAATTCGCCCTTAAGCGGGAGACGGCAGCCTACAACAGTCAAATTGATCGCTGCTTATCACTTCTTTTGTGGTAGGTACAGTTATTCCAGATAGGGGAATGGGTAGGTTAAGTTATTCCAGGGAGGGGAATGCTTATGGGCAAGGCATTATGCTTGATCGGAGGCGGATGAAGTGGCAAAAAAGGCTCGGCCTACACCATGACCATGCCAATCGTCAACCCAAAGTGAATATGAGCCACACAGGTTGGTTGAAATAGCGCAACATGAATGATGGAACCTGGATCCAAGCGTCCCAGGATGCATTTCAGCGAAAACGTTCAACAATGTTCAGCGTGACCAATGTTTCTATCTTGGAAAATGAAATTGCATGATGTATGGAGTGTTTTTGACATATCTTGTCTCAGGATTTGCTTGCAGTCCTACCATATCCCACAAAATGCAGAAGTGCAGTCAATGCAGCTTTTTACCTAAAATGGTAAAAATTGTTCAAAGCCTCATGCGGTTTATTACCTGCCCCTGGAATAACATCAATGGCAATTATAAGAATAATTCTGATAATAGTACAAATTTTGTATGTATGTTTTCAGCCCTACAAAACCATAACTATAGAAGTTTAAATTTATACGTAAAGCTAGATATTTGTAGAAATATCTATATTGATATATAACTATCTATTTATATAGCTAGATATATATCTATGCAGTAACATACATTAGATAGATAGATAGATAGACTGTATATAAACCTGCAAGTCTTGCACTTGAAGCAGCTTTATGATGTCATTAAGGCTCGATGGTGACACGCGCACCCGGAACAAGGACCACAGGTTGTTAGCGGCCATTTTTCCATCAGTCTCCACTGGAGCTAGAAGTGAGCAGACAGATACTCCTATAGACGCTGCTGTAGCCAGATCATTTGTCTCTGTGATGGACAACGTTTGAAATTCGCCCTTAAGCGGGAGACGGCAGCCTACAACAGTCAAATTGATCGCTGCTTATCACTTCTTTTGTGGTAGGTACAGTTATTCCAGATAGGGGAATGGGTAGGTTAAGTTATTCCAGGGAGGGGAATGCTTATGGGCAAGGCATTATGCTTGATCGGAGGCGGATGAAGTGGCAAAAAAGGCTCGGCCTACACCATGACCATGCCAATCGTCAACCCAAAGTGAATATGAGCCACACAGGTTGGTTGAAATAGCGCAACATGAATGATGGAACCTGGATCCAAGCGTCCCAGGATGCATTTCAGCGAAAACGTTCAACAATGTTCAGCGTGACCAATGTTTCTATCTTGGAAAATGAAATTGCATGATGTATGGAGTGTTTTTGACATATCTTGTCTCAGGATTTGCTTGCAGTCCTACCATATCCCACAAAATGCAGAAGTGCAGTCAATGCAGCTTTTTACCTAAAATGGTAAAAATTGGTCAAAGCCTCATGCGGTTTATTACCTGCCCCTGGAATAACATCAATGGCAATTATAAGAATTTTTCTGATAATAGTACAAATTTTGTATGTATGTTTTCAGCCCTACAAAACCATAACTATAGAAGTTTAAATTTATACGTAAAGCTAGATATTTGTAGAAATTTCTATATTGATATATAACTATCTATTTATATAGCTAGATATATATCTATGCAGTAACATACATTAGATAGATAGATAGATAGACTGTATATAAGCCTGCAAGTCTTGCACTTGAAGCAGCTTTATGATGTCATTAAGGCTCGATGGTGACACGCGCACCCGGAACAAGGACCACAGGTTGTTAGCGGCCATTTTTCCATCAGTCTCCACTGGAGCTAGAAGTGAGCAGACAGATACTCCTATAGACGCTGCTGGAGCCAGATCATTTGTCTCTGTGATGGACAACGTTTGAAATTCGCCCTTAAGCGGGAGACGGCAGCCTACAACAGTCAAATTGATCGCTGCTTATCACTTCTTTTGTGGTAGGTACAGTTATTCCAGATAGGGGAATGGGTAGGTTAAGTTATTCCAGGGAGGGGAATGCTTATGGGCAAGGCATTATGCTTGATCGGAGGCGGATGAAGTGGCAAAAAAGGCTCGGCCTACACCATGACCATGCCAATCGTCAACCCAAAGTGAATATGAGCCACACAGGTTGGTTGAAATAGCGCAACATGAATGATGGAACCTGGATCCAAGCGTCCCAGGATGCATTTCAGCGAAAACGTTCAACAATGTTCAGCGTGACCAATGTTTCTATCTTGGAAAATGAAATTGCATGATGTATGGAGTGTTTTTGACATATCTTGTCTCAGGATTTGCTTGCAGTCCTACCATATCCCACAAAATGCAGAAGTGCAGTCAATGCAGCTTTTTACCTAAAATGGTAAAAATTGGTCAAAGCCTCATGCGGTTTATTACCTGCCCCTGGAATAACATCAATGGCAATTATAAGAATAATGCTGATAATAGTACAAATTTTGTATGTATGTTTTCAGCCCTACAAAACCATAACTATAGAAGTTTAAATTTATACGTAAAGCTAGATATTTGTAGAAATATCTATATTGATATATAACTATCTATTTATATAGCTAGATATATATCTATGCAGTAACATACATTAGATAGATAGATAGATAGATAGATAGATAGATAGATAGACTGTATATAAGCCTGCAAGTCTTGCACTTGAAGCAGCTTTATGATGTCATTAAGGCTCGATGGTGACACGCGCACCCGAAACAAGGACCACAGGTTGTTAGCGGCCATTTTTCCATCAGTCTCCACTGGAGCTAGAAGTGAGCAGACAGATACACCTATAGACGCTGCTGGAGCCAGATCATTTGTCTCTGTGATGGACAACGTTTGAAATTCGCCCTTAAGCGGGAGACGGCAGCCTACAACAGTCAAATTGATCGCTGCTTATCACTTCTTTTGTGGTAGGTACAGTTATTCCAGATAGGGGAATGGGTAGGTTAAGTTATTCCAGGGAGGGGAATGCTTATGGGCAAGGCATTATGCTTGATCGGAGGCGGATGAAGTGGCAAAAAAGGCTCGGCCTACACCATGACCATGCCAATCGTCAACCCAAAGTGAATATGAGCCACACAGGTTGGTTGAAATAGCGCAACATGAATGATGGAACCTGGATCCAAGCGTCCCAGGATGCATTGCAGCGAAAACGTTCAACAATGTTCAGCGTGACCAATGTTTCTATCTTGGAAAATGAAATTGCATGCTGTATGGAGTGTTTTTGACATATCTTGTCTCAGGATTTGCTTGCAGTCCTACCATATCCCACAAAATGCAGAAGTGCAGTCAATGCAGCTTTTTACCTAAAATGGTAAAAATTGGTCAAAGCCTCATGCGGTTTATTACCTGCCCCTGGAATAACATCAATGGCAATTATAAGAATAATGCTGATACTAATACAAATTTTGTATGTATGTTTTCAGCCCTACAAAACCATAACTATAGAAGTTTAAATTTATACGTAAAGCTAGATATTTGTAGAAATATCTATATTGATATATAACTATCTATTTATATAGCTAGATATATATCTATGCAGTAACATACATTAGATAGATAGATAGATAGATAGATAGATAGATAGATAGATAGACTGTATATAAGCCTGCAAGTCTTGCACTTGAAGCAGCTTTATGATGTCATTAAGGCTCGATGGTGACACGCGCACCCAGAACAAGGACCACAGGTTGTTAGCGGCCATTTTTCCATCAGTCTCCACTGGAGCTAGAAGTGAGCAGACAGATACTCCTATAGACGCTGCTGGAGCCAGATCATTTGTCTCTGTGATGGACAACGTTTGAAATTCGCCCTTAAGCGGGAGACGGCAGCCTACAACAGTCAAATTGATCGCTGCTTATCACTTCTTTTGTGGTAGGTACAGTTATTCCAGATAGGGGAATGGGTAGGTTAAGTTATTCCAGGGAGGGGAATGCTTATGGGCAAGGCATTATGCTTGATCGGAGGCGGATGAAGTGGCAAAAAAGGCTCGGCCTACACCATGACCATGCCAATCGTCAACCCAAAGTGAATATGAGCCACACAGGTTGGTTGAAATAGCGCAACATGAATGATGGAACCTGGATCCAAGCGTCCCAGGATGCATTGCAGCGAAAACGTTCAACAATGTTCAGCGTGACCAATGTTTCTATCTTGGAAAATGAAATTGCATGATGTATGGAGTGTTTTTGACATATCTTGTCTCAGGATTTGCTTGCAGTCCTACCATATCCCACAAAATGCAGAAGTGCAGTCAATGCAGCTTTTTACCTAAAATGGTAAAAATTGGTCAAAGCCTCATGCGGTTTATTACCTGCCCCTGGAATAACATCAATGGCAATTATAAGAATAATGCTGATAATAATACAAATTTTGTATGTATGTTTTCAGCCCTACAAAACCATAACTATAAAAGTTTAAATTTATACGTAAAGCTAGATATTTGTAGAAATATCTATATTGATATATAACTATCTATTTATATAGCTAGATATATATCTATGCAGTAACATACATTAGATAGATAGATAGATAGATAGATAGATAGACTGTATATAAGCCTGCAAGTCTTGCACTTGAAGCAGCTTTATGATGTCATTAAGGCTCGATGGTGACACGCGCACCCGGAACAAGGACCACAGGTTGTTAGCGGCCATTTTTCCATCAGTCTCCACTGGAGCTAGAAGTGAGCAGACAGATACTCCTATAGACGCTGCTGGAGCCAGATCATTTGTCTCTGTGATGGACAACGTTTGAAATTCGCCCTTAAGCGGGAGACGGCAGCCTACAACAGTCAAATTGATCGCTGCTTATCACTTCTTTTGTGGTAGGTACAGTTATTCCAGATAGGGGAATGGGTAGGTTAAGTTATTCCAGGGAGGGGAATGCTTATGGGCAAGGCATTATGCTTGATCGGAGGCGGATGAAGTGGCAAAAAAGGCTCGGCCTACACCATGACCATGCCAATCGTCAACCCAAAGTGAATATGAGCCACACAGGTTGGTTGAAATAGCGCAACATGAATGATGGAACCTGGATCCAAGCGTCCCAGGATGCATTTCAGCGAAAACGTTCAACAATGTTCAGCGTGACCAATGTTTCTATCTTGGAAAATGAAATTGCATGATGTATGGAGTGTTTTTGACATATCTTGTCTCAGGATATGCTTGCAGTCCTACCATATCCCACAAAATGCAGAAGTGCAGTCAATGCAGCTTTTTACCTAAAATGGTAAAAATTGTTCAAAGCCTCATGCGGTTTATTACCTGCCCCTGGAATAACATCAATGGCAATTATAAGAATAATTCTGATAATAGTACAAATTTTGTATGTATGTTTTCAGCCCTACAAAACCATAACTATAGAAGTTTAAATTTATACGTAAAGCTAGATATTTGTAGAAATATCTATATTGATATATAACTATCTATTTATATAGCTAGATATATATCTATGCAGTAACATACATTAGATAGATAGATAGATAGACTGTATATAAGCCTGCAAGTCTTGCACTTGAAGCAGCTTTATGATGTCATTAAGGCTCGATGGTGACACGCGCACCCGGAACAAGGACCACAGGTTGTTAGCGGCCATTTTTCCATCAGTCTCCACTGGAGCTAGAAGTGAGCAGACAGATACTCCTATAGACGCTGCTGGAGCCAGATCATTTGTCTCTGTGATGGACAACGTTTGAAATTCGCCCTTAAGCGGGAGACGGCAGCCTACAACAGTCAAATTGATCGCTGCTTATCACTTCTTTTGTGGTAGGTACAGTTATTCCAGATAGGGGAATGGGTAGGTTAAGTTATTCCAGGGAGGGGAATGCTTATGGGCAAGGCATTATGCTTGATCGGAGGCGGATGAAGTGGCAAAAAAGGCTCGGCCTACACCATGACCATGCCAATCGTCAACCCAAAGTGAATATGAGCCACACAGGTTGGTTGAAATAGCGCAACATGAATGATGGAACCTGGATCCAAGCGTCCCAGGATGCATTGCAGCGAAAACGTTCAACAATGTTCAGCGTGACCAATGTTTCTATCTTGGAAAATGAAATTGCATGATGTATGGAGTGTTTTTGACATATCTTGTCTCAGGATTTGCTTGCAGTCCTACCATATCCCACAAAATGCAGAAGTGCAGTCAATGCAGCTTTTTACCTAAAATGGTAAAAATTGGTCAAAGCCTCATGCGGTTTATTACCTGCCCCTGGAATAACATCAATGGCAATTATAAGAATAATGCTGATAATAATACAAATTTTGTATGTATGTTTTCAGCCCTACAAAACCATAACTATAAAAGTTTAAATTTATACGTAAAGCTAGATATTTGTAGAAATATCTATATTGATATATAACTATCTATTTATATAGCTAGATATATATCTATGCAGTAACATACATTAGATAGATAGATAGATAGATAGATAGATAGATAGACTGTATATAAGCCTGCAAGTCTTGCACTTGAAGCAGCTTTATGATGTCATTAAGGCTCGATGGTGACACGCGCACCCGGAACAAG
The DNA here is from genome assembly GCF_035609145.1 of Eleutherodactylus coqui. NCBI lineage: Eukaryota > Metazoa > Chordata > Amphibia > Anura > Eleutherodactylidae > Eleutherodactylus > Eleutherodactylus coqui. The sequence continues at coordinate 106,894,094 of NC_089849.1, forward strand.
GACCACAGGTTGTTAGCGGCCATTTTTCCATCAGTCTCCACTGGAGCTAGAAGTGAGCAGACAGATACTCCTATAGACGCTGCTGGAGCCAGATCATTTGTCTCTGTGATGGACAACGTTTGAAATTCGCCCTTAAGCGGGAGACGGCAGCCTACAACAGTCAAATTGATCGCTGCTTATCACTTCTTTTGTGGTAGGTACAGTTATTCCAGATAGGGGAATGGGTAGGTTAAGTTATTCCAGGGAGGGGAATGCTTATGGGCAAGGCATTATGCTTGATCGGAGGCGGATGAAGTGGCAAAAAAGGCTCGGCCTACACCATGACCATGCCAATCGTCAACCCAAAGTGAATATGAGCCACACAGGTTGGTTGAAATAGCGCAACATGAATGATGGAACCTGGATCCAAGCGTCCCAGGATGCATTTCAGCGAAAACGTTCAACAATGTTCAGCGTGACCAATGTTTCTATCTTGGAAAATGAAATTGCATGATGTATGGAGTGTTTTTGACATATCTTGTCTCAGGATATGCTTGCAGTCCTACCATATCCCACAAAATGCAGAAGTGCAGTCAATGCAGCTTTTTACCTAAAATGGTAAAAATTGTTCAAAGCCTCATGCGGTTTATTACCTGCCCCTGGAATAACATCAATGGCAATTATAAGAATAATTCTGATAATAGTACAAATTTTGTATGTATGTTTTCAGCCCTACAAAACCATAACTATAGAAGTTTAAATTTATACGTAAAGCTAGATATTTGTAGAAATATCTATATTGATATATAACTATCTATTTATATAGCTAGATATATATCTATGCAGTAACATACATTAGATAGATAGATAGATAGACTGTATATAAGCCTGCAAGTCTTGCACTTGAAGCAGCTTTATGATGTCATTAAGGCTCGATGGTGACACGCGCACCCGGAACAAGGACCACAGGTTGTTAGCGGCCATTTTTCCATCAGTCTCCACTGGAGCTAGAAGTGAGCAGACAGATACTCCTATAGACGCTGCTGGAGCCAGATCATTTGTCTCTGTGATGGACAACGTTTGAAATTCGCCCTTAAGCGGGAGACGGCAGCCTACAACAGTCAAATTGATCGCTGCTTATCACTTCTTTTGTGGTAGGTACAGTTATTCCAGATAGGGGAATGGGTAGGTTAAGTTATTCCAGGGAGGGGAATGCTTATGGGCAAGGCATTATGCTTGATCGGAGGCGGATGAAGTGGCAAAAAAGGCTCGGCCTACACCATGACCATGCCAATCGTCAACCCAAAGTGAATATGAGCCACACAGGTTGGTTGAAATAGCGCAACATGAATGATGGAACCTGGATCCAAGCGTCCCAGGATGCATTTCAGCGAAAACGTTCAACAATGTTCAGCGTGACCAATGTTTCTATCTTGGAAAATGAAATTGCATGATGTATGGAGTGTTTTTGACATATCTTGTCTCAGGATTTGCTTGCAGTCCTACCATATCCCACAAAATGCAGAAGTGCAGTCAATGCAGCTTTTTACCTAAAATGGTAAAAATTGGTCAAAGCCTCATGCGGTTTATTACCTGCCCCTGGAATAACATCAATGGCAATTATAAGAATAATGCTGATAATAGTACAAATTTTGTATGTATGTTTTCAGCCCTACAAAACCATAACTATAGAAGTTTAAATTTATACGTAAAGCTAGATATTTGTAGAAATATCTATATTGATATATAACTATCTATTTATATAGCTAGATATATATCTATGCAGTAACATACATTAGATAGATAGATAGATAGATAGATAGATAGATAGATAGACTGTATATAAGCCTGCAAGTCTTGCACTTGAAGCAGCTTTATGATGTCATTAAGGCTCGATGGTGACACGCGCACCCAGAACAAGGACCACAGGTTGTTAGCGGCCATTTTTCCATCAGTCTCCACTGGAGCTAGAAGTGAGCAGACAGATACTCCTATAGACGCTGCTGGAGCCAGATCATTTGTCTCTGTGATGGACAACGTTTGAAATTCGCCCTTAAGCGGGAGACGGCAGCCTACAACAGTCAAATTGATCGCTGCTTATCACTTCTTTTGTGGTAGGTACAGTTATTCCAGATAGGGGAATGGGTAGGTTAAGTTATTCCAGGGAGGGGAATGCTTATGGGCAAGGCATTATGCTTGATCGGAGGCGGATGAAGTGGCAAAAAAGGCTCGGCCTACACCATGACCATGCCAATCGTCAACCCAAAGTGAATATGAGCCACACAGGTTGGTTGAAATAGCGCAACATGAATGATGGAACCTGGATCCAAGCGTCCCAGGATGCATTTCAGCGAAAACGTTCAACAATGTTCAGCGTGACCAATGTTTCTATCTTGGAAAATGAAATTGCATGATGTATGGAGTGTTTTTGACATATCTTGTCTCAGGATATGCTTGCAGTCCTACCATATCCCACAAAATGCAGAAGTGCAGTCAATGCAGCTTTTTACCTAAAATGGTAAAAATTGTTCAAAGCCTCATGCGGTTTATTACCTGCCCCTGGAATAACATCAATGGCAATTATAAGAATAATTCTGATAATAGTACAAATTTTGTATGTATGTTTTCAGCCCTACAAAACCATAACTATAGAAGTTTAAATTTATACGTAAAGCTAGATATTTGTAGAAATATCTATATTGATATATAACTATCTATTTATATAGCTAGATATATATCTATGCAGTAACATACATTAGATAGATAGATAGATAGACTGTATATAAACCTGCAAGTCTTGCACTTGAAGCAGCTTTATGATGTCATTAAGGCTCGATGGTGACACGCGCACCCGGAACAAGGACCACAGGTTGTTAGCGGCCATTTTTCCATCAGTCTCCACTGGAGCTAGAAGTGAGCAGACAGATACTCCTATAGACGCTGCTGGAGCCAGATCATTTGTCTCTGTGATGGACAACGTTTGAAATTCGCCCTTAAGCGGGAGACGGCAGCCTACAACAGTCAAATTGATCGCTGCTTATCACTTCTTTTGTGGTAGGTACAGTTATTCCAGATAGGGGAATGGGTAGGTTAAGTTATTCCAGGGAGGGGAATGCTTATGGGCAAGGCATTATGCTTGATCGGAGGCGGATGAAGTGGCAAAAAAGGCTCGGCCTACACCATGACCATGCCAATCGTCAACCCAAAGTGAATATGAGGCACACAGGTTGGTTGAAATAGCGCAACATGAATGATGGAACCTGGATCCAAGCGTCCCAGGATGCATTTCAGCGAAAACGTTCAACAATGTTCAGCGTGACCAATGTTTCTATCTTGGAAAATGAAATTGCATGATGTATGGAGTGTTTTTGACATATCTTGTCTCAGGATTTGCTTGCAGTCCTACCATATCCCACAAAATGCAGAAGTGCAGTCAATGCAGCTTTTTACCTAAAATGGTAAAAATTGGTCAAAGCCTCATGCGGTTTATTACCTGCCCCTGGAATAACATCAATGGCAATTATAAGAATAATTCTGATAATAGTACAAATTTTGTATGTATGTTTTCAGCCCTACAAAACCATAACTATAGAAGTTTAAATTTATACGTAAAGCTAGATATTTGTAGAAATTTCTATATTGATATATAACTATCTATTTATATAGCTAGATATATATCTATGCAGTAACATACATTAGATAGATAGATAGATAGACTGTATATAAGCCTGCAAGTCTTGCACTTGAAGCAGCTTTATGATGTCATTAAGGCTCGATGGTGACACGCGCACCCAGAACAAGGACCACAGGTTGTTAGCGGCCATTTTTCCATCAGTCTCCACTGGAGCTAGAAGTGAGCAGACAGATACTCCTATAGACGCTGCTGGAGCCAGATCATTTGTCTCTGTGATGGACAACGTTTGAAATTCGCCCTTAAGCGGGAGACGGCAGCCTACAACAGTCAAATTGATCGCTGCTTATCACTTCTTTTGTGGTAGGTACAGTTATTCCAGATAGGGGAATGGGTAGGTTAAGTTATTCCAGGGAGGGGAATGCTTATGGGCAAGGCATTATGCTTGATCGGAGGCGGATGAAGTGGCAAAAAAGGCTCGGCCTACACCATGACCATGCCAATCGTCAACCCAAAGTGAATATGAGCCACACAGGTTGGTTGAAATAGCGCAACATGAATGATGGAACCTGGATCCAAGCGTCCCAGGATGCATTTCAGCGAAAACGTTCAACAATGTTCAGCGTGACCAATGTTTCTATCTTGGAAAATGAAATTGCATGATGTATGGAGTGTTTTTGACATATCTTGTCTCAGGATATGCTTGCAGTCCTACCATATCCCACAAAATGCAGAAGTGCAGTCAATGCAGCTTTTTACCTAAAATGGTAAAAATTGTTCAAAGCCTCATGCGGTTTATTACCTGCCCCTGGAATAACATCAATGGCAATTATAAGAATAATTCTGATAATAGTACAAATTTTGTATGTATGTTTTCAGCCCTACAAAACCATAACTATAGAAGTTTAAATTTATACGTAAAGCTAGATATTTGTAGAAATATCTATATTGATATATAACTATCTATTTATATAGCTAGATATATATCTATGCAGTAACATACATTAGATAGATAGATAGATAGACTGTATATAAACCTGCAAGTCTTGCACTTGAAGCAGCTTTATGATGTCATTAAGGCTCGATGGTGACACGCGCACCCGGAACAAGGACCACAGGTTGTTAGCGGCCATTTTTCCATCAGTCTCCACTGGAGCTAGAAGTGAGCAGACAGATACTCCTATAGACGCTGCTGGAGCCAGATCATTTGTCTCTGTGATGGACAACGTTTGAAATTCGCCCTTAAGCGGGAGACGGCAGCCTACAACAGTCAAATTGATCGCTGCTTATCACTTCTTTTGTGGTAGGTACAGTTATTCCAGATAGGGGAATGGGTAGGTTAAGTTATTCCAGGGAGGGGAATGCTTATGGGCAAGGCATTATGCTTGATCGGAGGCGGATGAAGTGGCAAAAAAGGCTCGGCCTACACCATGACCATGCCAATCGTCAACCCAAAGTGAATATGAGGCACACAGGTTGGTTGAAATAGCGCAACATGAATGATGGAACCTGGATCCAAGCGTCCCAGGATGCATTTCAGCGAAAACGTTCAACAATGTTCAGCGTGACCAATGTTTCTATCTTGGAAAATGAAATTGCATGATGTATGGAGTGTTTTTGACATATCTTGTCTCAGGATTTGCTTGCAGTCCTACCATATCCCACAAAATGCAGAAGTGCAGTCAATGCAGCTTTTTACCTAAAATGGTAAAAATTGGTCAAAGCCTCATGCGGTTTATTACCTGCCCCTGGAATAACATCAATGGCAATTATAAGAATAATTCTGATAATAGTACAAATTTTGTATGTATGTTTTCAGCCCTACAAAACCATAACTATAGAAGTTTAAATTTATACGTAAAGCTAGATATTTGTAGAAATTTCTATATTGATATATAACTATCTATTTATATAGCTAGATATATATCTATGCAGTAACATACATTAGATAGATAGATAGATAGACTGTATATAAGCCTGCAAGTCTTGCACTTGAAGCAGCTTTATGATGTCATTAAGGCTCGATGGTGACACGCGCACCCGGAACAAGGACCACAGGTTGTTAGCGGCCATTTTTCCATCAGTCTCCACTGGAGCTAGAAGTGAGCAGACAGATACTCCTATAGACGCTGCTGGAGCCAGATCATTTGTCTCTGTGATGGACAACGTTTGAAATTCGCCCTTAAGCGGGAGACGGCAGCCTACAACAGTCAAATTGATCGCTGCTTATCACTTCTTTTGTGGTAGGTACAGTTATTCCAGATAGGGGAATGGGTAGGTTAAGTTATTCCAGGGAGGGGAATGCTTATGGGCAAGGCATTATGCTTGATCGGAGGCGGATGAAGTGGCAAAAAAGGCTCGGCCTACACCATGACCATGCCAATCGTCAACCCAAAGTGAATATGAGCCACACAGGTTGGTTGAAATAGCGCAACATGAATGATGGAACCTGGATCCAAGCGTCCCAGGATGCATTTCAGCGAAAACGTTCAACAATGTTCAGCGTGACCAATGTTTCTATCTTGGAAAATGAAATTGCATGATGTATGGAGTGTTTTTGACATATCTTGTCTCAGGATTTGCTTGCAGTCCTACCATATCCCACAAAATGCAGAAGTGCAGTCAATGCAGCTTTTTACCTAAAATGGTAAAAATTGTTCAAAGCCTCATGCGGTTTATTACCTGCCCCTGGAATAACATCAATGGCAATTATAAGAATAATTCTGATAATAGTACAAATTTTGTATGTATGTTTTCAGCCCTACAAAACCATAACTATAGAAGTTTAAATTTATACGTAAAGCTAGATATTTGTAGAAATATCTATATTGATATATAACTATCTATTTATATAGCTAGATATATATCTATGCAGTAACATACATTAGATAGATAGATAGATAGACTGTATATAAACCTGCAAGTCTTGCACTTGAAGCAGCTTTATGATGTCATTAAGGCTCGATGGTGACACGCGCACCCGGAACAAGGACCACAGGTTGTTAGCGGCCATTTTTCCATCAGTCTCCACTGGAGCTAGAAGTGAGCAGACAGATACTCCTATAGACGCTGCTGTAGCCAGATCATTTGTCTCTGTGATGGACAACGTTTGAAATTCGCCCTTAAGCGGGAGACGGCAGCCTACAACAGTCAAATTGATCGCTGCTTATCACTTCTTTTGTGGTAGGTACAGTTATTCCAGATAGGGGAATGGGTAGGTTAAGTTATTCCAGGGAGGGGAATGCTTATGGGCAAGGCATTATGCTTGATCGGAGGCGGATGAAGTGGCAAAAAAGGCTCGGCCTACACCATGACCATGCCAATCGTCAACCCAAAGTGAATATGAGCCACACAGGTTGGTTGAAATAGCGCAACATGAATGATGGAACCTGGATCCAAGCGTCCCAGGATGCATTTCAGCGAAAACGTTCAACAATGTTCAGCGTGACCAATGTTTCTATCTTGGAAAATGAAATTGCATGATGTATGGAGTGTTTTTGACATATCTTGTCTCAGGATTTGCTTGCAGTCCTACCATATCCCACAAAATGCAGAAGTGCAGTCAATGCAGCTTTTTACCTAAAATGGTAAAAATTGGTCAAAGCCTCATGCGGTTTATTACCTGCCCCTGGAATAACATCAATGGCAATTATAAGAATTTTTCTGATAATAGTACAAATTTTGTATGTATGTTTTCAGCCCTACAAAACCATAACTATAGAAGTTTAAATTTATACGTAAAGCTAGATATTTGTAGAAATTTCTATATTGATATATAACTATCTATTTATATAGCTAGATATATATCTATGCAGTAACATACATTAGATAGATAGATAGATAGACTGTATATAAGCCTGCAAGTCTTGCACTTGAAGCAGCTTTATGATGTCATTAAGGCTCGATGGTGACACGCGCACCCGGAACAAGGACCACAGGTTGTTAGCGGCCATTTTTCCATCAGTCTCCACTGGAGCTAGAAGTGAGCAGACAGATACTCCTATAGACGCTGCTGGAGCCAGATCATTTGTCTCTGTGATGGACAACGTTTGAAATTCGCCCTTAAGCGGGAGACGGCAGCCTACAACAGTCAAATTGATCGCTGCTTATCACTTCTTTTGTGGTAGGTACAGTTATTCCAGATAGGGGAATGGGTAGGTTAAGTTATTCCAGGGAGGGGAATGCTTATGGGCAAGGCATTATGCTTGATCGGAGGCGGATGAAGTGGCAAAAAAGGCTCGGCCTACACCATGACCATGCCAATCGTCAACCCAAAGTGAATATGAGCCACACAGGTTGGTTGAAATAGCGCAACATGAATGATGGAACCTGGATCCAAGCGTCCCAGGATGCATTTCAGCGAAAACGTTCAACAATGTTCAGCGTGACCAATGTTTCTATCTTGGAAAATGAAATTGCATGATGTATGGAGTGTTTTTGACATATCTTGTCTCAGGATTTGCTTGCAGTCCTACCATATCCCACAAAATGCAGAAGTGCAGTCAATGCAGCTTTTTACCTAAAATGGTAAAAATTGGTCAAAGCCTCATGCGGTTTATTACCTGCCCCTGGAATAACATCAATGGCAATTATAAGAATAATGCTGATAATAGTACAAATTTTGTATGTATGTTTTCAGCCCTACAAAACCATAACTATAGAAGTTTAAATTTATACGTAAAGCTAGATATTTGTAGAAATATCTATATTGATATATAACTATCTATTTATATAGCTAGATATATATCTATGCAGTAACATACATTAGATAGATAGATAGATAGATAGATAGATAGATAGATAGACTGTATATAAGCCTGCAAGTCTTGCACTTGAAGCAGCTTTATGATGTCATTAAGGCTCGATGGTGACACGCGCACCCGAAACAAGGACCACAGGTTGTTAGCGGCCATTTTTCCATCAGTCTCCACTGGAGCCAGAAGTGAGCAGACAGATACACCTATAGACGCTGCTGGAGCCAGATCATTTGTCTCTGTGATGGACAACGTTTGAAATTCGCCCTTAAGCGGGAGACGGCAGCCTACAACAGTCAAATTGATCGCTGCTTATCACTTCTTTTGTGGTAGGTACAGTTATTCCAGATAGGGGAATGGGTAGGTTAAGTTATTCCAGGGAGGGGAATGCTTATGGGCAAGGCATTATGCTTGATCGGAGGCGGATGAAGTGGCAAAAAAGGCTCGGCCTACACCATGACCATGCCAATCGTCAACCCAAAGTGAATATGAGCCACACAGGTTGGTTGAAATAGCGCAACATGAATGATGGAACCTGGATCCAAGCGTCCCAGGATGCATTGCAGCGAAAACGTTCAACAATGTTCAGCGTGACCAATGTTTCTATCTTGGAAAATGAAATTGCATGCTGTATGGAGTGTTTTTGACATATCTTGTCTCAGGATTTGCTTGCAGTCCTACCATATCCCACAAAATGCAGAAGTGCAGTCAATGCAGCTTTTTACCTAAAATGGTAAAAATTGGTCAAAGCCTCATGCGGTTTATTACCTGCCCCTGGAATAACATCAATGGCAATTATAAGAATAATGCTGATACTAATACAAATTTTGTATGTATGTTTTCAGCCCTACAAAACCATAACTATAGAAGTTTAAATTTATACGTAAAGCTAGATATTTGTAGAAATATCTATATTGATATATAACTATCTATTTATATAGCTAGATATATATCTATGCAGTAACATACATTAGATAGATAGATAGATAGATAGATAGACTGTATATAAGCCTGCAAGTCTTGCACTTGAAGCAGCTTTATGATGTCATTAAGGCTCGATGGTGACACGCGCACCCAGAACAAGGACCACAGGTTGTTAGCGGCCATTTTTCCATCAGTCTCCACTGGAGCTAGAAGTGAGCAGACAGATACTCCTATAGACGCTGCTGGAGCCAGATCATTTGTCTCTGTGATGGACAACGTTTGAAATTCGCCCTTAAGCGGGAGACGGCAGCCTACAACAGTCAAATTGATCGCTGCTTATCACTTCTTTTGTGGTAGGTACAGTTATTCCAGATAGGGGAATGGGTAGGTTAAGTTATTCCAGGGAGGGGAATGCTTATGGGCAAGGCATTATGCTTGATCGGAGGCGGATGAAGTGGCAAAAAAGGCTCGGCCTACACCATGACCATGCCAATCGTCAACCCAAAGTGAATATGAGCCACACAGGTTGGTTGAAATAGCGCAACATGAATGATGGAACCTGGATCCAAGCGTCCCAGGATGCATTGCAGCGAAAACGTTCAACAATGTTCAGCGTGACCAATGTTTCTATCTTGGAAAATGAAATTGCATGATGTATGGAGTGTTTTTGACATATCTTGTCTCAGGATTTGCTTGCAGTCCTACCATATCCCACAAAATGCAGAAGTGCAGTCAATGCAGCTTTTTACCTAAAATGGTAAAAATTGGTCAAAGCCTCATGCGGTTTATTACCTGCCCCTGGAATAACATCAATGGCAATTATAAGAATAATGCTGATAATAATACAAATTTTGTATGTATGTTTTCAGCCCTACAAAACCATAACTATAAAAGTTTAAATTTATACGTAAAGCTAGATATTTGTAGAAATATCTATATTGATATATAACTATCTATTTATATAGCTAGATATATATCTATGCAGTAACATACATTAGATAGATAGATAGATAGATAGATAGATAGACTGTATATAAGCCTGCAAGTCTTGCACTTGAAGCAGCTTTATGATGTCATTAAGGCTCGATGGTGACACGCGCACCCGGAACAAGGACCACAGGTTGTTAGCGGCCATTTTTCCATCAGTCTCCACTGGAGCTAGAAGTGAGCAGACAGATACTCCTATAGACGCTGCTGGAGCCAGATCATTTGTCTCTGTGATGGACAACGTTTGAAATTCGCCCTTAAGCGGGAGACGGCAGCCTACAACAGTCAAATTGATCGCTGCTTATCACTTCTTTTGTGGTAGGTACAGTTATTCCAGATAGGGGAATGGGTAGGTTAAGTTATTCCAGGGAGGGGAATGCTTATGGGCAAGGCATTATGCTTGATCGGAGGCGGATGAAGTGGCAAAAAAGGCTCGGCCTACACCATGACCATGCCAATCGTCAACCCAAAGTGAATATGAGCCACACAGGTTGGTTGAAATAGCGCAACATGAATGATGGAACCTGGATCCAAGCGTCCCAGGATGCATTTCAGCGAAAACGTTCAACAATGTTCAGCGTGACCAATGTTTCTATCTTGGAAAATGAAATTGCATGATGTATGGAGTGTTTTTGACATATCTTGTCTCAGGATATGCTTGCAGTCCTACCATATCCCACAAAATGCAGAAGTGCAGTCAATGCAGCTTTTTACCTAAAATGGTAAAAATTGTTCAAAGCCTCATGCGGTTTATTACCTGCCCCTGGAATAACATCAATGGCAATTATAAGAATAATTCTGATAATAGTACAAATTTTGTATGTATGTTTTCAGCCCTACAAAACCATAACTATAGAAGTTTAAATTTATACGTAAAGCTAGATATTTGTAGAAATATCTATATTGATATATAACTATCTATTTATATAGCTAGATATATATCTATGCAGTAACATACATTAGATAGATAGATAGATAGACTGTATATAAGCCTGCAAGTCTTGCACTTGAAGCAGCTTTATGATGTCATTAAGGCTCGATGGTGACACGCGCACCCGGAACAAGGACCACAGGTTGTTAGCGGCCATTTTTCCATCAGTCTCCACTGGAGCTAGAAGTGAGCAGACAGATACTCCTATAGACGCTGCTGGAGCCAGATCATTTGTCTCTGTGATGGACAACGTTTGAAATTCGCCCTTAAGCGGGAGACGGCAGCCTACAACAGTCAAATTGATCGCTGCTTATCACTTCTTTTGTGGTAGGTACAGTTATTCCAGATAGGGGAATGGGTAGGTTAAGTTATTCCAGGGAGGGGAATGCTTATGGGCAAGGCATTATGCTTGATCGGAGGCGGATGAAGTGGCAAAAAAGGCTCGGCCTACACCATGACCATGCCAATCGTCAACCCAAAGTGAATATGAGCCACACAGGTTGGTTGAAATAGCGCAACATGAATGATGGAACCTGGATCCAAGCGTCCCAGGATGCATTTCAGCGAAAACGTTCAACAATGTTCAGCGTGACCAATGTTTCTATCTTGGAAAATGAAATTGCATGATGTATGGAGTGTTTTTGACATATCTTGTCTCAGGATTTGCTTGCAGTCCTACCATATCCCACAAAATGCAGAAGTGCAGTCAATGCAGCTTTTTACCTAAAATGGTAAAAATTGGTCAAAGCCTCATGCGGTTTATTACCTGCCCCTGGAATAACATCAATGGCAATTATAAGAATAATGCTGATAATAGTACAAATTTTGTATGTATGTTTTCAGCCCTACAAAACCATAACTATAGAAGTTTAAATTTATACGTAAAGCTAGATATTTGTAGAAATATCTATATTGATATATAACTATCTATTTATATAGCTAGATATATATCTATGCAGTAACATACATTAGATAGATAGATAGATAGATAGATAGATAGATAGATAGATAGATAGATAGACTGTATATAAGCCTGCAAGTCTTGCACTTGAAGCAGCTTTATGATGTCATTAAGGCTCGATGGTGACACGCGCACCCAGAACAAGGACCACAGGTTGTTAGCGGCCATTTTTCCATCAGTCTCCACTGGAGCTAGAAGTGAGCAGACAGATACTCCTATAGACGCTGCTGGAGCCAGATCATTTGTCTCTGTGATGGACAACGTTTGAAATTCGCCCTTAAGCGGGAGACGGCAGCCTACAACAGTCAAATTGATCGCTGCTTATCACTTCTTTTGTGGTAGGTACAGTTATTCCAGATAGGGGAATGGGTAGGTTAAGTTATTCCAGGGAGGGGAATGCTTATGGGCAAGGCATTATGCTTGATCGGAGGCGGATGAAGTGGCAAAAAAGGCTCGGCCTACACCATGACCATGCCAATCGTCAACCCAAAGTGAATATGAGCCACACAGGTTGGTTGAAATAGCGCAACATGAATGATGGAACCTGGATCCAAGCGTCCCAGGATGCATTTCAGCGAAAACGTTCAACAATGTTCAGCGTGACCAATGTTTCTATCTTGGAAAATGAAATTGCATGATGTATGGAGTGTTTTTGACATATCTTGTCTCAGGATATGCTTGCAGTCCTACCATATCCCACAAAATGCAGAAGTGCAGTCAATGCAGCTTTTTACCTAAAATGGTAAAAATTGTTCAAAGCCTCATGCGGTTTATTACCTGCCCCTGGAATAACATCAATGGCAATTATAAGAATAATTCTGATAATAGTACAAATTTTGTATGTATGTTTTCAGCCCTACAAAACCATAACTATAGAAGTTTAAATTTATACGTAAAGCTAGATATTTGTAGAAATATCTATATTGATATATAACTATCTATTTATATAGCTAGATATATATCTATGCAGTAACATACATTAGATAGATAGATAGATAGACTGTATATAAACCTGCAAGTCTTGCACTTGAAGCAGCTTTATGATGTCATTAAGGCTCGATGGTGACACGCGCACCCGGAACAAGGACCACAGGTTGTTAGCGGCCATTTTTCCATCAGTCTCCACTGGAGCTAGAAGTGAGCAGACAGATACTCCTATAGACGCTGCTGGAGCCAGATCATTTGTCTCTGTGATGGACAACGTTTGAAATTCGCCCTTAAGCGGGAGACGGCAGCCTACAACAGTCAAATTGATCGCTGCTTATCACTTCTTTTGTGGTAGGTACAGTTATTCCAGATAGGGGAATGGGTAGGTTAAGTTATTCCAGGGAGGGGAATGCTTATGGGCAAGGCATTATGCTTGATCGGAGGCGGATGAAGTGGCAAAAAAGGCTCGGCCTACACCATGACCATGCCAATCGTCAACCCAAAGTGAATATGAGGCACACAGGTTGGTTGAAATAGCGCAACATGAATGATGGAACCTGGATCCAAGCGTCCCAGGATGCATTTCAGCGAAAACGTTCAACAATGTTCAGCGTGACCAATGTTTCTATCTTGGAAAATGAAATTGCATGATGTATGGAGTGTTTTTGACATATCTTGTCTCAGGATTTGCTTGCAGTCCTACCATATCCCACAAAATGCAGAAGTGCAGTCAATGCAGCTTTTTACCTAAAATGGTAAAAATTGGTCAAAGCCTCATGCGGTTTATTACCTGCCCCTGGAATAACATCAATGGCAATTATAAGAATAATTCTGATAATAGTACAAATTTTGTATGTATGTTTTCAGCCCTACAAAACCATAACTATAGAAGTTTAAATTTATACGTAAAGCTAGATATTTGTAGAAATTTCTATATTGATATATAACTATCTATTTATATAGCTAGATATATATCTATGCAGTAACATACATTAGATAGATAGATAGATAGACTGTATATAAGCCTGCAAGTCTTGCACTTGAAGCAGCTTTATGATGTCATTAAGGCTCGATGGTGACACGCGCACCCGGAACAAGGACCACAGGTTGTTAGCGGCCATTTTTCCATCAGTCTCCACTGGAGCTAGAAGTGAGCAGACAGATACTCCTATAGACGCTGCTGGAGCCAGATCATTTGTCTCTGTGATGGACAACGTTTGAAATTCGCCCTTAAGCGGGAGACGGCAGCCTACAACAGTCAAATTGATCGCTGCTTATCACTTCTTTTGTGGTAGGTACAGTTATTCCAGATAGGGGAATGGGTAGGTTAAGTTATTCCAGGGAGGGGAATGCTTATGGGCAAGGCATTATGCTTGATCGGAGGCGGATGAAGTGGCAAAAAAGGCTCGGCCTACACCATGACCATGCCAATCGTCAACCCAAAGTGAATATGAGCCACACAGGTTGGTTGAAATAGCGCAACATGAATGATGGAACCTGGATCCAAGCGTCCCAGGATGCATTTCAGCGAAAACGTTCAACAATGTTCAGCGTGACCAATGTTTCTATCTTGGAAAATGAAATTGCATGATGTATGGAGTGTTTTTGACATATCTTGTCTCAGGATTTGCTTGCAGTCCTACCATATCCCACAAAATGCAGAAGTGCAGTCAATGCAGCTTTTTACCTAAAATGGTAAAAATTGGTCAAAGCCTCATGCGGTTTATTACCTGCCCCTGGAATAACATCAATGGCAATTATAAGAATAATGCTGATAATAGTACAAATTTTGTATGTATGTTTTCAGCCCTACAAAACCATAACTATAGAAGTTTAAATTTATACGTAAAGCTAGATATTTGTAGAAATATCTATATTGATATATAACTATCTATTTATATAGCTAGATATATATCTATGCAGTAACATACATTAGATAGATAGATAGATAGATAGATAGATAGATAGATAGACTGTATATAAGCCTGCAAGTCTTGCACTTGAAGCAGCTTTATGATGTCATTAAGGCTCGATGGTGACACGCGCACCCAGAACAAGGACCACAGGTTGTTAGCGGCCATTTTTCCATCAGTCTCCACTGGAGCTAGAAGTGAGCAGACAGATACTCCTATAGACGCTGCTGGAGCCAGATCATTTGTCTCTGTGATGGACAACGTTTGAAATTCGCCCTTAAGCGGGAGACGGCAGCCTACAACAGTCAAATTGATCGCTGCTTATCACTTCTTTTGTGGTAGGTACAGTTATTCCAGATAGGGGAATGGGTAGGTTAAGTTATTCCAGGGAGGGGAATGCTTATGGGCAAGGCATTATGCTTGATCGGAGGCGGATGAAGTGGCAAAAAAGGCTCGGCCTACACCATGACCATGCCAATCGTCAACCCAAAGTGAATATGAGCCACACAGGTTGGTTGAAATAGCGCAACATGAATGATGGAACCTGGATCCAAGCGTCCCAGGATGCATTGCAGCGAAAACGTTCAACAATGTTCAGCGTGACCAATGTTTCTATCTTGGAAAATGAAATTGCATGATGTATGGAGTGTTTTTGACATATCTTGTCTCAGGATTTGCTTGCAGTCCTACCATATCCCACAAAATGCAGAAGTGCAGTCAATGCAGCTTTTTACCTAAAATGGTAAAAATTGGTCAAAGCCTCATGCGGTTTATTACCTGCCCCTGGAATAACATCAATGGCAATTATAAGAATAATGCTGATAATAATACAAATTTTGTATGTATGTTTTCAGCCCTACAAAACCATAACTATAGAAGTTTAAATTTATACGTAAAGCTAGATATTTGTAGAAATATCTATATTGATATATAACTATCTATTTATATAGCTAGATATATATCTATGCAGTAACATACATTAGATAGATAGATAGATAGATAGATAGATAGATAGATAGATAGACTGTATATAAGCCTGCAAGTCTTGCACTTGAAGCAGCTTTATGATGTCATTAAGGCTCGATGGTGACACGCGCACCCGGAACAAGGACCACAGGTTGTTAGCGGCCATTTTTCCATCAGTCTCCACTGGAGCTAGAAGTGAGCAGACAGATACTCCTATAGACGCTGCTGGAGCCAGATCATTTGTCTCTGTGATGGACAACGTTTGAAATTCGCCCTTAAGCGGGAGACGGCAGCCTACAACAGTCAAATTGATCGCTGCTTATCACTTCTTTTGTGGTAGGTACAGTTATTCCAGATAGGGGAATGGGTAGGTTAAGTTATTCCAGGGAGGGGAATGCTTATGGGCAAGGCATTATGCTTGATCGGAGGCGGATGAAGTGGCAAAAAAGGCTCGGCCTACACCATGACCATGCCAATCGTCAACCCAAAGTGAATATGAGCCACACAGGTTGGTTGAAATAGCGCAACATGAATGATGGAACCTGGATCCAAGCGTCCCAGGATGCATTTCAGCGAAAACGTTCAACAATGTTCAGCGTGACCAATGTTTCTATCTTGGAAAATGAAATTGCATGATGTATGGAGTGTTTTTGACATATCTTGTCTCAGGATATGCTTGCAGTCCTACCATATCCCACAAAATGCAGAAGTGCAGTCAATGCAGCTTTTTACCTAAAATGGTAAAAATTGTTCAAAGCCTCATGCGGTTTATTACCTGCCCCTGGAATAACATCAATGGCAATTATAAGAATAATTCTGATAATAGTACAAATTTTGTATGTATGTTTTCAGCCCTACAAAACCATAACTATAGAAGTTTAAATTTATACGTAAAGCTAGATATTTGTAGAAATATCTATATTGATATATAACTATCTATTTATATAGCTAGATATATATCTATGCAGTAACATACATTAGATAGATAGATAGATAGACTGTATATAAACCTGCAAGTCTTGCACTTGAAGCAGCTTTATGATGTCATTAAGGCTCGATGGTGACACGCGCACCCGGAACAAGGACCACAGGTTGTTAGCGGCCATTTTTCCATCAGTCTCCACTGGAGCTAGAAGTGAGCAGACAGATACTCCTATAGACGCTGCTGGAGCCAGATCATTTGTCTCTGTGATGGACAACGTTTGAAATTCGCCCTTAAGCGGGAGACGGCAGCCTACAACAGTCAAATTGATCGCTGCTTATCACTTCTTTTGTGGTAGGTACAGTTATTCCAGATAGGGGAATGGGTAGGTTAAGTTATTCCAGGGAGGGGAATGCTTATGGGCAAGGCATTATGCTTGATCGGAGGCGGATGAAGTGGCAAAAAAGGCTCGGCCTACACCATGACCATGCCAATCGTCAACCCAAAGTGAATATGAGGCACACAGGTTGGTTGAAATAGCGCAACATGAATGATGGAACCTGGATCCAAGCGTCCCAGGATGCATTTCAGCGAAAACGTTCAACAATGTTCAGCGTGACCAATGTTTCTATCTTGGAAAATGAAATTGCATGATGTATGGAGTGTTTTTGACATATCTTGTCTCAGGATTTGCTTGCAGTCCTACCATATCCCACAAAATGCAGAAGTGCAGTCAATGCAGCTTTTTACCTAAAATGGTAAAAATTGGTCAAAGCCTCATGCGGTTTATTACCTGCCCCTGGAATAACATCAATGGCAATTATAAGAATAATTCTGATAATAGTACAAATTTTGTATGTATGTTTTCAGCCCTACAAAACCATAACTATAGAAGTTTAAATTTATACGTAAAGCTAGATATTTGTAGAAATTTCTATATTGATATATAACTATCTATTTATATAGCTAGATATATATCTATGCAGTAACATACATTAGATAGATAGATAGATAGACTGTATATAAGCCTGCAAGTCTTGCACTTGAAGCAGCTTTATGATGTCATTAAGGCTCGATGGTGACACGCGCACCCGGAACAAGGACCACAGGTTGTTAGCGGCCATTTTTCCATCAGTCTCCACTGGAGCTAGAAGTGAGCAGACAGATACTCCTATAGACGCTGCTGGAGCCAGATCATTTGTCTCTGTGATGGACAACGTTTGAAATTCGCCCTTAAGCGGGAGACGGCAGCCTACAACAGTCAAATTGATCGCTGCTTATCACTTCTTTTGTGGTAGGTACAGTTATTCCAGATAGGGGAATGGGTAGGTTAAGTTATTCCAGGGAGGGGAATGCTTATGGGCAAGGCATTATGCTTGATCGGAGGCGGATGAAGTGGCAAAAAAGGCTCGGCCTACACCATGACCATGCCAATCGTCAACCCAAAGTGAATATGAGCCACACAGGTTGGTTGAAATAGCGCAACATGAATGATGGAACCTGGATCCAAGCGTCCCAGGATGCATTGCAGCGAAAACGTTCAACAATGTTCAGCGTGACCAATGTTTCTATCTTGGAAAATGAAATTGCATGATGTATGGAGTGTTTTTGACATATCTTGTCTCAGGATTTGCTTGCAGTCCTACCATATCCCACAAAATGCAGAAGTGCAGTCAATGCAGCTTTTTACCTAAAATGGTAAAAATTGGTCAAAGCCTCATGCGGTTTATTACCTGCCCCTGGAATAACATCAATGGCAATTATAAGAATAATGCTGATAATAATACAAATTTTGTATGTATGTTTTCAGCCCTACAAAACCATAACTATAGAAGTTTAAATTTATACGTAAAGCTAGATATTTGTAGAAATATCTATATTGATATATAACTATCTATTTATATAGCTAGATATATATCTATGCAGTAACATACATTAGATAGATAGATAGATAGATAGATAGATAGACTGTATATAAGCCTGCAAGTCTTGCACTTGAAGCAGCTTTATGATGTCATTAAGGCTCGATGGTGACACGCGCACCCAGAACAAGGACCACAGGTTGTTAGCGGCCATTTTTCCATCAGTCTCCACTGGAGCTAGAAGTGAGCAGACAGATACTCCTATAGACGCTGCTGGAGCCAGATCATTTGTCTCTGTGATGGACAACGTTTGAAATTCGCCCTTAAGCGGGAGACGGCAGCCTACAACAGTCAAATTGATCGCTGCTTATCACTTCTTTTGTGGTAGGTACAGTTATTCCAGATAGGGGAATGGGTAGGTTAAGTTATTCCAGGGAGGGGAATGCTTATGGGCAAGGCATTATGCTTGATCGGAGGCGGATGAAGTGGCAAAAAAGGCTCGGCCTACACCATGACCATGCCAATCGTCAACCCAAAGTGAATATGAGCCACACAGGTTGGTTGAAATAGCGCAACATGAATGATGGAACCTGGATCCAAGCGTCCCAGGATGCATTGCAGCGAAAACGTTCAACAATGTTCAGCGTGACCAATGTTTCTATCTTGGAAAATGAAATTGCATGATGTATGGAGTGTTTTTGACATATCTTGTCTCAGGATTTGCTTGCAGTCCTACCATATCCCACAAAATGCAGAAGTGCAGTCAATGCAGCTTTTTACCTAAAATGGTAAAAATTGGTCAAAGCCTCATGCGGTTTATTACCTGCCCCTGGAATAACATCAATGGCAATTATAAGAATAATGCTGATAATAATACAAATTTTGTATGTATGTTTTCAGCCCTACAAAACCATAACTATAGAAGTTTAAATTTATACGTAAAGCTAGATATTTGTAGAAATATCTATATTGATATATAACTATCTATTTATATAGCTAGATATATATCTATGCAGTAACATACATTAGATAGATAGATAGATAGATAGATAGATAGATAGACTGTATATAAGCCTGCAAGTCTTGCACTTGAAGCAGCTTTATGATGTCATTAAGGCTCGATGGTGACACGCGCACCCGGAACAAGGACCACAGGTTGTTAGCGGCCATTTTTCCATCAGTCTCCACTGGAGCTAGAAGTGAGCAGACAGATACTCCTATAGACGCTGCTGGAGCCAGATCATTTGTCTCTGTGATGGACAACGTTTGAAATTCGCCCTTAAGCGGGAGACGGCAGCCTACAACAGTCAAATTGATCGCTGCTTATCACTTCTTTTGTGGTAGGTACAGTTATTCCAGATAGGGGAATGGGTAGGTTAAGTTATTCCAGGGAGGGGAATGCTTATGGGCAAGGCATTATGCTTGATCGGAGGCGGATGAAGTGGCAAAAAAGGCTCGGCCTACACCATGACCATGCCAATCGTCAACCCAAAGTGAATATGAGCCACACAGGTTGGTTGAAATAGCGCAACATGAATGATGGAACCTGGATCCAAGCGTCCCAGGATGCATTTCAGCGAAAACGTTCAACAATGTTCAGCGTGACCAATGTTTCTATCTTGGAAAATGAAATTGCATGATGTATGGAGTGTTTTTGACATATCTTGTCTCAGGATTTGCTTGCAGTCCTACCATATCCCACAAAATGCAGAAGTGCAGTCAATGCAGCTTTTTACCTAAAATGGTAAAAATTGTTCAAAGCCTCTTGCGGTTTATTACCTGCCCCTGGAATAACATCAATGGCAATTATAAGAATAATTCTGATAATAGTACAAATTTTGTATGTATGTTTTCAGCCCTACAAAACCATAACTATAGAAGTTTAAATTTATACGTAAAGCTAGATATTTGTAGAAATATCTATATTGATATATAACTATCTATTTATATAGCTAGATATATATCTATGCAGTAACATACATTAGATAGATAGATAGATAGACTGTATATAAACCTGCAAGTCTTGCACTTGAAGCAGCTTTATGATGTCATTAAGGCTCGATGGTGACACGCGCACCCGGAACAAGGACCACAGGTTGTTAGCGGCCATTTTTCCATCAGTCTCCACTGGAGCTAGAAGTGAGCAGACAGATACTCCTATAGACGCTGCTGTAGCCAGATCATTTGTCTCTGTGATGGACAACGTTTGAAATTCGCCCTTAAGCGGGAGACGGCAGCCTACAACAGTCAAATTGATCGCTGCTTATCACTTCTTTTGTGGTAGGTACAGTTATTCCAGATAGGGGAATGGGTAGGTTAAGTTATTCCAGGGAGGGGAATGCTTATGGGCAAGGCATTATGCTTGATCGGAGGCGGATGAAGTGGCAAAAAAGGCTCGGCCTACACCATGACCATGCCAATCGTCAACCCAAAGTGAATATGAGCCACACAGGTTGGTTGAAATAGCGCAACATGAATGATGGAACCTGGATCCAAGCGTCCCAGGATGCATTTCAGCGAAAACGTTCAACAATGTTCAGCGTGACCAATGTTTCTATCTTGGAAAATGAAATTGCATGATGTATGGAGTGTTTTTGACATATCTTGTCTCAGGATTTGCTTGCAGTCCTACCATATCCCACAAAATGCAGAAGTGCAGTCAATGCAGCTTTTTACCTAAAATGGTAAAAATTGGTCAAAGCCTCATGCGGTTTATTACCTGCCCCTGGAATAACATCAATGGCAATTATAAGAATAATTCTGATAATAGTACAAATTTTGTATGTATGTTTTCAGCCCTACAAAACCATAACTATAGAAGTTTAAATTTATACGTAAAGCTAGATATTTGTAGAAATTTCTATATTGATATATAACTATCTATTTATATAGCTAGATATATATCTATGCAGTAACATACATTAGATAGATAGATAGATAGACTGTATATAAGCCTGCAAGTCTTGCACTTGAAGCAGCTTTATGATGTCATTAAGGCTCGATGGTGACACGCGCACCCGGAACAAGGACCACAGGTTGTTAGCGGCCATTTTTCCATCAGTCTCCACTGGAGCTAGAAGTGAGCAGACAGATACTCCTATAGACGCTGCTGGAGCCAGATCATTTGTCTCTGTGATGGACAACGTTTGAAATTCGCCCTTAAGCGGGAGACGGCAGCCTACAACAGTCAAATTGATCGCTGCTTATCACTTCTTTTGTGGTAGGTACAGTTATTCCAGATAGGGGAATGGGTAGGTTAAGTTATTCCAGGGAGGGGAATGCTTATGGGCAAGGCATTATGCTTGATCGGAGGCGGATGAAGTGGCAAAAAAGGCTCGGCCTACACCATGACCATGCCAATCGTCAACCCAAAGTGAATATGAGCCACACAGGTTGGTTGAAATAGCGCAACATGAATGATGGAACCTGGATCCAAGCGTCCCAGGATGCATTTCAGCGAAAACGTTCAACAATGTTCAGCGTGACCAATGTTTCTATCTTGGAAAATGAAATTGCATGATGTATGGAGTGTTTTTGACATATCTTGTCTCAGGATTTGCTTGCAGTCCTACCATATCCCACAAAATGCAGAAGTGCAGTCAATGCAGCTTTTTACCTAAAATGGTAAAAATTGGTCAAAGCCTCATGCGGTTTATTACCTGCCCCTGGAATAACATCAATGGCAATTATAAGAATAATGCTGATAATAGTACAAATTTTGTATGTATGTTTTCAGCCCTACAAAACCATAACTATAGAAGTTTAAATTTATACGTAAAGCTAGATATTTGTAGAAATATCTATATTGATATATAACTATCTATTTATATAGCTAGATATATATCTATGCAGTAACATACATTAGATAGATAGATAGATAGATAGATAGATAGACTGTATATAAGCCTGCAAGTCTTGCACTTGAAGCAGCTTTATGATGTCATTAAGGCTCGATGGTGACACGCGCACCCAGAACAAGGACCACAGGTTGTTAGCGGCCATTTTTCCATCAGTCTCCACTGGAGCTAGAAGTGAGCAGACAGATACTCCTATAGACGCTGCTGGAGCCAGATCATTTGTCTCTGTGATGGACAACGTTTGAAATTCGCCCTTAAGCGGGAGACGGCAGCCTACAACAGTCAAATTGATCGCTGCTTATCACTTCTTTTGTGGTAGGTACAGTTATTCCAGATAGGGGAATGGGTAGGTTAAGTTATTCCAGGGAGGGGAATGCTTATGGGCAAGGCATTATGCTTGATCGGAGGCGGATGAAGTGGCAAAAAAGGCTCGGCCTACACCATGACCATGCCAATCGTCAACCCAAAGTGAATATGAGCCACACAGGTTGGTTGAAATAGCGCAACATGAATGATGGAACCTGGATCCAAGCGTCCCAGGATGCATTGCAGCGAAAACGTTCAACAATGTTCAGCGTGACCAATGTTTCTATCTTGGAAAATGAAATTGCATGATGTATGGAGTGTTTTTGACATATCTTGTCTCAGGATTTGCTTGCAGTCCTACCATATCCCACAAAATGCAGAAGTGCAGTCAATGCAGCTTTTTACCTAAAATGGTAAAAATTGGTCAAAGCCTCATGCGGTTTATTACCTGCCCCTGGAATAACATCAATGGCAATTATAAGAATAATGCTGATAATAATACAAATTTTGTATGTATGTTTTCAGCCCTACAAAACCATAACTATAGAAGTTTAAATTTATACGTAAAGCTAGATATTTGTAGAAATATCTATATTGATATATAACTATCTATTTATATAGCTAGATATATATCTATGCAGTAACATACATTAGATAGATAGATAGATAGATAGATAGATAGATAGATAGATAGATAGACTGTATATAAGCCTGCAAGTCTTGCACTTGAAGCAGCTTTATGATGTCATTAAGGCTCGATGGTGACACGCGCACCCGGAACAAGGACCACAGGTTGTTAGCGGCCATTTTTCCATCAGTCTCCACTGGAGCTAGAAGTGAGCAGACAGATACTCCTATAGACGCTGCTGGAGCCAGATCATTTGTCTCTGTGATGGACAACGTTTGAAATTCGCCCTTAAGCGGGAGACGGCAGCCTACAACAGTCAAATTGATCGCTGCTTATCACTTCTTTTGTGGTAGGTACAGTTATTCCAGATAGGGGAATGGGTAGGTTAAGTTATTCCAGGGAGGGGAATGCTTATGGGCAAGGCATTATGCTTGATCGGAGGCGGATGATGTGGCAAAAAAGGCTCGGCCTACACCATGACCATGCCAATCGTCAACCCAAAGTGAATATGAGCCACACAGGTTGGTTGAAATAGCGCAACATGAATGATGGAACCTGGATCCAAGCGTCCCAGGATGCATTTCAGCGAAAACGTTCAACAATGTTCAGCGTGACCAATGTTTCTATCTTGGAAAATGAAATTGCATGATGTATGGAGTGTTTTTGACATATCTTGTCTCAGGATTTGCTTGCAGTCCTACCATATCCCACAAAATGCAGAAGTGCAGTCAATGCAGCTTTTTACCTAAAATGGTAAAAATTGTTCAAAGCCTCATGCGGTTTATTACCTGCCCCTGGAATAACATCAATGGCAATTATAAGAATAATTCTGATAATAGTACAAATTTTGTATGTATGTTTTCAGCCCTACAAAACCATAACTATAGAAGTTTAAATTTATACGTAAAGCTAGATATTTGTAGAAATATCTATATTGATATATAACTATCTATTTATATAGCTAGATATATATCTATGCAGTAACATACATTAGATAGATAGATAGATAGACTGTATATAAACCTGCAAGTCTTGCACTTGAAGCAGCTTTATGATGTCATTAAGGCTCGATGGTGACACGCGCACCCGGAACAAGGACCACAGGTTGTTAGCGGCCATTTTTCCATCAGTCTCCACTGGAGCTAGAAGTGAGCAGACAGATACTCCTATAGACGCTGCTGTAGCCAGATCATTTGTCTCTGTGATGGACAACGTTTGAAATTCGCCCTTAAGCGGGAGACGGCAGCCTACAACAGTCAAATTGATCGCTGCTTATCACTTCTTTTGTGGTAGGTACAGTTATTCCAGATAGGGGAATGGGTAGGTTAAGTTATTCCAGGGAGGGGAATGCTTATGGGCAAGGCATTATGCTTGATCGGAGGCGGATGAAGTGGCAAAAAAGGCTCGGCCTACACCATGACCATGCCAATCGTCAACCCAAAGTGAATATGAGCCACACAGGTTGGTTGAAATAGCGCAACATGAATGATGGAACCTGGATCCAAGCGTCCCAGGATGCATTTCAGCGAAAACGTTCAACAATGTTCAGCGTGACCAATGTTTCTATCTTGGAAAATGAAATTGCATGATGTATGGAGTGTTTTTGACATATCTTGTCTCAGGATTTGCTTGCAGTCCTACCATATCCCACAAAATGCAGAAGTGCAGTCAATGCAGCTTTTTACCTAAAATGGTAAAAATTGGTCAAAGCCTCATGCGGTTTATTACCTGCCCCTGGAATAACATCAATGGCAATTATAAGAATAATTCTGATAATAGTACAAATTTTGTATGTATGTTTTCAGCCCTACAAAACCATAACTATAGAAGTTTAAATTTATACGTAAAGCTAGATATTTGTAGAAATTTCTATATTGATATATAACTATCTATTTATATAGCTAGATATATATCTATGCAGTAACATACATTAGATAGATAGATAGATAGACTGTATATAAGCCTGCAAGTCTTGCACTTGAAGCAGCTTTATGATGTCATTAAGGCTCGATGGTGACACGCGCACCCGGAACAAGGACCACAGGTTGTTAGCGGCCATTTTTCCATCAGTCTCCACTGGAGCTAGAAGTGAGCAGACAGATACTCCTATAGACGCTGCTGGAGCCAGATCATTTGTCTCTGTGATGGACAACGTTTGAAATTCGCCCTTAAGCGGGAGACGGCAGCCTACAACAGTCAAATTGATCGCTGCTTATCACTTCTTTTGTGGTAGGTACAGTTATTCCAGATAGGGGAATGGGTAGGTTAAGTTATTCCAGGGAGGGGAATGCTTATGGGCAAGGCATTATGCTTGATCGGAGGCGGATGAAGTGGCAAAAAAGGCTCGGCCTACACCATGACCATGCCAATCGTCAACCCAAAGTGAATATGAGCCACACAGGTTGGTTGAAATAGCGCAACATGAATGATGGAACCTGGATCCAAGCGTCCCAGGATGCATTTCAGCGAAAACGTTCAACAATGTTCAGCGTGACCAATGTTTCTATCTTGGAAAATGAAATTGCATGATGTATGGAGTGTTTTTGACATATCTTGTCTCAGGATTTGCTTGCAGTCCTACCATATCCCACAAAATGCAGAAGTGCAGTCAATGCAGCTTTTTACCTAAAATGGTAAAAATTGGTCAAAGCCTCATGCGGTTTATTACCTGCCCCTGGAATAACATCAATGGCAATTATAAGAATAATGCTGATAATAGTACAAATTTTGTATGTATGTTTTCAGCCCTACAAAACCATAACTATAGAAGTTTAAATTTATACGTAAAGCTAGATATTTGTAGAAATATCTATATTGATATATAACTATCTATTTATATAGCTAGATATATATCTATGCAGTAACATACATTAGATAGATAGATAGATAGATAGATAGATAGACTGTATATAAGCCTGCAAGTCTTGCACTTGAAGCAGCTTTATGATGTCATTAAGGCTCGATGGTGACACGCGCACCCGAAACAAGGACCACAGGTTGTTAGCGGCCATTTTTCCATCAGTCTCCACTGGAGCTAGAAGTGAGCAGACAGATACACCTATAGACGCTGCTGGAGCCAGATCATTTGTCTCTGTGATGGACAACGTTTGAAATTCGCCCTTAAGCGGGAGACGGCAGCCTACAACAGTCAAATTGATCGCTGCTTATCACTTCTTTTGTGGTAGGTACAGTTATTCCAGATAGGGGAATGGGTAGGTTAAGTTATTCCAGGGAGGGGAATGCTTATGGGCAAGGCATTATGCTTGATCGGAGGCGGATGAAGTGGCAAAAAAGGCTCGGCCTACACCATGACCATGCCAATCGTCAACCCAAAGTGAATATGAGCCACACAGGTTGGTTGAAATAGCGCAACATGAATGATGGAACCTGGATCCAAGCGTCCCAGGATGCATTGCAGCGAAAACGTTCAACAATGTTCAGCGTGACCAATGTTTCTATCTTGGAAAATGAAATTGCATGCTGTATGGAGTGTTTTTGACATATCTTGTCTCAGGATTTGCTTGCAGTCCTACCATATCCCACAAAATGCAGAAGTGCAGTCAATGCAGCTTTTTACCTAAAATGGTAAAAATTGGTCAAAGCCTCATGCGGTTTATTACCTGCCCCTGGAATAACATCAATGGCAATTATAAGAATAATTCTGATAATAGTACAAATTTTGTATGTATGTTTTCAGCCCTACAAAACCATAACTATAGAAGTTTAAATTTATACGTAAAGCTAGATATTTGTAGAAATATCTATATTGATATATAACTATCTATTTATATAGCTAGATATATATCTATGCAGTAACATACATTAGATAGATAGATAGATAGACTGTATATAAACCTGCAAGTCTTGCACTTGAAGCAGCTTTATGATGTCATTAAGGCTCGATGGTGACACGCGCACCCGGAACAAGGACCACAGGTTGTTAGCGGCCATTTTTCCATCAGTCTCCACTGGAGCTAGAAGTGAGCAGACAGATACTCCTATAGACGCTGCTGGAGCCAGATCATTTGTCTCTGTGATGGACAACGTTTGAAATTCGCCCTTAAGCGGGAGACGGCAGCCTACAACAGTCAAATTGATCGCTGCTTATCACTTCTTTTGTGGTAGGTACAGTTATTCCAGATAGGGGAATGGGTAGGTTAAGTTATTCCAGGGAGGGGAATGCTTATGGGCAAGGCATTATGCTTGATCGGAGGCGGATGAAGTGGCAAAAAAGGCTCGGCCTACACCATGACCATGCCAATCGTCAACCCAAAGTGAATATGAGCCACACAGGTTGGTTGAAATAGCGCAACATGAATGATGGAACCTGGATCCAAGCGTCCCAGGATGCATTTCAGCGAAAACGTTCAACAATGTTCAGCGTGACCAATGTTTCTATCTTGGAAAATGAAATTGCATGATGTATGGAGTGTTTTTGACATATCTTGTCTCAGGATTTGCTTGCAGTCCTACCATATCCCACAAAATGCAGAAGTGCAGTCAATGCAGCTTTTTACCTAAAATGGTAAAAATTGGTCAAAGCCTCATGCGGTTTATTACCTGCCCCTGGAATAACATCAATGGCAATTATAAGAATAATGCTGATAATAATACAAATTTTGTATGTATGTTTTCAGCCCTACAAAACCATAACTATAGAAGTTTAAATTTATACGTAAAGCTAGATATTTGTAGAAATATCTATATTGATATATAACTATCTATTTATATAGCTAGATATATATCTATGCAGTAACATACATTAGATAGATAGATAGATAGATAGATAGATAGACTGTATATAAGCCTGCAAGTCTTGCACTTGAAGCAGCTTTATGATGTCATTAAGGCTCGATGGTGACACGCGCACCCGGAACAAGGACCACAGGTTGTTAGCGGCCATTTTTCCATCAGTCTCCACTGGAGCTAGAAGTGAGTAGACAGATACTCCTATAGACGCTGCTGGAGCCAGATCTTTTGTCTCTGTGATGGACAACGTTTGAAATTCGCCCTTAAGCGGGAGACGGCAGCCTACAACAGTCAAATTGATCGCTGCTTATCACTTCTTTTGTGGTAGGTACAGTTATTCCAGATAGGGGAATGGGTAGGTTAAGTTATTCCAGGGAGGGGAATGCTTATGGGCAAGGCATTATGCTTGATCGGAGGCGGATGAAGTGGCAAAAAAGGCTCGGCCTACACCATGACCATGCCAATCGTCAACCCAAAGTGAATATGAGCCACACAGGTTGGTTGAAATAGCGCAACATGAATGATGGAACCTGGATCCAAGCGTCCCAGGATGCATTGCAGCGAAAACGTTCAACAATGTTCAGCGTGACCAATGTTTCTATCTTGGAAAATGAAATTGCATGATGTATGGAGTGTTTTTGACATATCTTGTCTCAGGATTTGCTTGCAGTCCTACCATATCCCACAAAATGCAGAAGTGCAGTCAATGCAGCTTTTTACCTAAAATGGTAAAAATTGGTCAAAGCCTCATGCGGTTTATTACCTGCCCCTGGAATAACATCAATGGCAATTATAAGAATAATGCTGATAATAATACAAATTTTGTATGTATGTTTTCAGCCCTACAAAACCATAACTATAGAAGTTTAAATTTATACGTAAAGCTAGATATTTGTAGAAATATCTATATTGATATATAACTATCTATTTATATAGCTAGATATATATCTATGCAGTAACATACATTAGATAGATAGATAGATAGATAGATAGATAGATAGATAGATAGATAGATAGATAGATAGATAGACTGTATATAAGCCTGCAAGTCTTGCACTTGAAGCAGCTTTATGATGTCATTAAGGCTCGATGGTGACACGCGCACCCGGAACAAGGACCACAGGTTGTTAGCGGCCATTTTTCCATCAGTCTCCACTGGAGCTAGAAGTGAGCAGACAGATACTCCTATAGACGCTGCTGGAGCCAGATCATTTGTCTCTGTGATGGACAACGTTTGAAATTCGCCCTTAAGCGGGAGACGGCAGCCTACAACAGTCAAATTGATCGCTGCTTATCACTTCTTTTGTGGTAGGTACAGTTATTCCAGATAGGGGAATGGGTAGGTTAAGTTATTCCAGGGAGGGGAATGCTTATGGGCAAGGCATTATGCTTGATCGGAGGCGGATGATGTGGCAAAAAAGGCTCGGCCTACACCATGACCATGCCAATCGTCAACCCAAAGTGAATATGAGCCACACAGGTTGGTTGAAATAGCGCAACATGAATGATGGAACCTGGATCCAAGCGTCCCAGGATGCATTTCAGCGAAAACGTTCAACAATGTTCAGCGTGACCAATGTTTCTATCTTGGAAAATGAAATTGCATGATGTATGGAGTGTTTTTGACATATCTTGTCTCAGGATTTGCTTGCAGTCCTACCATATCCCACAAAATGCAGAAGTGCAGTCAATGCAGCTTTTTACCTAAAATGGTAAAAATTGTTCAAAGCCTCATGCGGTTTATTACCTGCCCCTGGAATAACATCAATGGCAATTATAAGAATAATTCTGATAATAGTACAAATTTTGTATGTATGTTTTCAGCCCTACAAAACCATAACTATAGAAGTTTAAATTTATACGTAAAGCTAGATATTTGTAGAAATATCTATATTGATATATAACTATCTATTTATATAGCTAGATATATATCTATGCAGTAACATACATTAGATAGATAGATAGATAGACTGTATATAAACCTGCAAGTCTTGCACTTGAAGCAGCTTTATGATGTCATTAAGGCTCGATGGTGACACGCGCACCCGGAACAAGGACCACAGGTTGTTAGCGGCCATTTTTCCATCAGTCTCCACTGGAGCTAGAAGTGAGCAGACAGATACTCCTATAGACGCTGCTGTAGCCAGATCATTTGTCTCTGTGATGGACAACGTTTGAAATTCGCCCTTAAGCGGGAGACGGCAGCCTACAACAGTCAAATTGATCGCTGCTTATCACTTCTTTTGTGGTAGGTACAGTTATTCCAGATAGGGGAATGGGTAGGTTAAGTTATTCCAGGGAGGGGAATGCTTATGGGCAAGGCATTATGCTTGATCGGAGGCGGATGAAGTGGCAAAAAAGGCTCGGCCTACACCATGACCATGCCAATCGTCAACCCAAAGTGAATATGAGCCACACAGGTTGGTTGAAATAGCGCAACATGAATGATGGAACCTGGATCCAAGCGTCCCAGGATGCATTTCAGCGAAAACGTTCAACAATGTTCAGCGTGACCAATGTTTCTATCTTGGAAAATGAAATTGCATGATGTATGGAGTGTTTTTGACATATCTTGTCTCAGGATTTGCTTGCAGTCCTACCATATCCCACAAAATGCAGAAGTGCAGTCAATGCAGCTTTTTACCTAAAATGGTAAAAATTGGTCAAAGCCTCATGCGGTTTATTACCTGCCCCTGGAATAACATCAATGGCAATTATAAGAATAATTCTGATAATAGTACAAATTTTGTATGTATGTTTTCAGCCCTACAAAACCATAACTATAGAAGTTTAAATTTATACGTAAAGCTAGATATTTGTAGAAATTTCTATATTGATATATAACTATCTATTTATATAGCTAGATATATATCTATGCAGTAACATACATTAGATAGATAGATAGATAGACTGTATATAAGCCTGCAAGTCTTGCACTTGAAGCAGCTTTATGATGTCATTAAGGCTCGATGGTGACACGCGCACCCGGAACAAGGACCACAGGTTGTTAGCGGCCATTTTTCCATCAGTCTCCACTGGAGCTAGAAGTGAGCAGACAGATACTCCTATAGACGCTGCTGGAGCCAGATCATTTGTCTCTGTGATGGACAACGTTTGAAATTCGCCCTTAAGCGGGAGACGGCAGCCTACAACAGTCAAATTGATCGCTGCTTATCACTTCTTTTGTGGTAGGTACAGTTATTCCAGATAGGGGAATGGGTAGGTTAAGTTATTCCAGGGAGGGGAATGCTTATGGGCAAGGCATTATGCTTGATCGGAGGCGGATGAAGTGGCAAAAAAGGCTCGGCCTACACCATGACCATGCCAATCGTCAACCCAAAGTGAATATGAGCCACACAGGTTGGTTGAAATAGCGCAACATGAATGATGGAACCTGGATCCAAGCGTCCCAGGATGCATTTCAGCGAAAACGTTCAACAATGTTCAGCGTGACCAATGTTTCTATCTTGGAAAATGAAATTGCATGATGTATGGAGTGTTTTTGACATATCTTGTCTCAGGATTTGCTTGCAGTCCTACCATATCCCACAAAATGCAGAAGTGCAGTCAATGCAGCTTTTTACCTAAAATGGTAAAAATTGGTCAAAGCCTCATGCGGTTTATTACCTGCCCCTGGAATAACATCAATGGCAATTATAAGAATAATTCTGATAATAGTACAAATTTTGTATGTATGTTTTCAGCCCTACAAAACCATAACTATAGAAGTTTAAATTTATACGTAAAGCTAGATATTTGTAGAAATTTCTATATTGATATATAACTATCTATTTATATAGCTAGATATATATCTATGCAGTAACATACATTAGATAGATAGATAGATAGACTGTATATAAGCCTGCAAGTCTTGCACTTGAAGCAGCTTTATGATGTCATTAAGGCTCGATGGTGACACGCGCACCCGGAACAAGGACCACAGGTTGTTAGCGGCCATTTTTCCATCAGTCTCCACTGGAGCTAGAAGTGAGCAGACAGATACTCTTATAGACGCTGCTGGAGCCAGATCATTTGTCTCTGTGATGGACAACGTTTGAAATTCGCCCTTAAGCGGGAGACGGCAGCCTACAACAGTCAAATTGATCGCTGCTTATCACTTCTTTTGTGGTAGGTACAGTTATTCCAGATAGGGGAATGGGTAGGTTAAGTTATTCCAGGGAGGGGAATGCTTATGGGCAAGGCATTATGCTTGATCGGAGGCGGATGAAGTGGCAAAAAAGGCTCGGCCTACACCATGACCATGCCAATCGTCAACCCAAAGTGAATATGAGCCACACAGGTTGGTTGAAATAGCGCAACATGAATGATGGAACCTGGATCCAAGCGTCCCAGGATGCATTTCAGCGAAAACGTTCAACAATGTTCAGCGTGACCAATGTTTCTATCTTGGAAAATGAAATTGCATGATGTATGGAGTGTTTTTGACATATCTTGTCTCAGGATTTGCTTGCAGTCCTACCATATCCCACAAAATGCAGAAGTGCAGTCAATGCAGCTTTTTACCTAAAATGGTAAAAATTGGTCAAAGCCTCATGCGGTTTATTACCTGCCCCTGGAATAACATCAATGGCAATTATAAGAATAATGCTGATAATAGTACAAATTTTGTATGTATGTTTTCAGCCCTACAAAACCATAACTATAGAAGTTTAAATTTATACGTAAAGCTAGATATTTGTAGAAATATCTATATTGATATATAACTATCTATTTATATAGCTAGATATATATCTATGCAGTAACATACATTAGATAGATAGATAGATAGATAGATAGATAGATAGATAGACTGTATATAAGCCTGCAAGTCTTGCACTTGAAGCAGCTTTATGATGTCATTAAGGCTCGATGGTGACACGCGCACCCAGAACAAGGACCACAGGTTGTTAGCGGCCATTTTTCCATCAGTCTCCACTGGAGCTAGAAGTGAGCAGACAGATACTCCTATAGACGCTGCTGGAGCCAGATCATTTGTCTCTGTGATGGACAACGTTTGAAATTCGCCCTTAAGCGGGAGACGGCAGCCTACAACAGTCAAATTGATCGCTGCTTATCACTTCTTTTGTGGTAGGTACAGTTATTCCAGATAGGGGAATGGGTAGGTTAAGTTATTCCAGGGAGGGGAATGCTTATGGGCAAGGCATTATGCTTGATCGGAGGCGGATGAAGTGGCAAAAAAGGCTCGGCCTACACCATGACCATGCCAATCGTCAACCCAAAGTGAATATGAGCCACACAGGTTGGTTGAAATAGCGCAACATGAATGATGGAACCTGGATCCAAGCGTCCCAGGATGCATTGCAGCGAAAACGTTCAACAATGTTCAGCGTGACCAATGTTTCTATCTTGGAAAATGAAATTGCATGATGTATGGAGTGTTTTTGACATATCTTGTCTCAGGATTTGCTTGCAGTCCTACCATATCCCACAAAATGCAGAAGTGCAGTCAATGCAGCTTTTTACCTAAAATGGTAAAAATTGGTCAAAGCCTCATGCGGTTTATTACCTGCCCCTGGAATAACATCAATGGCAATTATAAGAATAATGCTGATAATAATACAAATTTTGTATGTATGTTTTCAGCCCTACAAAACCATAACTATAGAAGTTTAAATTTATACGTAAAGCTAGATATTTGTAGAAATATCTATATTGATATATAACTATCTATTTATATAGCTAGATATATATCTATGCAGTAACATACATTAGATAGATAGATAGATAGATAGATAGATAGATAGATAGATAGATAGACTGTATATAAGCCTGCAAGTCTTGCACTTGAAGCAGCTTTATGATGTCATTAAGGCTCGATGGTGACACGCGCACCCGGAACAAGGACCACAGGTTGTTAGCGGCCATTTTTCCATCAGTCTCCACTGGAGCTAGAAGTGAGCAGACAGATACTCCTATAGACGCTGCTGGAGCCAGATCATTTGTCTCTGTGATGGACAACGTTTGAAATTCGCCCTTAAGCGGGAGACGGCAGCCTACAACAGTCAAATTGATCGCTGCTTATCACTTCTTTTGTGGTAGGTACAGTTATTCCAGATAGGGGAATGGGTAGGTTAAGTTATTCCAGGGAGGGGAATGCTTATGGGCAAGGCATTATGCTTGATCGGAGGCGGATGAAGTGGCAAAAAAGGCTCGGCCTACACCATGACCATGCCAATCGTCAACCCAAAGTGAATATGAGCCACACAGGTTGGTTGAAATAGCGCAACATGAATGATGGAACCTGGATCCAAGCGTCCCAGGATGCATTTCAGCGAAAACGTTCAACAATGTTCAGCGTGACCAATGTTTCTATCTTGGAAAATGAAATTGCATGATGTATGGAGTGTTTTTGACATATCTTGTCTCAGGATATGCTTGCAGTCCTACCATATCCCACAAAATGCAGAAGTGCAGTCAATGCAGCTTTTTACCTAAAATGGTAAAAATTGTTCAAAGCCTCATGCGGTTTATTACCTGCCCCTGGAATAACATCAATGGCAATTATAAGAATAATTCTGATAATAGTACAAATTTTGTATGTATGTTTTCAGCCCTACAAAACCATAACTATAGAAGTTTAAATTTATACGTAAAGCTAGATATTTGTAGAAATATCTATATTGATATATAACTATCTATTTATATAGCTAGATATATATCTATGCAGTAACATACATTAGATAGATAGATAGATAGACTGTATATAAACCTGCAAGTCTTGCACTTGAAGCAGCTTTATGATGTCATTAAGGCTCGATGGTGACACGCGCACCCGGAACAAGGACCACAGGTTGTTAGCGGCCATTTTTCCATCAGTCTCCACTGGAGCTAGAAGTGAGCAGACAGATACTCCTATAGACGCTGCTGGAGCCAGATCATTTGTCTCTGTGATGGACAACGTTTGAAATTCGCCCTTAAGCGGGAGACGGCAGCCTACAACAGTCAAATTGATCGCTGCTTATCACTTCTTTTGTGGTAGGTACAGTTATTCCAGATAGGGGAATGGGTAGGTTAAGTTATTCCAGGGAGGGGAATGCTTATGGGCAAGGCATTATGCTTGATCGGAGGCGGATGAAGTGGCAAAAAAGGCTCGGCCTACACCATGACCATGCCAATCGTCAACCCAAAGTGAATATGAGGCACACAGGTTGGTTGAAATAGCGCAACATGAATGATGGAACCTGGATCCAAGCGTCCCAGGATGCATTTCAGCGAAAACGTTCAACAATGTTCAGCGTGACCAATGTTTCTATCTTGGAAAATGAAATTGCATGATGTATGGAGTGTTTTTGACATATCTTGTCTCAGGATTTGCTTGCAGTCCTACCATATCCCACAAAATGCAGAAGTGCAGTCAATGCAGCTTTTTACCTAAAATGGTAAAAATTGGTCAAAGCCTCATGCGGTTTATTACCTGCCCCTGGAATAACATCAATGGCAATTATAAGAATAATTCTGATAATAGTACAAATTTTGTATGTATGTTTTCAGCCCTACAAAACCATAACTATAGAAGTTTAAATTTATACGTAAAGCTAGATATTTGTAGAAATTTCTATATTGATATATAACTATCTATTTATATAGCTAGATATATATCTATGCAGTAACATACATTAGATAGATAGATAGATAGACTGTATATAAGCCTGCAAGTCTTGCACTTGAAGCAGCTTTATGATGTCATTAAGGCTCGATGGTGACACGCGCACCCGGAACAAGGACCACAGGTTGTTAGCGGCCATTTTTCCATCAGTCTCCACTGGAGCTAGAAGTGAGCAGACAGATACTCCTATAGACGCTGCTGGAGCCAGATCATTTGTCTCTGTGATGGACAACGTTTGAAATTCGCCCTTAAGCGGGAGACGGCAGCCTACAACAGTCAAATTGATCGCTGCTTATCACTTCTTTTGTGGTAGGTACAGTTATTCCAGATAGGGGAATGGGTAGGTTAAGTTATTCCAGGGAGGGGAATGCTTATGGGCAAGGCATTATGCTTGATCGGAGGCGGATGAAGTGGCAAAAAAGGCTCGGCCTACACCATGACCATGCCAATCGTCAACCCAAAGTGAATATGAGCCACACAGGTTGGTTGAAATAGCGCAACATGAATGATGGAACCTGGATCCAAGCGTCCCAGGATGCATTGCAGCGAAAACGTTCAACAATGTTCAGCGTGACCAATGTTTCTATCTTGGAAAATGAAATTGCATGATGTATGGAGTGTTTTTGACATATCTTGTCTCAGGATTTGCTTGCAGTCCTACCATATCCCACAAAATGCAGAAGTGCAGTCAATGCAGCTTTTTACCTAAAATGGTAAAAATTGGTCAAAGCCTCATGCGGTTTATTACCTGCCCCTGGAATAACATCAATGGCAATTATAAGAATAATGCTGATAATAATACAAATTTTGTATGTATGTTTTCAGCCCTACAAAACCATAACTATAGAAGTTTAAATTTATACGTAAAGCTAGATATTTGTAGAAATATCTATATTGATATATAACTATCTATTTATATAGCTAGATATATATCTATGCAGTAACATACATTAGATAGATAGATAGATAGATAGATAGATAGACTGTATATAAGCCTGCAAGTCTTGCACTTGAAGCAGCTTTATGATGTCATTAAGGCTCGATGGTGACACGCGCACCCAGAACAAGGACCACAGGTTGTTAGCGGCCATTTTTCCATCAGTCTCCACTGGAGCTAGAAGTGAGCAGACAGATACTCCTATAGACGCTGCTGGAGCCAGATCATTTGTCTCTGTGATGGACAACGTTTGAAATTCGCCCTTAAGCGGGAGACGGCAGCCTACAACAGTCAAATTGATCGCTGCTTATCACTTCTTTTGTGGTAGGTACAGTTATTCCAGATAGGGGAATGGGTAGGTTAAGTTATTCCAGGGAGGGGAATGCTTATGGGCAAGGCATTATGCTTGATCGGAGGCGGA
Source organism: Eleutherodactylus coqui (assembly GCF_035609145.1). Classification (NCBI taxonomy): domain Eukaryota; kingdom Metazoa; phylum Chordata; class Amphibia; order Anura; family Eleutherodactylidae; genus Eleutherodactylus; species Eleutherodactylus coqui. The sequence continues at coordinate 106,931,376 of NC_089849.1, forward strand.
TGAAGTGGCAAAAAAGGCTCGGCCTACACCATGACCATGCCAATCGTCAACCCAAAGTGAATATGAGCCACACAGGTTGGTTGAAATAGCGCAACATGAATGATGGAACCTGGATCCAAGCGTCCCAGGATGCATTGCAGCGAAAACGTTCAACAATGTTCAGCGTGACCAATGTTTCTATCTTGGAAAATGAAATTGCATGATGTATGGAGTGTTTTTGACATATCTTGTCTCAGGATTTGCTTGCAGTCCTACCATATCCCACAAAATGCAGAAGTGCAGTCAATGCAGCTTTTTACCTAAAATGGTAAAAATTGGTCAAAGCCTCATGCGGTTTATTACCTGCCCCTGGAATAACATCAATGGCAATTATAAGAATAATGCTGATAATAATACAAATTTTGTATGTATGTTTTCAGCCCTACAAAACCATAACTATAGAAGTTTAAATTTATACGTAAAGCTAGATATTTGTAGAAATATCTATATTGATATATAACTATCTATTTATATAGCTAGATATATATCTATGCAGTAACATACATTAGATAGATAGATAGATAGATAGATAGATAGATAGATAGACTGTATATAAGCCTGCAAGTCTTGCACTTGAAGCAGCTTTATGATGTCATTAAGGCTCGATGGTGACACGCGCACCCGGAACAAGGACCACAGGTTGTTAGCGGCCATTTTTCCATCAGTCTCCACTGGAGCTAGAAGTGAGCAGACAGATACTCCTATAGACGCTGCTGGAGCCAGATCATTTGTCTCTGTGATGGACAACGTTTGAAATTCGCCCTTAAGCGGGAGACGGCAGCCTACAACAGTCAAATTGATCGCTGCTTATCACTTCTTTTGTGGTAGGTACAGTTATTCCAGATAGGGGAATGGGTAGGTTAAGTTATTCCAGGGAGGGGAATGCTTATGGGCAAGGCATTATGCTTGATCGGAGGCGGATGAAGTGGCAAAAAAGGCTCGGCCTACACCATGACCATGCCAATCGTCAACCCAAAGTGAATATGAGCCACACAGGTTGGTTGAAATAGCGCAACATGAATGATGGAACCTGGATCCAAGCGTCCCAGGATGCATTTCAGCGAAAACGTTCAACAATGTTCAGCGTGACCAATGTTTCTATCTTGGAAAATGAAATTGCATGATGTATGGAGTGTTTTTGACATATCTTGTCTCAGGATTTGCTTGCAGTCCTACCATATCCCACAAAATGCAGAAGTGCAGTCAATGCAGCTTTTTACCTAAAATGGTAAAAATTGTTCAAAGCCTCTTGCGGTTTATTACCTGCCCCTGGAATAACATCAATGGCAATTATAAGAATAATTCTGATAATAGTACAAATTTTGTATGTATGTTTTCAGCCCTACAAAACCATAACTATAGAAGTTTAAATTTATACGTAAAGCTAGATATTTGTAGAAATATCTATATTGATATATAACTATCTATTTATATAGCTAGATATATATCTATGCAGTAACATACATTAGATAGATAGATAGATAGACTGTATATAAACCTGCAAGTCTTGCACTTGAAGCAGCTTTATGATGTCATTAAGGCTCGATGGTGACACGCGCACCCGGAACAAGGACCACAGGTTGTTAGCGGCCATTTTTCCATCAGTCTCCACTGGAGCTAGAAGTGAGCAGACAGATACTCCTATAGACGCTGCTGTAGCCAGATCATTTGTCTCTGTGATGGACAACGTTTGAAATTCGCCCTTAAGCGGGAGACGGCAGCCTACAACAGTCAAATTGATCGCTGCTTATCACTTCTTTTGTGGTAGGTACAGTTATTCCAGATAGGGGAATGGGTAGGTTAAGTTATTCCAGGGAGGGGAATGCTTATGGGCAAGGCATTATGCTTGATCGGAGGCGGATGAAGTGGCAAAAAAGGCTCGGCCTACACCATGACCATGCCAATCGTCAACCCAAAGTGAATATGAGCCACACAGGTTGGTTGAAATAGCGCAACATGAATGATGGAACCTGGATCCAAGCGTCCCAGGATGCATTTCAGCGAAAACGTTCAACAATGTTCAGCGTGACCAATGTTTCTATCTTGGAAAATGAAATTGCATGATGTATGGAGTGTTTTTGACATATCTTGTCTCAGGATTTGCTTGCAGTCCTACCATATCCCACAAAATGCAGAAGTGCAGTCAATGCAGCTTTTTACCTAAAATGGTAAAAATTGGTCAAAGCCTCATGCGGTTTATTACCTGCCCCTGGAATAACATCAATGGCAATTATAAGAATAATTCTGATAATAGTACAAATTTTGTATGTATGTTTTCAGCCCTACAAAACCATAACTATAGAAGTTTAAATTTATACGTAAAGCTAGATATTTGTAGAAATTTCTATATTGATATATAACTATCTATTTATATAGCTAGATATATATCTATGCAGTAACATACATTAGATAGATAGATAGATAGACTGTATATAAGCCTGCAAGTCTTGCACTTGAAGCAGCTTTATGATGTCATTAAGGCTCGATGGTGACACGCGCACCCGGAACAAGGACCACAGGTTGTTAGCGGCCATTTTTCCATCAGTCTCCACTGGAGCTAGAAGTGAGCAGACAGATACTCCTATAGACGCTGCTGGAGCCAGATCATTTGTCTCTGTGATGGACAACGTTTGAAATTCGCCCTTAAGCGGGAGACGGCAGCCTACAACAGTCAAATTGATCGCTGCTTATCACTTCTTTTGTGGTAGGTACAGTTATTCCAGATAGGGGAATGGGTAGGTTAAGTTATTCCAGGGAGGGGAATGCTTATGGGCAAGGCATTATGCTTGATCGGAGGCGGATGAAGTGGCAAAAAAGGCTCGGCCTACACCATGACCATGCCAATCGTCAACCCAAAGTGAATATGAGCCACACAGGTTGGTTGAAATAGCGCAACATGAATGATGGAACCTGGATCCAAGCGTCCCAGGATGCATTTCAGCGAAAACGTTCAACAATGTTCAGCGTGACCAATGTTTCTATCTTGGAAAATGAAATTGCATGATGTATGGAGTGTTTTTGACATATCTTGTCTCAGGATTTGCTTGCAGTCCTACCATATCCCACAAAATGCAGAAGTGCAGTCAATGCAGCTTTTTACCTAAAATGGTAAAAATTGGTCAAAGCCTCATGCGGTTTATTACCTGCCCCTGGAATAACATCAATGGCAATTATAAGAATAATGCTGATAATAGTACAAATTTTGTATGTATGTTTTCAGCCCTACAAAACCATAACTATAGAAGTTTAAATTTATACGTAAAGCTAGATATTTGTAGAAATATCTATATTGATATATAACTATCTATTTATATAGCTAGATATATATCTATGCAGTAACATACATTAGATAGATAGATAGATAGATAGATAGATAGACTGTATATAAGCCTGCAAGTCTTGCACTTGAAGCAGCTTTATGATGTCATTAAGGCTCGATGGTGACACGCGCACCCAGAACAAGGACCACAGGTTGTTAGCGGCCATTTTTCCATCAGTCTCCACTGGAGCTAGAAGTGAGCAGACAGATACTCCTATAGACGCTGCTGGAGCCAGATCATTTGTCTCTGTGATGGACAACGTTTGAAATTCGCCCTTAAGCGGGAGACGGCAGCCTACAACAGTCAAATTGATCGCTGCTTATCACTTCTTTTGTGGTAGGTACAGTTATTCCAGATAGGGGAATGGGTAGGTTAAGTTATTCCAGGGAGGGGAATGCTTATGGGCAAGGCATTATGCTTGATCGGAGGCGGATGAAGTGGCAAAAAAGGCTCGGCCTACACCATGACCATGCCAATCGTCAACCCAAAGTGAATATGAGCCACACAGGTTGGTTGAAATAGCGCAACATGAATGATGGAACCTGGATCCAAGCGTCCCAGGATGCATTGCAGCGAAAACGTTCAACAATGTTCAGCGTGACCAATGTTTCTATCTTGGAAAATGAAATTGCATGATGTATGGAGTGTTTTTGACATATCTTGTCTCAGGATTTGCTTGCAGTCCTACCATATCCCACAAAATGCAGAAGTGCAGTCAATGCAGCTTTTTACCTAAAATGGTAAAAATTGGTCAAAGCCTCATGCGGTTTATTACCTGCCCCTGGAATAACATCAATGGCAATTATAAGAATAATGCTGATAATAATACAAATTTTGTATGTATGTTTTCAGCCCTACAAAACCATAACTATAGAAGTTTAAATTTATACGTAAAGCTAGATATTTGTAGAAATATCTATATTGATATATAACTATCTATTTATATAGCTAGATATATATCTATGCAGTAACATACATTAGATAGATAGATAGATAGATAGATAGATAGATAGATAGATAGATAGACTGTATATAAGCCTGCAAGTCTTGCACTTGAAGCAGCTTTATGATGTCATTAAGGCTCGATGGTGACACGCGCACCCGGAACAAGGACCACAGGTTGTTAGCGGCCATTTTTCCATCAGTCTCCACTGGAGCTAGAAGTGAGCAGACAGATACTCCTATAGACGCTGCTGGAGCCAGATCATTTGTCTCTGTGATGGACAACGTTTGAAATTCGCCCTTAAGCGGGAGACGGCAGCCTACAACAGTCAAATTGATCGCTGCTTATCACTTCTTTTGTGGTAGGTACAGTTATTCCAGATAGGGGAATGGGTAGGTTAAGTTATTCCAGGGAGGGGAATGCTTATGGGCAAGGCATTATGCTTGATCGGAGGCGGATGATGTGGCAAAAAAGGCTCGGCCTACACCATGACCATGCCAATCGTCAACCCAAAGTGAATATGAGCCACACAGGTTGGTTGAAATAGCGCAACATGAATGATGGAACCTGGATCCAAGCGTCCCAGGATGCATTTCAGCGAAAACGTTCAACAATGTTCAGCGTGACCAATGTTTCTATCTTGGAAAATGAAATTGCATGATGTATGGAGTGTTTTTGACATATCTTGTCTCAGGATTTGCTTGCAGTCCTACCATATCCCACAAAATGCAGAAGTGCAGTCAATGCAGCTTTTTACCTAAAATGGTAAAAATTGTTCAAAGCCTCATGCGGTTTATTACCTGCCCCTGGAATAACATCAATGGCAATTATAAGAATAATTCTGATAATAGTACAAATTTTGTATGTATGTTTTCAGCCCTACAAAACCATAACTATAGAAGTTTAAATTTATACGTAAAGCTAGATATTTGTAGAAATATCTATATTGATATATAACTATCTATTTATATAGCTAGATATATATCTATGCAGTAACATACATTAGATAGATAGATAGATAGACTGTATATAAACCTGCAAGTCTTGCACTTGAAGCAGCTTTATGATGTCATTAAGGCTCGATGGTGACACGCGCACCCGGAACAAGGACCACAGGTTGTTAGCGGCCATTTTTCCATCAGTCTCCACTGGAGCTAGAAGTGAGCAGACAGATACTCCTATAGACGCTGCTGTAGCCAGATCATTTGTCTCTGTGATGGACAACGTTTGAAATTCGCCCTTAAGCGGGAGACGGCAGCCTACAACAGTCAAATTGATCGCTGCTTATCACTTCTTTTGTGGTAGGTACAGTTATTCCAGATAGGGGAATGGGTAGGTTAAGTTATTCCAGGGAGGGGAATGCTTATGGGCAAGGCATTATGCTTGATCGGAGGCGGATGAAGTGGCAAAAAAGGCTCGGCCTACACCATGACCATGCCAATCGTCAACCCAAAGTGAATATGAGCCACACAGGTTGGTTGAAATAGCGCAACATGAATGATGGAACCTGGATCCAAGCGTCCCAGGATGCATTTCAGCGAAAACGTTCAACAATGTTCAGCGTGACCAATGTTTCTATCTTGGAAAATGAAATTGCATGATGTATGGAGTGTTTTTGACATATCTTGTCTCAGGATTTGCTTGCAGTCCTACCATATCCCACAAAATGCAGAAGTGCAGTCAATGCAGCTTTTTACCTAAAATGGTAAAAATTGGTCAAAGCCTCATGCGGTTTATTACCTGCCCCTGGAATAACATCAATGGCAATTATAAGAATAATTCTGATAATAGTACAAATTTTGTATGTATGTTTTCAGCCCTACAAAACCATAACTATAGAAGTTTAAATTTATACGTAAAGCTAGATATTTGTAGAAATTTCTATATTGATATATAACTATCTATTTATATAGCTAGATATATATCTATGCAGTAACATACATTAGATAGATAGATAGATAGACTGTATATAAGCCTGCAAGTCTTGCACTTGAAGCAGCTTTATGATGTCATTAAGGCTCGATGGTGACACGCGCACCCGGAACAAGGACCACAGGTTGTTAGCGGCCATTTTTCCATCAGTCTCCACTGGAGCTAGAAGTGAGCAGACAGATACTCCTATAGACGCTGCTGGAGCCAGATCATTTGTCTCTGTGATGGACAACGTTTGAAATTCGCCCTTAAGCGGGAGACGGCAGCCTACAACAGTCAAATTGATCGCTGCTTATCACTTCTTTTGTGGTAGGTACAGTTATTCCAGATAGGGGAATGGGTAGGTTAAGTTATTCCAGGGAGGGGAATGCTTATGGGCAAGGCATTATGCTTGATCGGAGGCGGATGAAGTGGCAAAAAAGGCTCGGCCTACACCATGACCATGCCAATCGTCAACCCAAAGTGAATATGAGCCACACAGGTTGGTTGAAATAGCGCAACATGAATGATGGAACCTGGATCCAAGCGTCCCAGGATGCATTTCAGCGAAAACGTTCAACAATGTTCAGCGTGACCAATGTTTCTATCTTGGAAAATGAAATTGCATGATGTATGGAGTGTTTTTGACATATCTTGTCTCAGGATTTGCTTGCAGTCCTACCATATCCCACAAAATGCAGAAGTGCAGTCAATGCAGCTTTTTACCTAAAATGGTAAAAATTGGTCAAAGCCTCATGCGGTTTATTACCTGCCCCTGGAATAACATCAATGGCAATTATAAGAATAATGCTGATAATAGTACAAATTTTGTATGTATGTTTTCAGCCCTACAAAACCATAACTATAGAAGTTTAAATTTATACGTAAAGCTAGATATTTGTAGAAATATCTATATTGATATATAACTATCTATTTATATAGCTAGATATATATCTATGCAGTAACATACATTAGATAGATAGATAGATAGATAGATAGATAGATAGACTGTATATAAGCCTGCAAGTCTTGCACTTGAAGCAGCTTTATGATGTCATTAAGGCTCGATGGTGACACGCGCACCCGAAACAAGGACCACAGGTTGTTAGCGGCCATTTTTCCATCAGTCTCCACTGGAGCTAGAAGTGAGCAGACAGATACACCTATAGACGCTGCTGGAGCCAGATCATTTGTCTCTGTGATGGACAACGTTTGAAATTCGCCCTTAAGCGGGAGACGGCAGCCTACAACAGTCAAATTGATCGCTGCTTATCACTTCTTTTGTGGTAGGTACAGTTATTCCAGATAGGGGAATGGGTAGGTTAAGTTATTCCAGGGAGGGGAATGCTTATGGGCAAGGCATTATGCTTGATCGGAGGCGGATGAAGTGGCAAAAAAGGCTCGGCCTACACCATGACCATGCCAATCGTCAACCCAAAGTGAATATGAGCCACACAGGTTGGTTGAAATAGCGCAACATGAATGATGGAACCTGGATCCAAGCGTCCCAGGATGCATTGCAGCGAAAACGTTCAACAATGTTCAGCGTGACCAATGTTTCTATCTTGGAAAATGAAATTGCATGCTGTATGGAGTGTTTTTGACATATCTTGTCTCAGGATTTGCTTGCAGTCCTACCATATCCCACAAAATGCAGAAGTGCAGTCAATGCAGCTTTTTACCTAAAATGGTAAAAATTGGTCAAAGCCTCATGCGGTTTATTACCTGCCCCTGGAATAACATCAATGGCAATTATAAGAATAATTCTGATAATAGTACAAATTTTGTATGTATGTTTTCAGCCCTACAAAACCATAACTATAGAAGTTTAAATTTATACGTAAAGCTAGATATTTGTAGAAATATCTATATTGATATATAACTATCTATTTATATAGCTAGATATATATCTATGCAGTAACATACATTAGATAGATAGATAGATAGACTGTATATAAACCTGCAAGTCTTGCACTTGAAGCAGCTTTATGATGTCATTAAGGCTCGATGGTGACACGCGCACCCGGAACAAGGACCACAGGTTGTTAGCGGCCATTTTTCCATCAGTCTCCACTGGAGCTAGAAGTGAGCAGACAGATACTCCTATAGACGCTGCTGGAGCCAGATCATTTGTCTCTGTGATGGACAACGTTTGAAATTCGCCCTTAAGCGGGAGACGGCAGCCTACAACAGTCAAATTGATCGCTGCTTATCACTTCTTTTGTGGTAGGTACAGTTATTCCAGATAGGGGAATGGGTAGGTTAAGTTATTCCAGGGAGGGGAATGCTTATGGGCAAGGCATTATGCTTGATCGGAGGCGGATGAAGTGGCAAAAAAGGCTCGGCCTACACCATGACCATGCCAATCGTCAACCCAAAGTGAATATGAGCCACACAGGTTGGTTGAAATAGCGCAACATGAATGATGGAACCTGGATCCAAGCGTCCCAGGATGCATTTCAGCGAAAACGTTCAACAATGTTCAGCGTGACCAATGTTTCTATCTTGGAAAATGAAATTGCATGATGTATGGAGTGTTTTTGACATATCTTGTCTCAGGATTTGCTTGCAGTCCTACCATATCCCACAAAATGCAGAAGTGCAGTCAATGCAGCTTTTTACCTAAAATGGTAAAAATTGGTCAAAGCCTCATGCGGTTTATTACCTGCCCCTGGAATAACATCAATGGCAATTATAAGAATAATGCTGATAATAATACAAATTTTGTATGTATGTTTTCAGCCCTACAAAACCATAACTATAGAAGTTTAAATTTATACGTAAAGCTAGATATTTGTAGAAATATCTATATTGATATATAACTATCTATTTATATAGCTAGATATATATCTATGCAGTAACATACATTAGATAGATAGATAGATAGATAGATAGATAGACTGTATATAAGCCTGCAAGTCTTGCACTTGAAGCAGCTTTATGATGTCATTAAGGCTCGATGGTGACACGCGCACCCGGAACAAGGACCACAGGTTGTTAGCGGCCATTTTTCCATCAGTCTCCACTGGAGCTAGAAGTGAGTAGACAGATACTCCTATAGACGCTGCTGGAGCCAGATCTTTTGTCTCTGTGATGGACAACGTTTGAAATTCGCCCTTAAGCGGGAGACGGCAGCCTACAACAGTCAAATTGATCGCTGCTTATCACTTCTTTTGTGGTAGGTACAGTTATTCCAGATAGGGGAATGGGTAGGTTAAGTTATTCCAGGGAGGGGAATGCTTATGGGCAAGGCATTATGCTTGATCGGAGGCGGATGAAGTGGCAAAAAAGGCTCGGCCTACACCATGACCATGCCAATCGTCAACCCAAAGTGAATATGAGCCACACAGGTTGGTTGAAATAGCGCAACATGAATGATGGAACCTGGATCCAAGCGTCCCAGGATGCATTGCAGCGAAAACGTTCAACAATGTTCAGCGTGACCAATGTTTCTATCTTGGAAAATGAAATTGCATGATGTATGGAGTGTTTTTGACATATCTTGTCTCAGGATTTGCTTGCAGTCCTACCATATCCCACAAAATGCAGAAGTGCAGTCAATGCAGCTTTTTACCTAAAATGGTAAAAATTGGTCAAAGCCTCATGCGGTTTATTACCTGCCCCTGGAATAACATCAATGGCAATTATAAGAATAATGCTGATAATAATACAAATTTTGTATGTATGTTTTCAGCCCTACAAAACCATAACTATAGAAGTTTAAATTTATACGTAAAGCTAGATATTTGTAGAAATATCTATATTGATATATAACTATCTATTTATATAGCTAGATATATATCTATGCAGTAACATACATTAGATAGATAGATAGATAGATAGATAGATAGATAGATAGATAGATAGATAGATAGATAGACTGTATATAAGCCTGCAAGTCTTGCACTTGAAGCAGCTTTATGATGTCATTAAGGCTCGATGGTGACACGCGCACCCGGAACAAGGACCACAGGTTGTTAGCGGCCATTTTTCCATCAGTCTCCACTGGAGCTAGAAGTGAGCAGACAGATACTCCTATAGACGCTGCTGGAGCCAGATCATTTGTCTCTGTGATGGACAACGTTTGAAATTCGCCCTTAAGCGGGAGACGGCAGCCTACAACAGTCAAATTGATCGCTGCTTATCACTTCTTTTGTGGTAGGTACAGTTATTCCAGATAGGGGAATGGGTAGGTTAAGTTATTCCAGGGAGGGGAATGCTTATGGGCAAGGCATTATGCTTGATCGGAGGCGGATGATGTGGCAAAAAAGGCTCGGCCTACACCATGACCATGCCAATCGTCAACCCAAAGTGAATATGAGCCACACAGGTTGGTTGAAATAGCGCAACATGAATGATGGAACCTGGATCCAAGCGTCCCAGGATGCATTTCAGCGAAAACGTTCAACAATGTTCAGCGTGACCAATGTTTCTATCTTGGAAAATGAAATTGCATGATGTATGGAGTGTTTTTGACATATCTTGTCTCAGGATTTGCTTGCAGTCCTACCATATCCCACAAAATGCAGAAGTGCAGTCAATGCAGCTTTTTACCTAAAATGGTAAAAATTGTTCAAAGCCTCATGCGGTTTATTACCTGCCCCTGGAATAACATCAATGGCAATTATAAGAATAATTCTGATAATAGTACAAATTTTGTATGTATGTTTTCAGCCCTACAAAACCATAACTATAGAAGTTTAAATTTATACGTAAAGCTAGATATTTGTAGAAATATCTATATTGATATATAACTATCTATTTATATAGCTAGATATATATCTATGCAGTAACATACATTAGATAGATAGATAGATAGACTGTATATAAACCTGCAAGTCTTGCACTTGAAGCAGCTTTATGATGTCATTAAGGCTCGATGGTGACACGCGCACCCGGAACAAGGACCACAGGTTGTTAGCGGCCATTTTTCCATCAGTCTCCACTGGAGCTAGAAGTGAGCAGACAGATACTCCTATAGACGCTGCTGTAGCCAGATCATTTGTCTCTGTGATGGACAACGTTTGAAATTCGCCCTTAAGCGGGAGACGGCAGCCTACAACAGTCAAATTGATCGCTGCTTATCACTTCTTTTGTGGTAGGTACAGTTATTCCAGATAGGGGAATGGGTAGGTTAAGTTATTCCAGGGAGGGGAATGCTTATGGGCAAGGCATTATGCTTGATCGGAGGCGGATGAAGTGGCAAAAAAGGCTCGGCCTACACCATGACCATGCCAATCGTCAACCCAAAGTGAATATGAGCCACACAGGTTGGTTGAAATAGCGCAACATGAATGATGGAACCTGGATCCAAGCGTCCCAGGATGCATTTCAGCGAAAACGTTCAACAATGTTCAGCGTGACCAATGTTTCTATCTTGGAAAATGAAATTGCATGATGTATGGAGTGTTTTTGACATATCTTGTCTCAGGATTTGCTTGCAGTCCTACCATATCCCACAAAATGCAGAAGTGCAGTCAATGCAGCTTTTTACCTAAAATGGTAAAAATTGGTCAAAGCCTCATGCGGTTTATTACCTGCCCCTGGAATAACATCAATGGCAATTATAAGAATAATTCTGATAATAGTACAAATTTTGTATGTATGTTTTCAGCCCTACAAAACCATAACTATAGAAGTTTAAATTTATACGTAAAGCTAGATATTTGTAGAAATTTCTATATTGATATATAACTATCTATTTATATAGCTAGATATATATCTATGCAGTAACATACATTAGATAGATAGATAGATAGACTGTATATAAGCCTGCAAGTCTTGCACTTGAAGCAGCTTTATGATGTCATTAAGGCTCGATGGTGACACGCGCACCCGGAACAAGGACCACAGGTTGTTAGCGGCCATTTTTCCATCAGTCTCCACTGGAGCTAGAAGTGAGCAGACAGATACTCCTATAGACGCTGCTGGAGCCAGATCATTTGTCTCTGTGATGGACAACGTTTGAAATTCGCCCTTAAGCGGGAGACGGCAGCCTACAACAGTCAAATTGATCGCTGCTTATCACTTCTTTTGTGGTAGGTACAGTTATTCCAGATAGGGGAATGGGTAGGTTAAGTTATTCCAGGGAGGGGAATGCTTATGGGCAAGGCATTATGCTTGATCGGAGGCGGATGAAGTGGCAAAAAAGGCTCGGCCTACACCATGACCATGCCAATCGTCAACCCAAAGTGAATATGAGCCACACAGGTTGGTTGAAATAGCGCAACATGAATGATGGAACCTGGATCCAAGCGTCCCAGGATGCATTTCAGCGAAAACGTTCAACAATGTTCAGCGTGACCAATGTTTCTATCTTGGAAAATGAAATTGCATGATGTATGGAGTGTTTTTGACATATCTTGTCTCAGGATTTGCTTGCAGTCCTACCATATCCCACAAAATGCAGAAGTGCAGTCAATGCAGCTTTTTACCTAAAATGGTAAAAATTGGTCAAAGCCTCATGCGGTTTATTACCTGCCCCTGGAATAACATCAATGGCAATTATAAGAATAATGCTGATAATAGTACAAATTTTGTATGTATGTTTTCAGCCCTACAAAACCATAACTATAGAAGTTTAAATTTATACGTAAAGCTAGATATTTGTAGAAATATCTATATTGATATATAACTATCTATTTATATAGCTAGATATATATCTATGCAGTAACATACATTAGATAGATAGATAGATAGATAGATAGATAGATAGATAGACTGTATATAAGCCTGCAAGTCTTGCACTTGAAGCAGCTTTATGATGTCATTAAGGCTCGATGGTGACACGCGCACCCGAAACAAGGACCACAGGTTGTTAGCGGCCATTTTTCCATCAGTCTCCACTGGAGCTAGAAGTGAGCAGACAGATACACCTATAGACGCTGCTGGAGCCAGATCATTTGTCTCTGTGATGGACAACGTTTGAAATTCGCCCTTAAGCGGGAGACGGCAGCCTACAACAGTCAAATTGATCGCTGCTTATCACTTCTTTTGTGGTAGGTACAGTTATTCCAGATAGGGGAATGGGTAGGTTAAGTTATTCCAGGGAGGGGAATGCTTATGGGCAAGGCATTATGCTTGATCGGAGGCGGATGAAGTGGCAAAAAAGGCTCGGCCTACACCATGACCATGCCAATCGTCAACCCAAAGTGAATATGAGCCACACAGGTTGGTTGAAATAGCGCAACATGAATGATGGAACCTGGATCCAAGCGTCCCAGGATGCATTGCAGCGAAAACGTTCAACAATGTTCAGCGTGACCAATGTTTCTATCTTGGAAAATGAAATTGCATGCTGTATGGAGTGTTTTTGACATATCTTGTCTCAGGATTTGCTTGCAGTCCTACCATATCCCACAAAATGCAGAAGTGCAGTCAATGCAGCTTTTTACCTAAAATGGTAAAAATTGGTCAAAGCCTCATGCGGTTTATTACCTGCCCCTGGAATAACATCAATGGCAATTATAAGAATAATTCTGATAATAGTACAAATTTTGTATGTATGTTTTCAGCCCTACAAAACCATAACTATAGAAGTTTAAATTTATACGTAAAGCTAGATATTTGTAGAAATATCTATATTGATATATAACTATCTATTTATATAGCTAGATATATATCTATGCAGTAACATACATTAGATAGATAGATAGATAGACTGTATATAAACCTGCAAGTCTTGCACTTGAAGCAGCTTTATGATGTCATTAAGGCTCGATGGTGACACGCGCACCCGGAACAAGGACCACAGGTTGTTAGCGGCCATTTTTCCATCAGTCTCCACTGGAGCTAGAAGTGAGCAGACAGATACTCCTATAGACGCTGCTGGAGCCAGATCATTTGTCTCTGTGATGGACAACGTTTGAAATTCGCCCTTAAGCGGGAGACGGCAGCCTACAACAGTCAAATTGATCGCTGCTTATCACTTCTTTTGTGGTAGGTACAGTTATTCCAGATAGGGGAATGGGTAGGTTAAGTTATTCCAGGGAGGGGAATGCTTATGGGCAAGGCATTATGCTTGATCGGAGGCGGATGAAGTGGCAAAAAAGGCTCGGCCTACACCATGACCATGCCAATCGTCAACCCAAAGTGAATATGAGCCACACAGGTTGGTTGAAATAGCGCAACATGAATGATGGAACCTGGATCCAAGCGTCCCAGGATGCATTTCAGCGAAAACGTTCAACAATGTTCAGCGTGACCAATGTTTCTATCTTGGAAAATGAAATTGCATGATGTATGGAGTGTTTTTGACATATCTTGTCTCAGGATTTGCTTGCAGTCCTACCATATCCCACAAAATGCAGAAGTGCAGTCAATGCAGCTTTTTACCTAAAATGGTAAAAATTGGTCAAAGCCTCATGCGGTTTATTACCTGCCCCTGGAATAACATCAATGGCAATTATAAGAATAATGCTGATAATAATACAAATTTTGTATGTATGTTTTCAGCCCTACAAAACCATAACTATAGAAGTTTAAATTTATACGTAAAGCTAGATATTTGTAGAAATATCTATATTGATATATAACTATCTATTTATATAGCTAGATATATATCTATGCAGTAACATACATTAGATAGATAGATAGATAGATAGATAGATAGATAGATAGACTGTATATAAGCCTGCAAGTCTTGCACTTGAAGCAGCTTTATGATGTCATTAAGGCTCGATGGTGACACGCGCACCCGGAACAAGGACCACAGGTTGTTAGCGGCCATTTTTCCATCAGTCTCCACTGGAGCTAGAAGTGAGTAGACAGATACTCCTATAGACGCTGCTGGAGCCAGATCTTTTGTCTCTGTGATGGACAACGTTTGAAATTCGCCCTTAAGCGGGAGACGGCAGCCTACAACAGTCAAATTGATCGCTGCTTATCACTTCTTTTGTGGTAGGTACAGTTATTCCAGATAGGGGAATGGGTAGGTTAAGTTATTCCAGGGAGGGGAATGCTTATGGGCAAGGCATTATGCTTGATCGGAGGCGGATGAAGTGGCAAAAAAGGCTCGGCCTACACCATGACCATGCCAATCGTCAACCCAAAGTGAATATGAGCCACACAGGTTGGTTGAAATAGCGCAACATGAATGATGGAACCTGGATCCAAGCGTCCCAGGATGCATTTCAGCGAAAACGTTCAACAATGTTCAGCGTGACCAATGTTTCTATCTTGGAAAATGAAATTGCATGATGTATGGAGTGTTTTTGACATATCTTGTCTCAGGATTTGCTTGCAGTCCTACCATATCCCACAAAATGCAGAAGTGCAGTCAATGCAGCTTTTTACCTAAAATGGTAAAAATTGGTCAAAGCCTCATGCGGTTTATTACCTGCCCCTGGAATAACATCAATGGCAATTATAAGAATAATTCTGATAATAGTACAAATTTTGTATGTATGTTTTCAGCCCTACAAAACCATAACTATAGAAGTTTAAATTTATACGTAAAGCTAGATATTTGTAGAAATATCTATATTGATATATAACTATCTATTTATATAGCTAGATATATATCTATGCAGTAACATACATTAGATAGATAGATAGATAGATAGACTGTATATAAGCCTGCAAGTCTTGCACTTGAAGCAGCTTTATGATGTCATTAAGGCTCGATGGTGACACGCGCACCCGGAACAAGGACCACAGGTTGTTAGCGGCCATTTTTCCATCAGTCTCCACTGGAGCTAGAAGTGAGTAGACAGATACTCCTATAGACGCTGCTGGAGCCAGATCTTTTGTCTCTGTGATGGACAACGTTTGAAATTCGCCCTTAAGCGGGAGACGGCAGCCTACAACAGTCAAATTGATCGCTGCTTATCACTTCTTTTGTGGTAGGTACAGTTATTCCAGATAGGGGAATGGGTAGGTTAAGTTATTCCAGGGAGGGGAATGCTTATGGGCAAGGCATTATGCTTGATCGGAGGCGGATGAAGTGGCAAAAAAGGCTCGGCCTACACCATGACCATGCCAATCGTCAACCCAAAGTGAATATGAGCCACACAGGTTGGTTGAAATAGCGCAACATGAATGATGGAACCTGGATCCAAGCGTCCCAGGATGCATTTCAGCGAAAACGTTCAACAATGTTCAGCGTGACCAATGTTTCTATCTTGGAAAATGAAATTGCATGATGTATGGAGTGTTTTTGACATATCTTGTCTCAGGATTTGCTTGCAGTCCTACCATATCCCACAAAATGCAGAAGTGCAGTCAATGCAGCTTTTTACCTAAAATGGTAAAAATTGGTCAAAGCCTCATGCGGTTTATTACCTGCCCCTGGAATAACATCAATGGCAATTATAAGAATAATTCTGATAATAGTACAAATTTTGTATGTATGTTTTCAGCCCTACAAAACCATAACTATAGAAGTTTAAATTTATACGTAAAGCTAGATATTTGTAGAAATATCTATATTGATATATAACTATCTATTTATATAGCTAGATATATATCTATGCAGTAACATACATTAGATAGATAGATAGATAGATAGACTGTATATAAGCCTGCAAGTCTTGCACTTGAAGCAGCTTTATGATGTCATTAAGGCTCGATGGTGACACGCGCACCCGGAACAAGGACCACAGGTTGTTAGCGGCCATTTTTCCATCAGTCTCCACTGGAGCTAGAAGTGAGCAGACAGATACTCCTATAGACGCTGCTGGAGCCAGATCATTTGTCTCTGTGATGGACAACGTTTGAAATTCGCCCTTAAGCGGGAGACGGCAGCCTACAACAGTCAAATTGATCGCTGCTTATCACTTCTTTTGTGGTAGGTACAGTTATTCCAGATAGGGGAATGGGTAGGTTAAGTTATTCCAGGGAGGGGAATGCTTATGGGCAAGGCATTATGCTTGATCGGAGGCGGATGAAGTGGCAAAAAAGGCTCGGCCTACACCATGACCATGCCAATCGTCAACCCAAAGTGAATATGAGCCACACAGGTTGGTTGAAATAGCGCAACATGAATGATGGAACCTGGATCCAAGCGTCCCAGGATGCATTTCAGCGAAAACGTTCAACAATGTTCAGCGTGACCAATGTTTCTATCTTGGAAAATGAAATTGCATGATGTATGGAGTGTTTTTGACATATCTTGTCTCAGGATTTGCTTGCAGTCCTACCATATCCCACAAAATGCAGAAGTGCAGTCAATGCAGCTTTTTACCTAAAATGGTAAAAATTGGTCAAAGCCTCATGCGGTTTATTACCTGCCCCTGGAATAACATCAATGGCAATTATAAGAATAATGCTGATAATAGTACAAATTTTGTATGTATGTTTTCAGCCCTACAAAACCATAACTATAGAAGTTTAAATTTATACGTAAAGCTAGATATTTGTAGAAATATCTATATTGATATATAACTATCTATTTATATAGCTAGATATATATCTATGCAGTAACATACATTAGATAGATAGATAGATAGATAGATAGATAGATAGATAGATAGATAGATAGATAGATAGACTGTATATAAGCCTGCAAGTCTTGCACTTGAAGCAGCTTTATGATGTCATTAAGGCTCGATGGTGACACGCGCACCCGAAACAAGGACCACAGGTTGTTAGCGGCCATTTTTCCATCAGTCTCCACTGGAGCTAGAAGTGAGCAGACAGATACACCTATAGACGCTGCTGGAGCCAGATCATTTGTCTCTGTGATGGACAACGTTTGAAATTCGCCCTTAAGCGGGAGACGGCAGCCTACAACAGTCAAATTGATCGCTGCTTATCACTTCTTTTGTGGTAGGTACAGTTATTCCAGATAGGGGAATGGGTAGGTTAAGTTATTCCAGGGAGGGGAATGCTTATGGGCAAGGCATTATGCTTGATCGGAGGCGGATGAAGTGGCAAAAAAGGCTCGGCCTACACCATGACCATGCCAATCGTCAACCCAAAGTGAATATGAGCCACACAGGTTGGTTGTAATAGCGCAACATGAATGATGGAACCTGGATCCAAGCGTCCCAGGATGCATTGCAGCGAAAACGTTCAACAATGTTCAGCGTGACCAATGTTTCTATCTTGGAAAATGAAATTGCATGCTGTATGGAGTGTTTTTGACATATCTTGTCTCAGGATTTGCTTGCAGTCCTACCATATCCCACAAAATGCAGAAGTGCAGTCAATGCAGCTTTTTACCTAAAATGGTAAAAATTGGTCAAAGCCTCATGCGGTTTATTACCTGCCCCTGGAATAACATCAATGGCAATTATAAGAATAATTCTGATAATAGTACAAATTTTGTATGTATGTTTTCAGCCCTACAAAACCATAACTATAGAAGTTTAAATTTATACGTAAAGCTAGATATTTGTAGAAATATCTATATTGATATATAACTATCTATTTATATAGCTAGATATATATCTATGCAGTAACATACATTAGATAGATAGATAGATAGACTGTATATAAACCTGCAAGTCTTGCACTTGAAGCAGCTTTATGATGTCATTAAGGCTCGATGGTGACACGCGCACCCGGAACAAGGACCACAGGTTGTTAGCGGCCATTTTTCCATCAGTCTCCACTGGAGCTAGAAGTGAGCAGACAGATACTCCTATAGACGCTGCTGTAGCCAGATCATTTGTCTCTGTGATGGACAACGTTTGAAATTCGCCCTTAAGCGGGAGACGGCAGCCTACAACAGTCAAATTGATCGCTGCTTATCACTTCTTTTGTGGTAGGTACAGTTATTCCAGATAGGGGAATGGGTAGGTTAAGTTATTCCAGGGAGGGGAATGCTTATGGGCAAGGCATTATGCTTGATCGGAGGCGGATGAAGTGGCAAAAAAGGCTCGGCCTACACCATGACCATGCCAATCGTCAACCCAAAGTGAATATGAGCCACACAGGTTGGTTGAAATAGCGCAACATGAATGATGGAACCTGGATCCAAGCGTCCCAGGATGCATTTCAGCGAAAACGTTCAACAATGTTCAGCGTGACCAATGTTTCTATCTTGGAAAATGAAATTGCATGATGTATGGAGTGTTTTTGACATATCTTGTCTCAGGATTTGCTTGCAGTCCTACCATATCCCACAAAATGCAGAAGTGCAGTCAATGCAGCTTTTTACCTAAAATGGTAAAAATTGGTCAAAGCCTCATGCGGTTTATTACCTGCCCCTGGAATAACATCAATGGCAATTATAAGAATAATTCTGATAATAGTACAAATTTTGTATGTATGTTTTCAGCCCTACAAAACCATAACTATAGAAGTTTAAATTTATACGTAAAGCTAGATATTTGTAGAAATTTCTATATTGATATATAACTATCTATTTATATAGCTAGATATATATCTATGCAGTAACATACATTAGATAGATAGATAGATAGACTGTATATAAGCCTGCAAGTCTTGCACTTGAAGCAGCTTTATGATGTCATTAAGGCTCGATGGTGACACGCGCACCCGGAACAAGGACCACAGGTTGTTAGCGGCCATTTTTCCATCAGTCTCCACTGGAGCTAGAAGTGAGCAGACAGATACTCCTATAGACGCTGCTGGAGCCAGATCATTTGTCTCTGTGATGGACAACGTTTGAAATTCGCCCTTAAGCGGGAGACGGCAGCCTACAACAGTCAAATTGATCGCTGCTTATCACTTCTTTTGTGGTAGGTACAGTTATTCCAGATAGGGGAATGGGTAGGTTAAGTTATTCCAGGGAGGGGAATGCTTATGGGCAAGGCATTATGCTTGATCGGAGGCGGATGAAGTGGCAAAAAAGGCTCGGCCTACACCATGACCATGCCAATCGTCAACCCAAAGTGAATATGAGCCACACAGGTTGGTTGAAATAGCGCAACATGAATGATGGAACCTGGATCCAAGCGTCCCAGGATGCATTTCAGCGAAAACGTTCAACAATGTTCAGCGTGACCAATGTTTCTATCTTGGAAAATGAAATTGCATGATGTATGGAGTGTTTTTGACATATCTTGTCTCAGGATTTGCTTGCAGTCCTACCATATCCCACAAAATGCAGAAGTGCAGTCAATGCAGCTTTTTACCTAAAATGGTAAAAATTGGTCAAAGCCTCATGCGGTTTATTACCTGCCCCTGGAATAACATCAATGGCAATTATAAGAATAATGCTGATAATAGTACAAATTTTGTATGTATGTTTTCAGCCCTACAAAACCATAACTATAGAAGTTTAAATTTATACGTAAAGCTAGATATTTGTAGAAATATCTATATTGATATATAACTATCTATTTATATAGCTAGATATATATCTATGCAGTAACATACATTAGATAGATAGATAGATAGATAGATAGATAGATAGATAGACTGTATATAAGCCTGCAAGTCTTGCACTTGAAGCAGCTTTATGATGTCATTAAGGCTCGATGGTGACACGCGCACCCGAAACAAGGACCACAGGTTGTTAGCGGCCATTTTTCCATCAGTCTCCACTGGAGCTAGAAGTGAGCAGACAGATACACCTATAGACGCTGCTGGAGCCAGATCATTTGTCTCTGTGATGGACAACGTTTGAAATTCGCCCTTAAGCGGGAGACGGCAGCCTACAACAGTCAAATTGATCGCTGCTTATCACTTCTTTTGTGGTAGGTACAGTTATTCCAGATAGGGGAATGGGTAGGTTAAGTTATTCCAGGGAGGGGAATGCTTATGGGCAAGGCATTATGCTTGATCGGAGGCGGATGAAGTGGCAAAAAAGGCTCGGCCTACACCATGACCATGCCAATCGTCAACCCAAAGTGAATATGAGCCACACAGGTTGGTTGAAATAGCGCAACATGAATGATGGAACCTGGATCCAAGCGTCCCAGGATGCATTGCAGCGAAAACGTTCAACAATGTTCAGCGTGACCAATGTTTCTATCTTGGAAAATGAAATTGCATGCTGTATGGAGTGTTTTTGACATATCTTGTCTCAGGATTTGCTTGCAGTCCTACCATATCCCACAAAATGCAGAAGTGCAGTCAATGCAGCTTTTTACCTAAAATGGTAAAAATTGGTCAAAGCCTCATGCGGTTTATTACCTGCCCCTGGAATAACATCAATGGCAATTATAAGAATAATTCTGATAATAGTACAAATTTTGTATGTATGTTTTCAGCCCTACAAAACCATAACTATAGAAGTTTAAATTTATACGTAAAGCTAGATATTTGTAGAAATATCTATATTGATATATAACTATCTATTTATATAGCTAGATATATATCTATGCAGTAACATACATTAGATAGATAGATAGATAGACTGTATATAAACCTGCAAGTCTTGCACTTGAAGCAGCTTTATGATGTCATTAAGGCTCGATGGTGACACGCGCACCCGGAACAAGGACCACAGGTTGTTAGCGGCCATTTTTCCATCAGTCTCCACTGGAGCTAGAAGTGAGCAGACAGATACTCCTATAGACGCTGCTGGAGCCAGATCATTTGTCTCTGTGATGGACAACGTTTGAAATTCGCCCTTAAGCGGGAGACGGCAGCCTACAACAGTCAAATTGATCGCTGCTTATCACTTCTTTTGTGGTAGGTACAGTTATTCCAGATAGGGGAATGGGTAGGTTAAGTTATTCCAGGGAGGGGAATGCTTATGGGCAAGGCATTATGCTTGATCGGAGGCGGATGAAGTGGCAAAAAAGGCTCGGCCTACACCATGACCATGCCAATCGTCAACCCAAAGTGAATATGAGCCACACAGGTTGGTTGAAATAGCGCAACATGAATGATGGAACCTGGATCCAAGCGTCCCAGGATGCATTTCAGCGAAAACGTTCAACAATGTTCAGCGTGACCAATGTTTCTATCTTGGAAAATGAAATTGCATGATGTATGGAGTGTTTTTGACATATCTTGTCTCAGGATTTGCTTGCAGTCCTACCATATCCCACAAAATGCAGAAGTGCAGTCAATGCAGCTTTTTACCTAAAATGGTAAAAATTGGTCAAAGCCTCATGCGGTTTATTACCTGCCCCTGGAATAACATCAATGGCAATTATAAGAATAATGCTGATAATAATACAAATTTTGTATGTATGTTTTCAGCCCTACAAAACCATAACTATAGAAGTTTAAATTTATACGTAAAGCTAGATATTTGTAGAAATATCTATATTGATATATAACTATCTATTTATATAGCTAGATATATATCTATGCAGTAACATACATTAGATAGATAGATAGATAGATAGATAGACTGTATATAAGCCTGCAAGTCTTGCACTTGAAGCAGCTTTATGATGTCATTAAGGCTCGATGGTGACACGCGCACCCGGAACAAGGACCACAGGTTGTTAGCGGCCATTTTTCCATCAGTCTCCACTGGAGCTAGAAGTGAGTAGACAGATACTCCTATAGACGCTGCTGGAGCCAGATCTTTTGTCTCTGTGATGGACAACGTTTGAAATTCGCCCTTAAGCGGGAGACGGCAGCCTACAACAGTCAAATTGATCGCTGCTTATCACTTCTTTTGTGGTAGGTACAGTTATTCCAGATAGGGGAATGGGTAGGTTAAGTTATTCCAGGGAGGGGAATGCTTATGGGCAAGGCATTATGCTTGATCGGAGGCGGATGAAGAGGCAAAAAAGGCTCGGCCTACACCATGACCATGCCAATCGTCAACCCAAAGTGAATATGAGCCACACAGGTTGGTTGAAATAGCGCAACATGAATGATGGAACCTGGATCCAAGCGTCCCAGGATGCATTTCAGCGAAAACGTTCAACAATGTTCAGCGTGACCAATGTTTCTATCTTGGAAAATGAAATTGCATGATGTATGGAGTGTTTTTGACATATCTTGTCTCAGGATTTGCTTGCAGTCCTACCATATCCCACAAAATGCAGAAGTGCAGTCAATGCAGCTTTTTACCTAAAATGGTAAAAATTGGTCAAAGCCTCATGCGGTTTATTACCTGCCCCTGGAATAACATCAATGGCAATTATAAGAATAATTCTGATAATAGTACAAATTTTGTATGTATGTTTTCAGCCCTACAAAACCATAACTATAGAAGTTTAAATTTATACGTAAAGTTAGATATTTGTAGAAATTTCTATATTGATATATAACTATCTATTTATATAGCTAGATATATATCTATGCAGTAACATACATTAGATAGATAGATAGATAGATAGACTGTATATAAGCCTGCAAGTCTTGCACTTGAAGCAGCTTTATGATGTCATTAAGGCTCGATGGTGACACGCGCACCCGGAACAAGGACCACAGGTTGTTAGCGGCCATTTTTCCATCAGTCTCCACTGGAGCTAGAAGTGAGCAGACAGATACTCCTATAGACGCTGCTGGAGCCAGATCATTTGTCTCTGTGATGGACAACGTTTGAAATTCGCCCTTAAGCGGGAGACGGCAGCCTACAACAGTCAAATTGATCGCTGCTTATCACTTCTTTTGTGGTAGGTACAGTTATTCCAGATAGGGGAATGGGTAGGTTAAGTTATTCCAGGGAGGGGAATGCTTATGGGCAAGGCATTATGCTTGATCGGAGGCGGATGAAGTGGCAAAAAAGGCTCGGCCTACACCATGACCATGCCAATCGTCAACCCAAAGTGAATATGAGCCACACAGGTTGGTTGAAATAGCGCAACATGAATGATGGAACCTGGATCCAAGCGTCCCAGGATGCATTTCAGCGAAAACGTTCAACAATGTTCAGCGTGACCAATGTTTCTATCTTGGAAAATGAAATTGCATGATGTATGGAGTGTTTTTGACATATCTTGTCTCAGGATTTGCTTGCAGTCCTACCATATCCCACAAAATGCAGAAGTGCAGTCAATGCAGCTTTTTACCTAAAATGGTAAAAATTGGTCAAAGCCTCATGCGGTTTATTACCTGCCCCTGGAATAACATCAATGGCAATTATAAGAATAATGCTGATAATAGTACAAATTTTGTATGTATGTTTTCAGCCCTACAAAACCATAACTATAGAAGTTTAAATTTATACGTAAAGCTAGATATTTGTAGAAATATCTATATTGATATATAACTATCTATTTATATAGCTAGATATATATCTATGCAGTAACATACATTAGATAGATAGATAGATAGATAGATAGATAGATAGATAGACTGTATATAAGCCTGCAAGTCTTGCACTTGAAGCAGCTTTATGATGTCATTAAGGCTCGATGGTGACACGCGCACCCGAAACAAGGACCACAGGTTGTTAGCGGCCATTTTTCCATCAGTCTCCACTGGAGCTAGAAGTGAGCAGACAGATACTCCTATAGACGCTGCTGGAGCCAGATCATTTGTCTCTGTGATGGACAACGTTTGAAATTCGCCCTTAAGCGGGAGACGGCAGCCTACAACAGTCAAATTGATCGCTGCTTATCACTTCTTTTGTGGTAGGTACAGTTATTCCAGATAGGGGAATGGGTAGGTTAAGTTATTCCAGGGAGGGGAATGCTTATGGGCAAGGCATTATGCTTGATCGGAGGCGGATGAAGTGGCAAAAAAGGCTCGGCCTACACCATGACCATGCCAATCGTCAACCCAAAGTGAATATGAGCCACACAGGTTGGTTGAAATAGCGCAACATGAATGATGGAACCTGGATCCAAGCGTCCCAGGATGCATTGCAGCGAAAACGTTCAACAATGTTCAGCGTGACCAATGTTTCTATCTTGGAAAATGAAATTGCATGCTGTATGGAGTGTTTTTGACATATCTTGTCTCAGGATTTGCTTGCAGTCCTACCATATCCCACAAAATGCAGAAGTGCAGTCAATGCAGCTTTTTACCTAAAATGGTAAAAATTGGTCAAAGCCTCATGCGGTTTATTACCTGCCCCTGGAATAACATCAATGGCAATTATAAGAATAATTCTGATAATAGTACAAATTTTGTATGTATGTTTTCAGCCCTACAAAACCATAACTATAGAAGTTTAAATTTATACGTAAAGCTAGATATTTGTAGAAATATCTATATTGATATATAACTATCTATTTATATAGCTAGATATATATCTATGCAGTAACATACATTAGATAGATAGATAGATAGACTGTATATAAACCTGCAAGTCTTGCACTTGAAGCAGCTTTATGATGTCATTAAGGCTCGATGGTGACACGCGCACCCGGAACAAGGACCACAGGTTGTTAGCGGCCATTTTTCCATCAGTCTCCACTGGAGCTAGAAGTGAGCAGACAGATACTCCTATAGACGCTGCTGGAGCCAGATCATTTGTCTCTGTGATGGACAACGTTTGAAATTCGCCCTTAAGCGGGAGACGGCAGCCTACAACAGTCAAATTGATCGCTGCTTATCACTTCTTTTGTGGTAGGTACAGTTATTCCAGATAGGGGAATGGGTAGGTTAAGTTATTCCAGGGAGGGGAATGCTTATGGGCAAGGCATTATGCTTGATCGGAGGCGGATGAAGTGGCAAAAAAGGCTCGGCCTACACCATGACCATGCCAATCGTCAACCCAAAGTGAATATGAGCCACACAGGTTGGTTGAAATAGCGCAACATGAATGATGGAACCTGGATCCAAGCGTCCCAGGATGCATTTCAGCGAAAACGTTCAACAATGTTCAGCGTGACCAATGTTTCTATCTTGGAAAATGAAATTGCATGATGTATGGAGTGTTTTTGACATATCTTGTCTCAGGATTTGCTTGCAGTCCTACCATATCCCACAAAATGCAGAAGTGCAGTCAATGCAGCTTTTTACCTAAAATGGTAAAAATTGGTCAAAGCCTCATGCGGTTTATTACCTGCCCCTGGAATAACATCAATGGCAATTATAAGAATAATGCTGATAATAATACAAATTTTGTATGTATGTTTTCAGCCCTACAAAACCATAACTATAGAAGTTTAAATTTATACGTAAAGCTAGATATTTGTAGAAATATCTATATTGATATATAACTATCTATTTATATAGCTAGATATATATCTATGCAGTAACATACATTAGATAGATAGATAGATAGATAGACAGATAGACTGTATATAAGCCTGCAAGTCTTGCACTTGAAGCAGCTTTATGATGTCATTAAGGCTCGATGGTGACACGCGCACCCGGAACAAGGACCACAGGTTGTTAGCGGCCATTTTTCCATCAGTCTCCACTGGAGCTAGAAGTGAGTAGACAGATACTCCTATAGACGCTGCTGGAGCCAGATCTTTTGTCTCTGTGATGGACAACGTTTGAAATTCGCCCTTAAGCGGGAGACGGCAGCCTACAACAGTCAAATTGATCGCTGCTTATCACTTCTTTTGTGGTAGGTACAGTTATTCCAGATAGGGGAATGGGTAGGTTAAGTTATTCCAGGGAGGGGAATGCTTATGGGCAAGGCATTATGCTTGATCGGAGGCGGATGAAGTGGCAAAAAAGGCTCGGCCTACACCATGACCATGCCAATCGTCAACCCAAAGTGAATATGAGCCACACAGGTTGGTTGAAATAGCGCAACATGAATGATGGAACCTGGATCCAAGCGTCCCAGGATGCATTTCAGCGAAAACGTTCAACAATGTTCAGCGTGACCAATGTTTCTATCTTGGAAAATGAAATTGCATGATGTATGGAGTGTTTTTGACATATCTTGTCTCAGGATTTGCTTGCAGTCCTACCATATCCCACAAAATGCAGAAGTGCAGTCAATGCAGCTTTTTACCTAAAATGGTAAAAATTGGTCAAAGCCTCATGCGGTTTATTACCTGCCCCTGGAATAACATCAATGGCAATTATAAGAATAATTCTGATAATAGTACAAATTTTGTATGTATGTTTTCAGCCCTACAAAACCATAACTATAGAAGTTTAAATTTATACGTAAAGTTAGATATTTGTAGAAATTTCTATATTGATATATAACTATCTATTTATATAGCTAGATATATATCTATGCAGTAACATACATTAGATAGATAGATAGATAGATAGACTGTATATAAGCCTGCAAGTCTTGCACTTGAAGCAGCTTTATGATGTCATTAAGGCTCGATGGTGACACGCGCACCCGGAACAAGGACCACAGGTTGTTAGCGGCCATTTTTCCATCAGTCTCCACTGGAGCTAGAAGTGAGCAGACAGATACTCCTATAGACGCTGCTGGAGCCAGATCATTTGTCTCTGTGATGGACAACGTTTGAAATTCGCCCTTAAGCGGGAGACGGCAGCCTACAACAGTCAAATTGATCGCTGCTTATCACTTCTTTTGTGGTAGGTACAGTTATTCCAGATAGGGGAATGGGTAGGTTAAGTTATTCCAGGGAGGGGAATGCTTATGGGCAAGGCATTATGCTTGATCGGAGGCGGATGAAGTGGCAAAAAAGGCTCGGCCTACACCATGACCATGCCAATCGTCAACCCAAAGTGAATATGAGCCACACAGGTTGGTTGAAATAGCGCAACATGAATGATGGAACCTGGATCCAAGCGTCCCAGGATGCATTTCAGCGAAAACGTTCAACAATGTTCAGCGTGACCAATGTTTCTATCTTGGAAAATGAAATTGCATGATGTATGGAGTGTTTTTGACATATCTTGTCTCAGGATTTGCTTGCAGTCCTACCATATCCCACAAAATGCAGAAGTGCAGTCAATGCAGCTTTTTACCTAAAATGGTAAAAATTGGTCAAAGCCTCATGCGGTTTATTACCTGCCCCTGGAATAACATCAATGGCAATTATAAGAATAATGCTGATAATAGTACAAATTTTGTATGTATGTTTTCAGCCCTACAAAACCATAACTATAGAAGTTTAAATTTATACGTAAAGCTAGATATTTGTAGAAATATCTATATTGATATATAACTATCTATTTATATAGCTAGATATATATCTATGCAGTAACATACATTAGATAGATAGATAGATAGATAGATAGACTGTATATAAGCCTGCAAGTCTTGCACTTGAAGCAGCTTTATGATGTCATTAAGGCTCGATGGTGACACGCGCACCCGAAACAAGGACCACAGGTTGTTAGCGGCCATTTTTCCATCAGTCTCCACTGGAGCTAGAAGTGAGCAGACAGATACACCTATAGACGCTGCTGGAGCCAGATCATTTGTCTCTGTGATGGACAACGTTTGAAATTCGCCCTTAAGCGGGAGACGGCAGCCTACAACAGTCAAATTGATCGCTGCTTATCACTTCTTTTGTGGTAGGTACAGTTATTCCAGATAGGGGAATGGGTAGGTTAAGTTATTCCAGGGAGGGGAATGCTTATGGGCAAGGCATTATGCTTGATCGGAGGCGGATGAAGTGGCAAAAAAGGCTCGGCCTACACCATGACCATGCCAATCGTCAACCCAAAGTGAATATGAGCCACACAGGTTGGTTGAAATAGCGCAACATGAATGATGGAACCTGGATCCAAGCGTCCCAGGATGCATTGCAGCGAAAACGTTCAACAATGTTCAGCGTGACCAATGTTTCTATCTTGGAAAATGAAATTGCATGCTGTATGGAGTGTTTTTGACATATCTTGTCTCAGGATTTGCTTGCAGTCCTACCATATCCCACAAAATGCAGAAGTGCAGTCAATGCAGCTTTTTACCTAAAATGGTAAAAATTGGTCAAAGCCTCATGCGGTTTATTACCTGCCCCTGGAATAACATCAATGGCAATTATAAGAATAATGCTGATACTAATACAAATTTTGTATGTATGTTTTCAGCCCTACAAAACCATAACTATAGAAGTTTAAATTTATACGTAAAGCTAGATATTTGTAGAAATATCTATATTGATATATAACTATCTATTTATATAGCTAGATATATATCTATGCAGTAACATACATTAGATAGATAGATAGATAGACTGTATATAAGCCTGCAAGTCTTGCACTTGAAGCAGCTTTATGATGTCATTAAGGCTCGATGGTGACACGCGCACCCGGAACAAGGACCACAGGTTGTTAGCGGCCATTTTTCCATCAGTCTCCACTGGAGCTAGAAGTGAGCAGACAGATACTCCTATAGACGCTGCTGGAGCCAGATCATTTGTCTCTGTGATGGACAACGTTTGAAATTCGCCCTTAAGCGGGAGACGGCAGCCTACAACAGTCAAATTGATCGCTGCTTATCACTTCTTTTGTGGTAGGTACAGTTATTCCAGATAGGGGAATGGGTAGGTTAAGTTATTCCAGGGAGGGGAATGCTTATGGGCAAGGCATTATGCTTGATCGGAGGCGGATGAAGTGGCAAAAAAGGCTCGGCCTACACCATGACCATGCCAATCGTCAACCCAAAGTGAATATGAGCCACACAGGTTGGTTGAAATAGCGCAACATGAATGATGGAACCTGGATCCAAGCGTCCCAGGATGCATTTCAGCGAAAACGTTCAACAATGTTCAGCGTGACCAATGTTTCTATCTTGGAAAATGAAATCGCATGATGTATGGAGTGTTTTTGACATATCTTGTCTCAGGATTTGCTTGCAGTCCTACCATATCCCACAAAATGCAGAAGTGCAGTCAATGCAGCTTTTTACCTAAAATGGTAAAAATTGGTCAAAGCCTCATGCGGTTTATTACCTGCCCCTGGAATAACATCAATGGCAATTATAAGAATAATTCTGATAATAGTACAAATTTTGTATGTATGTTTTCAGCCCTACAAAACCATAACTATAGAAGTTTAAATTTATACGTAAAGCTAGATATTTGTAGAAATATCTATATTGATATATAACTATCTATTTATATAGCTAGATATATATCTATGCAGTAACATACATTAGATAGATAGATAGATAGATAGATAGATAGATAGATAGATAGACTGTATATAAGCCTGCAAGTCTTGCACTTGAAGCAGCTTTATGATGTCATTAAGGCTCGATGGTGACACGCGCACCCGGAACAAGGACCACAGGTTGTTAGCGGCCATTTTTCCATCAGTCTCCACTGGAGCTAGAAGTGAGTAGACAGATACTCCTATAGACGCTGCTGGAGCCAGATCTTTTGTCTCTGTGATGGACAACGTTTGAAATTCGCCCTTAAGCGGGAGACGGCAGCCTACAACAGTCAAATTGATCGCTGCTTATCACTTCTTTTGTGGTAGGTACAGTTATTCCAGATAGGGGAATGGGTAGGTTAAGTTATTCCAGGGAGGGGAATGCTTATGGGCAAGGCATTATGCTTGATCGGAGGCGGATGAAGTGGCAAAAAAGGCTCGGCCTACACCATGACCATGCCAATCGTCAACCCAAAGTGAATATGAGCCACACAGGTTGGTTGAAATAGCGCAACATGAATGATGGAACCTGGATCCAAGCGTCCCAGGATGCATTGCAGCGAAAACGTTCAACAATGTTCAGCGTGACCAATGTTTCTATCTTGGAAAATGAAATTGCATGATGTATGGAGTGTTTTTGACATATCTTGCCTCAGGATTTGCTTGCAGTCCTACCATATCCCACAAAATGCAGAAGTGCAGTCAATGCAGCTTTTTACCTAAAATGGTAAAAATTGGTCAAAGCCTCATGCGGTTTATTACCTGCCCCTGGAATAACATCAATGGCAATTATAAGAATAATTCTGATAATAGTACAAATTTTGTATGTATGTTTTCAGCCCTACAAAACCATAACTATAGAAGTTTAAATTTATACGTAAAGCTAGATATTTGTAGAAATTTCTATATTGATATATAACTATCTATTTATATAGCTAGATATATATCTATGCAGTAACATACATTAGATAGATAGATAGATAGATAGACTGTATATAAGCCTGCAAGTCTTGCACTTGAAGCAGCTTTATGATGTCATTAAGGCTCGATGGTGACACGCGCACCCGGAACAAGGACCACAGGTTGTTAGCGGCCATTTTTCCATCAGTCTCCACTGGAGCTAGAAGTGAGCAGACAGATACTCCTATAGACGCTGCTGGAGCCAGATCATTTGTCTCTGTGATGGACAACGTTTGAAATTCGCCCTTAAGCGGGAGACGGCAGCCTACAACAGTCAAATTGATCGCTGCTTATCACTTCTTTTGTGGTAGGTACAGTTATTCCAGATAGGGGAATGGGTAGGTTAAGTTATTCCAGGGAGGGGAATGCTTATGGGCAAGGCATTATGCTTGATCGGAGGCGGATGAAGTGGCAAAAAAGGCTCGGCCTACACCATGACCATGCCAATCGTCAACCCAAAGTGAATATGAGCCACACAGGTTGGTTGAAATAGCGCAACATGAATGATGGAACCTGGATCCAAGCGTCCCAGGATGCATTTCAGCGAAAACGTTCAACAATGTTCAGCGTGACCAATGTTTCTATCTTGGAAAATGAAATTGCATGATGTATGGAGTGTTTTTGACATATCTTGTCTCAGGATTTGCTTGCAGTCCTACCATATCCCACAAAATGCAGAAGTGCAGTCAATGCAGCTTTTTACCTAAAATGGTAAAAATTGGTCAAAGCCTCATGCGGTTTATTACCTGCCCCTGGAATAACATCAATGGCAATTATAAGAATAATGCTGATAATAGTACAAATTTTGTATGTATGTTTTCAGCCCTACAAAACCATAACTATAGAAGTTTAAATTTATACGTAAAGCTAGATATTTGTAGAAATATCTATATTGATATATAACTATCTATTTATATAGCTAGATATATATCTATGCAGTAACATACATTAGATAGATAGATAGATAGACTGTATATAAGCCTGCAAGTCTTGCACTTGAAGCAGCTTTATGATGTCATTAAGGCTCGATGGTGACACGCGCACCCGGAACAAGGACCACAGGTTGTTAGCGGCCATTTTTCCATCAGTCTCCACTGGAGCTAGAAGTGAGCAGACAGATACTCCTATAGACGCTGCTGGAGCCAGATCATTTGTCTCTGTGATGGACAACGTTTGAAATTCGCCCTTAAGCGGGAGACGGCAGCCTACAACAGTCAAATTGATCGCTGCTTATCACTTCTTTTGTGGTAGGTACAGTTATTCCAGATAGGGGAATGGGTAGGTTAAGTTATTCCAGGGAGGGGAATGCTTATGGGCAAGGCATTATGCTTGATCGGAGGCGGATGAAGTGGCAAAAAAGGCTCGGCCTACACCATGACCATGCCAATCGTCAACCCAAAGTGAATATGAGCCACACAGGTTGGTTGAAATAGCGCAACATGAATGATGGAACCTGGATCCAAGCGTCCCAGGATGCATTTCAGCGAAAACGTTCAACAATGTTCAGCGTGACCAATGTTTCTATCTTGGAAAATGAAATCGCATGATGTATGGAGTGTTTTTGACATATCTTGTCTCAGGATTTGCTTGCAGTCCTACCATATCCCACAAAATGCAGAAGTGCAGTCAATGCAGCTTTTTACCTAAAATGGTAAAAATTGGTCAAAGCCTCATGCGGTTTATTACCTGCCCCTGGAATAACATCAATGGCAATTATAAGAATAATTCTGATAATAGTACAAATTTTGTATGTATGTTTTCAGCCCTACAAAACCATAACTATAGAAGTTTAAATTTATACGTAAAGCTAGATATTTGTAGAAATATCTATATTGATATATAACTATCTATTTATATAGCTAGATATATATCTATGCAGTAACATACATTAGATAGATAGATAGATAGATAGATAGATAGATAGATAGATAGACTGTATATAAGCCTGCAAGTCTTGCACTTGAAGCAGCTTTATGATGTCATTAAGGCTCGATGGTGACACGCGCACCCGGAACAAGGACCACAGGTTGTTAGCGGCCATTTTTCCATCAGTCTCCACTGGAGCTAGAAGTGAGTAGACAGATACTCCTATAGACGCTGCTGGAGCCAGATCTTTTGTCTCTGTGATGGACAACGTTTGAAATTCGCCCTTAAGCGGGAGACGGCAGCCTACAACAGTCAAATTGATCGCTGCTTATCACTTCTTTTGTGGTAGGTACAGTTATTCCAGATAGGGGAATGGGTAGGTTAAGTTATTCCAGGGAGGGGAATGCTTATGGGCAAGGCATTATGCTTGATCGGAGGCGGATGAAGTGGCAAAAAAGGCTCGGCCTACACCATGACCATGCCAATCGTCAACCCAAAGTGAATATGAGCCACACAGGTTGGTTGAAATAGCGCAACATGAATGATGGAACCTGGATCCAAGCGTCCCAGGATGCATTTCAGCGAAAACGTTCAACAATGTTCAGCGTGACCAATGTTTCTATCTTGGAAAATGAAATTGCATGATGTATGGAGTGTTTTTGACATATCTTGTCTCAGGATTTGCTTGCAGTCCTACCATATCCCACAAAATGCAGAAGTGCAGTCAATGCAGCTTTTTACCTAAAATGGTAAAAATTGGTCAAAGCCTCATGCGGTTTATTACCTGCCCCTGGAATAACATCAATGGCAATTATAAGAATAATTCTGATAATAGTACAAATTTTGTATGTATGTTTTCAGCCCTACAAAACCATAACTATAGAAGTTTAAATTTATACGTAAAGCTAGATATTTGTAGAAATTTCTATATTGATATATAACTATCTATTTATATAGCTAGATATATATCTATGCAGTAACATACATTAGATAGATAGATAGATAGACTGTATATAAGCCTGCAAGTCTTGCACTTGAAGCAGCTTTATGATGTCATTAAGGCTCGATGGTGACACGCGCACCCGGAACAAGGACCACAGGTTGTTAGCGGCCATTTTTCCATCAGTCTCCACTGGAGCTAGAAGTGAGCAGACAGATACTCCTATAGACGCTGCTGGAGCCAGATCATTTGTCTCTGTGATGGACAACGTTTGAAATTCGCCCTTAAGCGGGAGACGGCAGCCTACAACAGTCAAATTGATCGCTGCTTATCACTTCTTTTGTGGTAGGTACAGTTATTCCAGATAGGGGAATGGGTAGGTTAAGTTATTCCAGGGAGGGGAATGCTTATGGGCAAGGCATTATGCTTGATCGGAGGCGGATGAAGTGGCAAAAAAGGCTCGGCCTACACCATGACCATGCCAATCGTCAACCCAAAGTGAATATGAGCCACACAGGTTGGTTGAAATAGCGCAACATGAATGATGGAACCTGGATCCAAGCGTCCCAGGATGCATTTCAGCGAAAACGTTCAACAATGTTCAGCGTGACCAATGTTTCTATCTTGGAAAATGAAATTGCATGATGTATGGAGTGTTTTTGACATATCTTGTCTCAGGATTTGCTTGCAGTCCTACCATATCCCACAAAATGCAGAAGTGCAGTCAATGCAGCTTTTTACCTAAAATGGTAAAAATTGGTCAAAGCCTCATGCGGTTTATTACCTGCCCCTGGAATAACATCAATGGCAATTATAAGAATAATGCTGATAATAGTACAAATTTTGTATGTATGTTTTCAGCCCTACAAAACCATAACTATAGAAGTTTAAATTTATACGTAAAGCTAGATATTTGTAGAAATATCTATATTGATATATAACTATCTATTTATATAGCTAGATATATATCTATGCAGTAACATACATTAGATAGATAGATAGATAGATAGATAGATAGATAGATAGACTGTATATAAGCCTGCAAGTCTTGCACTTGAAGCAGCTTTATGATGTCATTAAGGCTCGATGGTGACACGCGCACCCGAAACAAGGACCACAGGTTGTTAGCGGCCATTTTTCCATCAGTCTCCACTGGAGCTAGAAGTGAGCAGACAGATACACCTATAGACGCTGCTGGAGCCAGATCATTTGTCTCTGTGATGGACAACGTTTGAAATTCGCCCTTAAGCGGGAGACGGCAGCCTACAACAGTCAAATTGATCGCTGCTTATCACTTCTTTTGTGGTAGGTACAGTTATTCCAGATAGGGGAATGGGTAGGTTAAGTTATTCCAGGGAGGGGAATGCTTATGGGCAAGGCATTATGCTTGATCGGAGGCGGATGAAGTGGCAAAAAAGGCTCGGCCTACACCATGACCATGCCAATCGTCAACCCAAAGTGAATATGAGCCACACAGGTTGGTTGAAATAGCGCAACATGAATGATGGAACCTGGATCCAAGCGTCCCAGGATGCATTTCAGCGAAAACGTTCAACAATGTTCAGCGTGACCAATGTTTCTATCTTGGAAAATGAAATTGCATGATGTATGGAGTGTTTTTGACATATCTTGTCTCAGGATTTGCTTGCAGTCCTACCATATCCCACAAAATGCAGAAGTGCAGTCAATGCAGCTTTTTACCTAAAATGGTAAAAATTGGTCAAAGCCTCATGCGGTTTATTACCTGCCCCTGGAATAACATCAATGGCAATTATAAGAATAATGCTGATAATAATACAAATTTTGTATGTATGTTTTCAGCCCTACAAAACCATAACTATAGAAGTTTAAATTTATACGTAAAGCTAGATATTTGTAGAAATATCTATATTGATATATAACTATCTATTTATATAGCTAGATATATATCTATGCAGTAACATACATTAGATAGATAGATAGATAGATAGATAGATAGATAGATAGACTGTATATAAGCCTGCAAGTCTTGCACTTGAAGCAGCTTTATGATGTCATTAAGGCTCGATGGTGACACGCGCACCCGAAACAAGGACCACAGGTTGTTAGCGGCCATTTTTCCATCAGTCTCCACTGGAGCTAGAAG
This sequence comes from Eleutherodactylus coqui, assembly GCF_035609145.1. Lineage (NCBI taxonomy): Eukaryota > Metazoa > Chordata > Amphibia > Anura > Eleutherodactylidae > Eleutherodactylus > Eleutherodactylus coqui. The sequence continues at coordinate 106,967,243 of NC_089849.1, forward strand.
TGAGCAGACAGATACTCCTATAGACGCTGCTGGAGCCAGATCATTTGTCTCTGTGATGGACAACGTTTGAAATTCGCCCTTAAGCGGGAGACGGCAGCCTACAACAGTCAAATTGATCGCTGCTTATCACTTCTTTTGTGGTAGGTACAGTTATTCCAGATAGGGGAATGGGTAGGTTAAGTTATTCCAGGGAGGGGAATGCTTATGGGCAAGGCATTATGCTTGATCGGAGGCGGATGAAGTGGCAAAAAAGGCTCGGCCTACACCATGACCATGCCAATCGTCAACCCAAAGTGAATATGAGCCACACAGGTTGGTTGAAATAGCGCAACATGAATGATGGAACCTGGATCCAAGCGTCCCAGGATGCATTGCAGCGAAAACGTTCAACAATGTTCAGCGTGACCAATGTTTCTATCTTGGAAAATGAAATTGCATGCTGTATGGAGTGTTTTTGACATATCTTGTCTCAGGATTTGCTTGCAGTCCTACCATATCCCACAAAATGCAGAAGTGCAGTCAATGCAGCTTTTTACCTAAAATGGTAAAAATTGGTCAAAGCCTCATGCGGTTTATTACCTGCCCCTGGAATAACATCAATGGCAATTATAAGAATAATTCTGATAATAGTACAAATTTTGTATGTATGTTTTCAGCCCTACAAAACCATAACTATAGAAGTTTAAATTTATACGTAAAGCTAGATATTTGTAGAAATATCTATATTGATATATAACTATCTATTTATATAGCTAGATATATATCTATGCAGTAACATACATTAGATAGATAGATAGATAGACTGTATATAAACCTGCAAGTCTTGCACTTGAAGCAGCTTTATGATGTCATTAAGGCTCGATGGTGACACGCGCACCCGGAACAAGGACCACAGGTTGTTAGCGGCCATTTTTCCATCAGTCTCCACTGGAGCTAGAAGTGAGCAGACAGATACTCCTATAGACGCTGCTGGAGCCAGATCATTTGTCTCTGTGATGGACAACGTTTGAAATTCGCCCTTAAGCGGGAGACGGCAGCCTACAACAGTCAAATTGATCGCTGCTTATCACTTCTTTTGTGGTAGGTACAGTTATTCCAGATAGGGGAATGGGTAGGTTAAGTTATTCCAGGGAGGGGAATGCTTATGGGCAAGGCATTATGCTTGATCGGAGGCGGATGAAGTGGCAAAAAAGGCTCGGCCTACACCATGACCATGCCAATCGTCAACCCAAAGTGAATATGAGCCACACAGGTTGGTTGAAATAGCGCAACATGAATGATGGAACCTGGATCCAAGCGTCCCAGGATGCATTTCAGCGAAAACGTTCAACAATGTTCAGCGTGACCAATGTTTCTATCTTGGAAAATGAAATTGCATGATGTATGGAGTGTTTTTGACATATCTTGTCTCAGGATTTGCTTGCAGTCCTACCATATCCCACAAAATGCAGAAGTGCAGTCAATGCAGCTTTTTACCTAAAATGGTAAAAATTGGTCAAAGCCTCATGCGGTTTATTACCTGCCCCTGGAATAACATCAATGGCAATTATAAGAATAATGCTGATAATAATACAAATTTTGTATGTATGTTTTCAGCCCTACAAAACCATAACTATAGAAGTTTAAATTTATACGTAAAGCTAGATATTTGTAGAAATATCTATATTGATATATAACTATCTATTTATATAGCTAGATATATATCTATGCAGTAACATACATTAGATAGATAGATAGATAGATAGATAGACAGATAGACTGTATATAAGCCTGCAAGTCTTGCACTTGAAGCAGCTTTATGATGTCATTAAGGCTCGATGGTGACACGCGCACCCGGAACAAGGACCACAGGTTGTTAGCGGCCATTTTTCCATCAGTCTCCACTGGAGCTAGAAGTGAGTAGACAGATACTCCTATAGACGCTGCTGGAGCCAGATCTTTTGTCTCTGTGATGGACAACGTTTGAAATTCGCCCTTAAGCGGGAGACGGCAGCCTACAACAGTCAAATTGATCGCTGCTTATCACTTCTTTTGTGGTAGGTACAGTTATTCCAGATAGGGGAATGGGTAGGTTAAGTTATTCCAGGGAGGGGAATGCTTATGGGCAAGGCATTATGCTTGATCGGAGGCGGATGAAGTGGCAAAAAAGGCTCGGCCTACACCATGACCATGCCAATCGTCAACCCAAAGTGAATATGAGCCACACAGGTTGGTTGAAATAGCGCAACATGAATGATGGAACCTGGATCCAAGCGTCCCAGGATGCATTTCAGCGAAAACGTTCAACAATGTTCAGCGTGACCAATGTTTCTATCTTGGAAAATGAAATTGCATGATGTATGGAGTGTTTTTGACATATCTTGTCTCAGGATTTGCTTGCAGTCCTACCATATCCCACAAAATGCAGAAGTGCAGTCAATGCAGCTTTTTACCTAAAATGGTAAAAATTGGTCAAAGCCTCATGCGGTTTATTACCTGCCCCTGGAATAACATCAATGGCAATTATAAGAATAATTCTGATAATAGTACAAATTTTGTATGTATGTTTTCAGCCCTACAAAACCATAACTATAGAAGTTTAAATTTATACGTAAAGTTAGATATTTGTAGAAATTTCTATATTGATATATAACTATCTATTTATATAGCTAGATATATATCTATGCAGTAACATACATTAGATAGATAGATAGATAGATAGACTGTATATAAGCCTGCAAGTCTTGCACTTGAAGCAGCTTTATGATGTCATTAAGGCTCGATGGTGACACGCGCACCCGGAACAAGGACCACAGGTTGTTAGCGGCCATTTTTCCATCAGTCTCCACTGGAGCTAGAAGTGAGCAGACAGATACTCCTATAGACGCTGCTGGAGCCAGATCATTTGTCTCTGTGATGGACAACGTTTGAAATTCGCCCTTAAGCGGGAGACGGCAGCCTACAACAGTCAAATTGATCGCTGCTTATCACTTCTTTTGTGGTAGGTACAGTTATTCCAGATAGGGGAATGGGTAGGTTAAGTTATTCCAGGGAGGGGAATGCTTATGGGCAAGGCATTATGCTTGATCGGAGGCGGATGAAGTGGCAAAAAAGGCTCGGCCTACACCATGACCATGCCAATCGTCAACCCAAAGTGAATATGAGCCACACAGGTTGGTTGAAATAGCGCAACATGAATGATGGAACCTGGATCCAAGCGTCCCAGGATGCATTTCAGCGAAAACGTTCAACAATGTTCAGCGTGACCAATGTTTCTATCTTGGAAAATGAAATTGCATGATGTATGGAGTGTTTTTGACATATCTTGTCTCAGGATTTGCTTGCAGTCCTACCATATCCCACAAAATGCAGAAGTGCAGTCAATGCAGCTTTTTACCTAAAATGGTAAAAATTGGTCAAAGCCTCATGCGGTTTATTACCTGCCCCTGGAATAACATCAATGGCAATTATAAGAATAATGCTGATAATAGTACAAATTTTGTATGTATGTTTTCAGCCCTACAAAACCATAACTATAGAAGTTTAAATTTATGCGTAAAGCTAGATATTTGTAGAAATATCTATATTGATATATAACTATCTATTTATATAGCTAGATATATATCTATGCAGTAACATACATTAGATAGATAGATAGATAGATAGATAGACTGTATATAAGCCTGCAAGTCTTGCACTTGAAGCAGCTTTATGATGTCATTAAGGCTCGATGGTGACACGCGCACCCGAAACAAGGACCACAGGTTGTTAGCGGCCATTTTTCCATCAGTCTCCACTGGAGCTAGAAGTGAGCAGACAGATACACCTATAGACGCTGCTGGAGCCAGATCATTTGTCTCTGTGATGGACAACGTTTGAAATTCGCCCTTAAGCGGGAGACGGCAGCCTACAACAGTCAAATTGATCGCTGCTTATCACTTCTTTTGTGGTAGGTACAGTTATTCCAGATAGGGGAATGGGTAGGTTAAGTTATTCCAGGGAGGGGAATGCTTATGGGCAAGGCATTATGCTTGATCGGAGGCGGATGAAGTGGCAAAAAAGGCTCGGCCTACACCATGACCATGCCAATCGTCAACCCAAAGTGAATATGAGCCACACAGGTTGGTTGAAATAGCGCAACATGAATGATGGAACCTGGATCCAAGCGTCCCAGGATGCATTGCAGCGAAAACGTTCAACAATGTTCAGCGTGACCAATGTTTCTATCTTGGAAAATGAAATTGCATGCTGTATGGAGTGTTTTTGACATATCTTGTCTCAGGATTTGCTTGCAGTCCTACCATATCCCACAAAATGCAGAAGTGCAGTCAATGCAGCTTTTTACCTAAAATGGTAAAAATTGGTCAAAGCCTCATGCGGTTTATTACCTGCCCCTGGAATAACATCAATGGCAATTATAAGAATAATGCTGATACTAATACAAATTTTGTATGTATGTTTTCAGCCCTACAAAACCATAACTATAGAAGTTTAAATTTATACGTAAAGCTAGATATTTGTAGAAATATCTATATTGATATATAACTATCTATTTATATAGCTAGATATATATCTATGCAGTAACATACATTAGATAGATAGATAGATAGACTGTATATAAGCCTGCAAGTCTTGCACTTGAAGCAGCTTTATGATGTCATTAAGGCTCGATGGTGACACGCGCACCCGGAACAAGGACCACAGGTTGTTAGCGGCCATTTTTCCATCAGTCTCCACTGGAGCTAGAAGTGAGCAGACAGATACTCCTATAGACGCTGCTGGAGCCAGATCATTTGTCTCTGTGATGGACAACGTTTGAAATTCGCCCTTAAGCGGGAGACGGCAGCCTACAACAGTCAAATTGATCGCTGCTTATCACTTCTTTTGTGGTAGGTACAGTTATTCCAGATAGGGGAATGGGTAGGTTAAGTTATTCCAGGGAGGGGAATGCTTATGGGCAAGGCATTATGCTTGATCGGAGGCGGATGAAGTGGCAAAAAAGGCTCGGCCTACACCATGACCATGCCAATCGTCAACCCAAAGTGAATATGAGCCACACAGGTTGGTTGAAATAGCGCAACATGAATGATGGAACCTGGATCCAAGCGTCCCAGGATGCATTTCAGCGAAAACGTTCAACAATGTTCAGCGTGACCAATGTTTCTATCTTGGAAAATGAAATCGCATGATGTATGGAGTGTTTTTGACATATCTTGTCTCAGGATTTGCTTGCAGTCCTACCATATCCCACAAAATGCAGAAGTGCAGTCAATGCAGCTTTTTACCTAAAATGGTAAAAATTGGTCAAAGCCTCATGCGGTTTATTACCTGCCCCTGGAATAACATCAATGGCAATTATAAGAATAATTCTGATAATAGTACAAATTTTGTATGTATGTTTTCAGCCCTACAAAACCATAACTATAGAAGTTTAAATTTATACGTAAAGCTAGATATTTGTAGAAATATCTATATTGATATATAACTATCTATTTATATAGCTAGATATATATCTATGCAGTAACATACATTAGATAGATAGATAGATAGATAGATAGATAGATAGATAGATAGACTGTATATAAGCCTGCAAGTCTTGCACTTGAAGCAGCTTTATGATGTCATTAAGGCTCGATGGTGACACGCGCACCCGGAACAAGGACCACAGGTTGTTAGCGGCCATTTTTCCATCAGTCTCCACTGGAGCTAGAAGTGAGTAGACAGATACTCCTATAGACGCTGCTGGAGCCAGATCTTTTGTCTCTGTGATGGACAACGTTTGAAATTCGCCCTTAAGCGGGAGACGGCAGCCTACAACAGTCAAATTGATCGCTGCTTATCACTTCTTTTGTGGTAGGTACAGTTATTCCAGATAGGGGAATGGGTAGGTTAAGTTATTCCAGGGAGGGGAATGCTTATGGGCAAGGCATTATGCTTGATCGGAGGCGGATGAAGTGGCAAAAAAGGCTCGGCCTACACCATGACCATGCCAATCGTCAACCCAAAGTGAATATGAGCCACACAGGTTGGTTGAAATAGCGCAACATGAATGATGGAACCTGGATCCAAGCGTCCCAGGATGCATTGCAGCGAAAACGTTCAACAATGTTCAGCGTGACCAATGTTTCTATCTTGGAAAATGAAATTGCATGATGTATGGAGTGTTTTTGACATATCTTGCCTCAGGATTTGCTTGCAGTCCTACCATATCCCACAAAATGCAGAAGTGCAGTCAATGCAGCTTTTTACCTAAAATGGTAAAAATTGGTCAAAGCCTCATGCGGTTTATTACCTGCCCCTGGAATAACATCAATGGCAATTATAAGAATAATTCTGATAATAGTACAAATTTTGTATGTATGTTTTCAGCCCTACAAAACCATAACTATAGAAGTTTAAATTTATACGTAAAGCTAGATATTTGTAGAAATTTCTATATTGATATATAACTATCTATTTATATAGCTAGATATATATCTATGCAGTAACATACATTAGATAGATAGATAGATAGATAGACTGTATATAAGCCTGCAAGTCTTGCACTTGAAGCAGCTTTATGATGTCATTAAGGCTCGATGGTGACACGCGCACCCGGAACAAGGACCACAGGTTGTTAGCGGCCATTTTTCCATCAGTCTCCACTGGAGCTAGAAGTGAGCAGACAGATACTCCTATAGACGCTGCTGGAGCCAGATCATTTGTCTCTGTGATGGACAACGTTTGAAATTCGCCCTTAAGCGGGAGACGGCAGCCTACAACAGTCAAATTGATCGCTGCTTATCACTTCTTTTGTGGTAGGTACAGTTATTCCAGATAGGGGAATGGGTAGGTTAAGTTATTCCAGGGAGGGGAATGCTTATGGGCAAGGCATTATGCTTGATCGGAGGCGGATGAAGTGGCAAAAAAGGCTCGGCCTACACCATGACCATGCCAATCGTCAACCCAAAGTGAATATGAGCCACACAGGTTGGTTGAAATAGCGCAACATGAATGATGGAACCTGGATCCAAGCGTCCCAGGATGCATTTCAGCGAAAACGTTCAACAATGTTCAGCGTGACCAATGTTTCTATCTTGGAAAATGAAATTGCATGATGTATGGAGTGTTTTTGACATATCTTGTCTCAGGATTTGCTTGCAGTCCTACCATATCCCACAAAATGCAGAAGTGCAGTCAATGCAGCTTTTTACCTAAAATGGTAAAAATTGGTCAAAGCCTCATGCGGTTTATTACCTGCCCCTGGAATAACATCAATGGCAATTATAAGAATAATGCTGATAATAGTACAAATTTTGTATGTATGTTTTCAGCCCTACAAAACCATAACTATAGAAGTTTAAATTTATACGTAAAGCTAGATATTTGTAGAAATATCTATATTGATATATAACTATCTATTTATATAGCTAGATATATATCTATGCAGTAACATACATTAGATAGATAGATAGATAGACTGTATATAAGCCTGCAAGTCTTGCACTTGAAGCAGCTTTATGATGTCATTAAGGCTCGATGGTGACACGCGCACCCGGAACAAGGACCACAGGTTGTTAGCGGCCATTTTTCCATCAGTCTCCACTGGAGCTAGAAGTGAGCAGACAGATACTCCTATAGACGCTGCTGGAGCCAGATCATTTGTCTCTGTGATGGACAACGTTTGAAATTCGCCCTTAAGCGGGAGACGGCAGCCTACAACAGTCAAATTGATCGCTGCTTATCACTTCTTTTGTGGTAGGTACAGTTATTCCAGATAGGGGAATGGGTAGGTTAAGTTATTCCAGGGAGGGGAATGCTTATGGGCAAGGCATTATGCTTGATCGGAGGCGGATGAAGTGGCAAAAAAGGCTCGGCCTACACCATGACCATGCCAATCGTCAACCCAAAGTGAATATGAGCCACACAGGTTGGTTGAAATAGCGCAACATGAATGATGGAACCTGGATCCAAGCGTCCCAGGATGCATTTCAGCGAAAACGTTCAACAATGTTCAGCGTGACCAATGTTTCTATCTTGGAAAATGAAATCGCATGATGTATGGAGTGTTTTTGACATATCTTGTCTCAGGATTTGCTTGCAGTCCTACCATATCCCACAAAATGCAGAAGTGCAGTCAATGCAGCTTTTTACCTAAAATGGTAAAAATTGGTCAAAGCCTCATGCGGTTTATTACCTGCCCCTGGAATAACATCAATGGCAATTATAAGAATAATTCTGATAATAGTACAAATTTTGTATGTATGTTTTCAGCCCTACAAAACCATAACTATAGAAGTTTAAATTTATACGTAAAGCTAGATATTTGTAGAAATATCTATATTGATATATAACTATCTATTTATATAGCTAGATATATATCTATGCAGTAACATACATTAGATAGATAGATAGATAGATAGATAGATAGATAGATAGATAGATAGATAGACTGTATATAAGCCTGCAAGTCTTGCACTTGAAGCAGCTTTATGATGTCATTAAGGCTCGATGGTGACACGCGCACCCGGAACAAGGACCACAGGTTGTTAGCGGCCATTTTTCCATCAGTCTCCACTGGAGCTAGAAGTGAGTAGACAGATACTCCTATAGACGCTGCTGGAGCCAGATCTTTTGTCTCTGTGATGGACAACGTTTGAAATTCGCCCTTAAGCGGGAGACGGCAGCCTACAACAGTCAAATTGATCGCTGCTTATCACTTCTTTTGTGGTAGGTACAGTTATTCCAGATAGGGGAATGGGTAGGTTAAGTTATTCCAGGGAGGGGAATGCTTATGGGCAAGGCATTATGCTTGATCGGAGGCGGATGAAGTGGCAAAAAAGGCTCGGCCTACACCATGACCATGCCAATCGTCAACCCAAAGTGAATATGAGCCACACAGGTTGGTTGAAATAGCGCAACATGAATGATGGAACCTGGATCCAAGCGTCCCAGGATGCATTTCAGCGAAAACGTTCAACAATGTTCAGCGTGACCAATGTTTCTATCTTGGAAAATGAAATTGCATGATGTATGGAGTGTTTTTGACATATCTTGTCTCAGGATTTGCTTGCAGTCCTACCATATCCCACAAAATGCAGAAGTGCAGTCAATGCAGCTTTTTACCTAAAATGGTAAAAATTGGTCAAAGCCTCATGCGGTTTATTACCTGCCCCTGGAATAACATCAATGGCAATTATAAGAATAATTCTGATAATAGTACAAATTTTGTATGTATGTTTTCAGCCCTACAAAACCATAACTATAGAAGTTTAAATTTATACGTAAAGCTAGATATTTGTAGAAATTTCTATATTGATATATAACTATCTATTTATATAGCTAGATATATATCTATGCAGTAACATACATTAGATAGATAGATAGATAGACTGTATATAAGCCTGCAAGTCTTGCACTTGAAGCAGCTTTATGATGTCATTAAGGCTCGATGGTGACACGCGCACCCGGAACAAGGACCACAGGTTGTTAGCGGCCATTTTTCCATCAGTCTCCACTGGAGCTAGAAGTGAGCAGACAGATACTCCTATAGACGCTGCTGGAGCCAGATCATTTGTCTCTGTGATGGACAACGTTTGAAATTCGCCCTTAAGCGGGAGACGGCAGCCTACAACAGTCAAATTGATCGCTGCTTATCACTTCTTTTGTGGTAGGTACAGTTATTCCAGATAGGGGAATGGGTAGGTTAAGTTATTCCAGGGAGGGGAATGCTTATGGGCAAGGCATTATGCTTGATCGGAGGCGGATGAAGTGGCAAAAAAGGCTCGGCCTACACCATGACCATGCCAATCGTCAACCCAAAGTGAATATGAGCCACACAGGTTGGTTGAAATAGCGCAACATGAATGATGGAACCTGGATCCAAGCGTCCCAGGATGCATTTCAGCGAAAACGTTCAACAATGTTCAGCGTGACCAATGTTTCTATCTTGGAAAATGAAATTGCATGATGTATGGAGTGTTTTTGACATATCTTGTCTCAGGATTTGCTTGCAGTCCTACCATATCCCACAAAATGCAGAAGTGCAGTCAATGCAGCTTTTTACCTAAAATGGTAAAAATTGGTCAAAGCCTCATGCGGTTTATTACCTGCCCCTGGAATAACATCAATGGCAATTATAAGAATAATGCTGATAATAGTACAAATTTTGTATGTATGTTTTCAGCCCTACAAAACCATAACTATAGAAGTTTAAATTTATACGTAAAGCTAGATATTTGTAGAAATATCTATATTGATATATAACTATCTATTTATATAGCTAGATATATATCTATGCAGTAACATACATTAGATAGATAGATAGATAGATAGATAGATAGATAGACTGTATATAAGCCTGCAAGTCTTGCACTTGAAGCAGCTTTATGATGTCATTAAGGCTCGATGGTGACACGCGCACCCGAAACAAGGACCACAGGTTGTTAGCGGCCATTTTTCCATCAGTCTCCACTGGAGCTAGAAGTGAGCAGACAGATACACCTATAGACGCTGCTGGAGCCAGATCATTTGTCTCTGTGATGGACAACGTTTGAAATTCGCCCTTAAGCGGGAGACGGCAGCCTACAACAGTCAAATTGATCGCTGCTTATCACTTCTTTTGTGGTAGGTACAGTTATTCCAGATAGGGGAATGGGTAGGTTAAGTTATTCCAGGGAGGGGAATGCTTATGGGCAAGGCATTATGCTTGATCGGAGGCGGATGAAGTGGCAAAAAAGGCTCGGCCTACACCATGACCATGCCAATCGTCAACCCAAAGTGAATATGAGCCACACAGGTTGGTTGAAATAGCGCAACATGAATGATGGAACCTGGATCCAAGCGTCCCAGGATGCATTTCAGCGAAAACGTTCAACAATGTTCAGCGTGACCAATGTTTCTATCTTGGAAAATGAAATTGCATGATGTATGGAGTGTTTTTGACATATCTTGTCTCAGGATTTGCTTGCAGTCCTACCATATCCCACAAAATGCAGAAGTGCAGTCAATGCAGCTTTTTACCTAAAATGGTAAAAATTGGTCAAAGCCTCATGCGGTTTATTACCTGCCCCTGGAATAACATCAATGGCAATTATAAGAATAATGCTGATAATAATACAAATTTTGTATGTATGTTTTCAGCCCTACAAAACCATAACTATAGAAGTTTAAATTTATACGTAAAGCTAGATATTTGTAGAAATATCTATATTGATATATAACTATCTATTTATATAGCTAGATATATATCTATGCAGTAACATACATTAGATAGATAGATAGATAGATAGACAGATAGACTGTATATAAGCCTGCAAGTCTTGCACTTGAAGCAGCTTTATGATGTCATTAAGGCTCGATGGTGACACGCGCACCCGGAACAAGGACCACAGGTTGTTAGCGGCCATTTTTCCATCAGTCTCCACTGGAGCTAGAAGTGAGTAGACAGATACTCCTATAGACGCTGCTGGAGCCAGATCTTTTGTCTCTGTGATGGACAACGTTTGAAATTCGCCCTTAAGCGGGAGACGGCAGCCTACAACAGTCAAATTGATCGCTGCTTATCACTTCTTTTGTGGTAGGTACAGTTATTCCAGATAGGGGAATGGGTAGGTTAAGTTATTCCAGGGAGGGGAATGCTTATGGGCAAGGCATTATGCTTGATCGGAGGCGGATGAAGTGGCAAAAAAGGCTCGGCCTACACCATGACCATGCCAATCGTCAACCCAAAGTGAATATGAGCCACACAGGTTGGTTGAAATAGCGCAACATGAATGATGGAACCTGGATCCAAGCGTCCCAGGATGCATTTCAGCGAAAACGTTCAACAATGTTCAGCGTGACCAATGTTTCTATCTTGGAAAATGAAATTGCATGATGTATGGAGTGTTTTTGACATATCTTGTCTCAGGATTTGCTTGCAGTCCTACCATATCCCACAAAATGCAGAAGTGCAGTCAATGCAGCTTTTTACCTAAAATGGTAAAAATTGGTCAAAGCCTCATGCGGTTTATTACCTGCCCCTGGAATAACATCAATGGCAATTATAAGAATAATTCTGATAATAGTACAAATTTTGTATGTATGTTTTCAGCCCTACAAAACCATAACTATAGAAGTTTAAATTTATACGTAAAGTTAGATATTTGTAGAAATTTCTATATTGATATATAACTATCTATTTATATAGCTAGATATATATCTATGCAGTAACATACATTAGATAGATAGATAGATAGATAGATAGATAGACTGTATATAAGCCTGCAAGTCTTGCACTTGAAGCAGCTTTATGATGTCATTAAGGCTCGATGGTGACACGCGCACCCGGAACAAGGACCACAGGTTGTTAGCGGCCATTTTTCCATCAGTCTCCACTGGAGCTAGAAGTGAGCAGACAGATACTCCTATAGACGCTGCTGGAGCCAGATCATTTGTCTCTGTGATGGACAACGTTTGAAATTCGCCCTTAAGCGGGAGACGGCAGCCTACAACAGTCAAATTGATCGCTGCTTATCACTTCTTTTGTGGTAGGTACAGTTATTCCAGATAGGGGAATGGGTAGGTTAAGTTATTCCAGGGAGGGGAATGCTTATGGGCAAGGCATTATGCTTGATCGGAGGCGGATGAAGTGGCAAAAAAGGCTCGGCCTACACCATGACCATGCCAATCGTCAACCCAAAGTGAATATGAGCCACACAGGTTGGTTGAAATAGCGCAACATGAATGATGGAACCTGGATCCAAGCGTCCCAGGATGCATTGCAGCGAAAACGTTCAACAATGTTCAGCGTGACCAATGTTTCTATCTTGGAAAATGAAATTGCATGATGTATGGAGTGTTTTTGACATATCTTGCCTCAGGATTTGCTTGCAGTCCTACCATATCCCACAAAATGCAGAAGTGCAGTCAATGCAGCTTTTTACCTAAAATGGTAAAAATTGGTCAAAGCCTCATGCGGTTTATTACCTGCCCCTGGAATAACATCAATGGCAATTATAAGAATAATTCTGATAATAGTACAAATTTTGTATGTATGTTTTCAGCCCTACAAAACCATAACTATAGAAGTTTAAATTTATACGTAAAGCTAGATATTTGTAGAAATTTCTATATTGATATATAACTATCTATTTATATAGCTAGATATATATCTATGCAGTAACATACATTAGATAGATAGATAGACTGTATATAAGCCTGCAAGTCTTGCACTTGAAGCAGCTTTATGATGTCATTAAGGCTCGATGGTGACACGCGCACCCGGAACAAGGACCACAGGTTGTTAGCGGCCATTTTTCCATCAGTCTCCACTGGAGCTAGAAGTGAGCAGACAGATACTCCTATAGACGCTGCTGGAGCCAGATCATTTGTCTCTGTGATGGACAACGTTTGAAATTCGCCCTTAAGCGGGAGACGGCAGCCTACAACAGTCAAATTGATCGCTGCTTATCACTTCTTTTGTGGTAGGTACAGTTATTCCAGATAGGGGAATGGGTAGGTTAAGTTATTCCAGGGAGGGGAATGCTTATGGGCAAGGCATTATGCTTGATCGGAGGCGGATGAAGTGGCAAAAAAGGCTCGGCCTACACCATGACCATGCCAATCGTCAACCCAAAGTGAATATGAGCCACACAGGTTGGTTGAAATAGCGCAACATGAATGATGGAACCTGGATCCAAGCGTCCCAGGATGCATTTCAGCGAAAACGTTCAACAATGTTCAGCGTGACCAATGTTTCTATCTTGGAAAATGAAATTGCATGATGTATGGAGTGTTTTTGACATATCTTGTCTCAGGATTTGCTTGCAGTCCTACCATATCCCACAAAATGCAGAAGTGCAGTCAATGCAGCTTTTTACCTAAAATGGTAAAAATTGGTCAAAGCCTCATGCGGTTTATTACCTGCCCCTGGAATAACATCAATGGCAATTATAAGAATAATGCTGATAATAGTACAAATTTTGTATGTATGTTTTCAGCCCTACAAAACCATAACTATAGAAGTTTAAATTTATACGTAAAGCTAGATATTTGTAGAAATATCTATATTGATATATAACTATCTATTTATATAGCTAGATATATATCTATGCAGTAACATACATTAGATAGATAGATAGATAGACTGTATATAAGCCTGCAAGTCTTGCACTTGAAGCAGCTTTATGATGTCATTAAGGCTCGATGGTGACACGCGCACCCGGAACAAGGACCACAGGTTGTTAGCGGCCATTTTTCCATCAGTCTCCACTGGAGCTAGAAGTGAGCAGACAGATACTCCTATAGACGCTGCTGGAGCCAGATCATTTGTCTCTGTGATGGACAACGTTTGAAATTCGCCCTTAAGCGGGAGACGGCAGCCTACAACAGTCAAATTGATCGCTGCTTATCACTTCTTTTGTGGTAGGTACAGTTATTCCAGATAGGGGAATGGGTAGGTTAAGTTATTCCAGGGAGGGGAATGCTTATGGGCAAGGCATTATGCTTGATCGGAGGCGGATGAAGTGGCAAAAAAGGCTCGGCCTACACCATGACCATGCCAATCGTCAACCCAAAGTGAATATGAGCCACACAGGTTGGTTGAAATAGCGCAACATGAATGATGGAACCTGGATCCAAGCGTCCCAGGATGCATTTCAGCGAAAACGTTCAACAATGTTCAGCGTGACCAATGTTTCTATCTTGGAAAATGAAATCGCATGATGTATGGAGTGTTTTTGACATATCTTGTCTCAGGATTTGCTTGCAGTCCTACCATATCCCACAAAATGCAGAAGTGCAGTCAATGCAGCTTTTTACCTAAAATGGTAAAAATTGGTCAAAGCCTCATGCGGTTTATTACCTGCCCCTGGAATAACATCAATGGCAATTATAAGAATAATTCTGATAATAGTACAAATTTTGTATGTATGTTTTCAGCCCTACAAAACCATAACTATAGAAGTTTAAATTTATACGTAAAGCTAGATATTTGTAGAAATATCTATATTGATATATAACTATCTATTTATATAGCTAGATATATATCTATGCAGTAACATACATTAGATAGATAGATAGATAGATAGATAGATAGATAGATAGATAGATAGATAGACTGTATATAAGCCTGCAAGTCTTGCACTTGAAGCAGCTTTATGATGTCATTAAGGCTCGATGGTGACACGCGCACCCGGAACAAGGACCACAGGTTGTTAGCGGCCATTTTTCCATCAGTCTCCACTGGAGCTAGAAGTGAGTAGACAGATACTCCTATAGACGCTGCTGGAGCCAGATCTTTTGTCTCTGTGATGGACAACGTTTGAAATTCGCCCTTAAGCGGGAGACGGCAGCCTACAACAGTCAAATTGATCGCTGCTTATCACTTCTTTTGTGGTAGGTACAGTTATTCCAGATAGGGGAATGGGTAGGTTAAGTTATTCCAGGGAGGGGAATGCTTATGGGCAAGGCATTATGCTTGATCGGAGGCGGATGAAGTGGCAAAAAAGGCTCGGCCTACACCATGACCATGCCAATCGTCAACCCAAAGTGAATATGAGCCACACAGGTTGGTTGAAATAGCGCAACATGAATGATGGAACCTGGATCCAAGCGTCCCAGGATGCATTTCAGCGAAAACGTTCAACAATGTTCAGCGTGACCAATGTTTCTATCTTGGAAAATGAAATTGCATGATGTATGGAGTGTTTTTGACATATCTTGTCTCAGGATTTGCTTGCAGTCCTACCATATCCCACAAAATGCAGAAGTGCAGTCAATGCAGCTTTTTACCTAAAATGGTAAAAATTGGTCAAAGCCTCATGCGGTTTATTACCTGCCCCTGGAATAACATCAATGGCAATTATAAGAATAATTCTGATAATAGTACAAATTTTGTATGTATGTTTTCAGCCCTACAAAACCATAACTATAGAAGTTTAAATTTATACGTAAAGCTAGATATTTGTAGAAATTTCTATATTGATATATAACTATCTATTTATATAGCTAGATATATATCTATGCAGTAACATACATTAGATAGATAGATAGATAGACTGTATATAAGCCTGCAAGTCTTGCACTTGAAGCAGCTTTATGATGTCATTAATGCTCGATGGTGACACGCGCACCCGGAACAAGGACCACAGGTTGTTAGCGGCCATTTTTCCATCAGTCTCCACTGGAGCTAGAAGTGAGCAGACAGATACTCCTATAGACGCTGCTGGAGCCAGATCATTTGTCTCTGTGATGGACAACGTTTGAAATTCGCCCTTAAGCGGGAGACGGCAGCCTACAACAGTCAAATTGATCGCTGCTTATCACTTCTTTTGTGGTAGGTACAGTTATTCCAGATAGGGGAATGGGTAGGTTAAGTTATTCCAGGGAGGGGAATGCTTATGGGCAAGGCATTATGCTTGATCGGAGGCGGATGAAGTGGCAAAAAAGGCTCGGCCTACACCATGACCATGCCAATCGTCAACCCAAAGTGAATATGAGCCACACAGGTTGGTTGAAATAGCGCAACATGAATGATGGAACCTGGATCCAAGCGTCCCAGGATGCATTTCAGCGAAAACGTTCAACAATGTTCAGCGTGACCAATGTTTCTATCTTGGAAAATGAAATTGCATGATGTATGGAGTGTTTTTGACATATCTTGTCTCAGGATTTGCTTGCAGTCCTACCATATCCCACAAAATGCAGAAGTGCAGTCAATGCAGCTTTTTACCTAAAATGGTAAAAATTGGTCAAAGCCTCATGCGGTTTATTACCTGCCCCTGGAATAACATCAATGGCAATTATAAGAATAATGCTGATAATAGTACAAATTTTGTATGTATGTTTTCAGCCCTACAAAACCATAACTATAGAAGTTTAAATTTATACGTAAAGCTAGATATTTGTAGAAATATCTATATTGATATATAACTATCTATTTATATAGCTAGATATATATCTATGCAGTAACATACATTAGATAGATAGATAGATAGATAGATAGATAGACTGTATATAAGCCTGCAAGTCTTGCACTTGAAGCAGCTTTATGATGTCATTAAGGCTCGATGGTGACACGCGCACCCGAAACAAGGACCACAGGTTGTTAGCGGCCATTTTTCCATCAGTCTCCACTGGAGCTAGAAGTGAGCAGACAGATACACCTATAGACGCTGCTGGAGCCAGATCATTTGTCTCTGTGATGGACAACGTTTGAAATTCGCCCTTAAGCGGGAGACGGCAGCCTACAACAGTCAAATTGATCGCTGCTTATCACTTCTTTTGTGGTAGGTACAGTTATTCCAGATAGGGGAATGGGTAGGTTAAGTTATTCCAGGGAGGGGAATGCTTATGGGCAAGGCATTATGCTTGATCGGAGGCGGATGAAGTGGCAAAAAAGGCTCGGCCTACACCATGACCATGCCAATCGTCAACCCAAAGTGAATATGAGCCACACAGGTTGGTTGAAATAGCGCAACATGAATGATGGAACCTGGATCCAAGCGTCCCAGGATGCATTTCAGCGAAAACGTTCAACAATGTTCAGCGTGACCAATGTTTCTATCTTGGAAAATGAAATTGCATGATGTATGGAGTGTTTTTGACATATCTTGTCTCAGGATTTGCTTGCAGTCCTACCATATCCCACAAAATGCAGAAGTGCAGTCAATGCAGCTTTTTACCTAAAATGGTAAAAATTGGTCAAAGCCTCATGCGGTTTATTACCTGCCCCTGGAATAACATCAATGGCAATTATAAGAATAATGCTGATAATAATACAAATTTTGTATGTATGTTTTCAGCCCTACAAAACCATAACTATAGAAGTTTAAATTTATACGTAAAGCTAGATATTTGTAGAAATATCTATATTGATATATAACTATCTATTTATATAGCTAGATATATATCTATGCAGTAACATACATTAGATAGATAGATAGATAGATAGACAGATAGACTGTATATAAGCCTGCAAGTCTTGCACTTGAAGCAGCTTTATGATGTCATTAAGGCTCGATGGTGACACGCGCACCCGGAACAAGGACCACAGGTTGTTAGCGGCCATTTTTCCATCAGTCTCCACTGGAGCTAGAAGTGAGTAGACAGATACTCCTATAGACGCTGCTGGAGCCAGATCTTTTGTCTCTGTGATGGACAACGTTTGAAATTCGCCCTTAAGCGGGAGACGGCAGCCTACAACAGTCAAATTGATCGCTGCTTATCACTTCTTTTGTGGTAGGTACAGTTATTCCAGATAGGGGAATGGGTAGGTTAAGTTATTCCAGGGAGGGGAATGCTTATGGGCAAGGCATTATGCTTGATCGGAGGCGGATGAAGTGGCAAAAAAGGCTCGGCCTACACCATGACCATGCCAATCGTCAACCCAAAGTGAATATGAGCCACACAGGTTGGTTGAAATAGCGCAACATGAATGATGGAACCTGGATCCAAGCGTCCCAGGATGCATTTCAGCGAAAACGTTCAACAATGTTCAGCGTGACCAATGTTTCTATCTTGGAAAATGAAATTGCATGATGTATGGAGTGTTTTTGACATATCTTGTCTCAGGATTTGCTTGCAGTCCTACCATATCCCACAAAATGCAGAAGTGCAGTCAATGCAGCTTTTTACCTAAAATGGTAAAAATTGGTCAAAGCCTCATGCGGTTTATTACCTGCCCCTGGAATAACATCAATGGCAATTATAAGAATAATTCTGATAATAGTACAAATTTTGTATGTATGTTTTCAGCCCTACAAAACCATAACTATAGAAGTTTAAATTTATACGTAAAGTTAGATATTTGTAGAAATTTCTATATTGATATATAACTATCTATTTATATAGCTAGATATATATCTATGCAGTAACATACATTAGATAGATAGATAGATAGATAGATAGATAGACTGTATATAAGCCTGCAAGTCTTGCACTTGAAGCAGCTTTATGATGTCATTAAGGCTCGATGGTGACACGCGCACCCGGAACAAGGACCACAGGTTGTTAGCGGCCATTTTTCCATCAGTCTCCACTGGAGCTAGAAGTGAGCAGACAGATACTCCTATAGACGCTGCTGGAGCCAGATCATTTGTCTCTGTGATGGACAACGTTTGAAATTCGCCCTTAAGCGGGAGACGGCAGCCTACAACAGTCAAATTGATCGCTGCTTATCACTTCTTTTGTGGTAGGTACAGTTATTCCAGATAGGGGAATGGGTAGGTTAAGTTATTCCAGGGAGGGGAATGCTTATGGGCAAGGCATTATGCTTGATCGGAGGCGGATGAAGTGGCAAAAAAGGCTCGGCCTACACCATGACCATGCCAATCGTCAACCCAAAGTGAATATGAGCCACACAGGTTGGTTGAAATAGCGCAACATGAATGATGGAACCTGGATCCAAGCGTCCCAGGATGCATTTCAGCGAAAACGTTCAACAATGTTCAGCGTGACCAATGTTTCTATCTTGGAAAATGAAATTGCATGATGTATGGAGTGTTTTTGACATATCTTGTCTCAGGATTTGCTTGCAGTCCTACCATATCCCACAAAATGCAGAAGTGCAGTCAATGCAGCTTTTTACCTAAAATGGTAAAAATTGGTCAAAGCCTCATGCGGTTTATTACCTGCCCCTGGAATAACATCAATGGCAATTATAAGAATAATGCTGATAATAGTACAAATTTTGTATGTATGTTTTCAGCCCTACAAAACCATAACTATAGAAGTTTAAATTTATACGTAAAGCTAGATATTTGTAGAAATATCTATATTGATATATAACTATCTATTTATATAGCTAGATATATATCTATGCAGTAACATACATTAGATAGATAGATAGATAGATAGATAGATAGATAGATAGACTGTATATAAGCCTGCAAGTCTTGCACTTGAAGCAGCTTTATGATGTCATTAAGGCTCGATGGTGACACGCGCACCCGAAACAAGGACCACAGGTTGTTAGCGGCCATTTTTCCATCAGTCTCCACTGGAGCTAGAAGTGAGCAGACAGATACACCTATAGACGCTGCTGGAGCCAGATCATTTGTCTCTGTGATGGACAACGTTTGAAATTCGCCCTTAAGCGGGAGACGGCAGCCTACAACAGTCAAATTGATCGCTGCTTATCACTTCTTTTGTGGTAGGTACAGTTATTCCAGATAGGGGAATGGGTAGGTTAAGTTATTCCAGGGAGGGGAATGCTTATGGGCAAGGCATTATGCTTGATCGGAGGCGGATGAAGTGGCAAAAAAGGCTCGGCCTACACCATGACCATGCCAATCGTCAACCCAAAGTGAATATGAGCCACACAGGTTGGTTGAAATAGCGCAACATGAATGATGGAACCTGGATCCAAGCGTCCCAGGATGCATTGCAGCGAAAACGTTCAACAATGTTCAGCGTGACCAATGTTTCTATCTTGGAAAATGAAATTGCATGCTGTATGGAGTGTTTTTGACATATCTTGTCTCAGGATTTGCTTGCAGTCCTACCATATCCCACAAAATGCAGAAGTGCAGTCAATGCAGCTTTTTACCTAAAATGGTAAAAATTGGTCAAAGCCTCATGCGGTTTATTACCTGCCCCTGGAATAACATCAATGGCAATTATAAGAATAATGCTGATACTAATACAAATTTTGTATGTATGTTTTCAGCCCTACAAAACCATAACTATAGAAGTTTAAATTTATACGTAAAGCTAGATATTTGTAGAAATATCTATATTGATATATAACTATCTATTTATATAGCTAGATATATATCTATGCAGTAACATACATTAGATAGATAGATAGATAGACTGTATATAAGCCTGCAAGTCTTGCACTTGAAGCAGCTTTATGATGTCATTAAGGCTCGATGGTGACACGCGCACCCGGAACAAGGACCACAGGTTGTTAGCGGCCATTTTTCCATCAGTCTCCACTGGAGCTAGAAGTGAGCAGACAGATACTCCTATAGACGCTGCTGGAGCCAGATCATTTGTCTCTGTGATGGACAACGTTTGAAATTCGCCCTTAAGCGGGAGACGGCAGCCTACAACAGTCAAATTGATCGCTGCTTATCACTTCTTTTGTGGTAGGTACAGTTATTCCAGATAGGGGAATGGGTAGGTTAAGTTATTCCAGGGAGGGGAATGCTTATGGGCAAGGCATTATGCTTGATCGGAGGCGGATGAAGTGGCAAAAAAGGCTCGGCCTACACCATGACCATGCCAATCGTCAACCCAAAGTGAATATGAGCCACACAGGTTGGTTGAAATAGCGCAACATGAATGATGGAACCTGGATCCAAGCGTCCCAGGATGCATTTCAGCGAAAACGTTCAACAATGTTCAGCGTGACCAATGTTTCTATCTTGGAAAATGAAATTGCATGATGTATGGAGTGTTTTTGACATATCTTGTCTCAGGATTTGCTTGCAGTCCTACCATATCCCACAAAATGCAGAAGTGCAGTCAATGCAGCTTTTTACCTAAAATGGTAAAAATTGGTCAAAGCCTCATGCGGTTTATTACCTGCCCCTGGAATAACATCAATGGCAATTATAAGAATAATTCTGATAATAGTACAAATTTTGTATGTATGTTTTCAGCCCTACAAAACCATAACTATAGAAGTTTAAATTTATACGTAAAGCTAGATATTTGTAGAAATATCTATATTGATATATAACTATCTATTTATATAGCTAGATATATATCTATGCAGTAACATACATTAGATAGATAGATAGATAGACTGTATATAAGCCTGCAAGTCTTGCACTTGAAGCAGCTTTATGATGTCATTAAGGCTCGATGGTGACACGCGCACCCGGAACAAGGACCACAGGTTGTTAGCGGCCATTTTTCCATCAGTCTCCACTGGAGCTAGAAGTGAGCAGACAGATACTCCTATAGACGCTGCTGGAGCCAGATCATTTGTCTCTGTGATGGACAACGTTTGAAATTCGCCCTTAAGCGGGAGACGGCAGCCTACAACAGTCAAATTGATCGCTGCTTATCACTTCTTTTGTGGTAGGTACAGTTATTCCAGATAGGGGAATGGGTAGGTTAAGTTATTCCAGGGAGGGGAATGCTTATGGGCAAGGCATTATGCTTGATCGGAGGCGGATGAAGTGGCAAAAAAG
Organism: Eleutherodactylus coqui; assembly: GCF_035609145.1. NCBI lineage: Eukaryota > Metazoa > Chordata > Amphibia > Anura > Eleutherodactylidae > Eleutherodactylus > Eleutherodactylus coqui. The sequence continues at coordinate 106,989,328 of NC_089849.1, forward strand.
GCTCGGCCTACACCATGACCATGCCAATCGTCAACCCAAAGTGAATATGAGCCACACAGGTTGGTTGAAATAGCGCAACATGAATGATGGAACCTGGATCCAAGCGTCCCAGGATGCATTTCAGCGAAAACGTTCAACAATGTTCAGCGTGACCAATGTTTCTATCTTGGAAAATGAAATCGCATGATGTATGGAGTGTTTTTGACATATCTTGTCTCAGGATTTGCTTGCAGTCCTACCATATCCCACAAAATGCAGAAGTGCAGTCAATGCAGCTTTTTACCTAAAATGGTAAAAATTGGTCAAAGCCTCATGCGGTTTATTACCTGCCCCTGGAATAACATCAATGGCAATTATAAGAATAATTCTGATAATAGTACAAATTTTGTATGTATGTTTTCAGCCCTACAAAACCATAACTATAGAAGTTTAAATTTATACGTAAAGCTAGATATTTGTAGAAATATCTATATTGATATATAACTATCTATTTATATAGCTAGATATATATCTATGCAGTAACATACATTAGATAGATAGATAGATAGATAGATAGATAGATAGATAGACTGTATATAAGCCTGCAAGTCTTGCACTTGAAGCAGCTTTATGATGTCATTAAGGCTCGATGGTGACACGCGCACCCGGAACAAGGACCACAGGTTGTTAGCGGCCATTTTTCCATCAGTCTCCACTGGAGCTAGAAGTGAGCAGACAGATACTCCTATAGACGCTGCTGGAGCCAGATCATTTGTCTCTGTGATGGACAACGTTTGAAATTCGCCCTTAAGCGGGAGACGGCAGCCTACAACAGTCAAATTGATCGCTGCTTATCACTTCTTTTGTGGTAGGTACAGTTATTCCAGATAGGGGAATGGGTAGGTTAAGTTATTCCAGGGAGGGGAATGCTTATGGGCAAGGCATTATGCTTGATCGGAGGCGGATGAAGTGGCAAAAAAGGCTCGGCCTACACCATGACCATGCCAATCGTCAACCCAAAGTGAATATGAGCCACACAGGTTGGTTGAAATAGCGCAACATGAATGATGGAACCTGGATCCAAGCGTCCCAGGATGCATTTCAGCGAAAACGTTCAACAATGTTCAGCGTGACCAATGTTTCTATCTTGGAAAATGAAATTGCATGATGTATGGAGTGTTTTTGACATATCTTGTCTCAGGATTTGCTTGCAGTCCTACCATATCCCACAAAATGCAGAAGTGCAGTCAATGCAGCTTTTTACCTAAAATGGTAAAAATTGGTCAAAGCCTCATGCGGTTTATTACCTGCCCCTGGAATAACATCAATGGCAATTATAAGAATAATGCTGATAATAGTACAAATTTTGTATGTATGTTTTCAGCCCTACAAAACCATAACTATAGAAGTTTAAATTTATACGTAAAGCTAGATATTTGTAGAAATATCTATATTGATATATAACTATCTATTTATATAGCTAGATATATATCTATGCAGTAACATACATTAGATAGATAGATAGATAGATAGATAGATAGATAGATAGATAGATAGATAGATAGACTGTATATAAGCCTGCAAGTCTTGCACTTGAAGCAGCTTTATGATGTCATTAAGGCTCGATGGTGACACGCGCACCCGAAACAAGGACCACAGGTTGTTAGCGGCCATTTTTCCATCAGTCTCCACTGGAGCTAGAAGTGAGCAGACAGATACACCTATAGACGCTGCTGGAGCCAGATCATTTGTCTCTGTGATGGACAACGTTTGAAATTCGCCCTTAAGCGGGAGACGGCAGCCTACAACAGTCAAATTGATCGCTGCTTATCACTTCTTTTGTGGTAGGTACAGTTATTCCAGATAGGGGAATGGGTAGGTTAAGTTATTCCAGGGAGGGGAATGCTTATGGGCAAGGCATTATGCTTGATCGGAGGCGGATGAAGTGGCAAAAAAGGCTCGGCCTACACCATGACCATGCCAATCGTCAACCCAAAGTGAATATGAGCCACACAGGTTGGTTGAAATAGCGCAACATGAATGATGGAACCTGGATCCAAGCGTCCCAGGATGCATTGCAGCGAAAACGTTCAACAATGTTCAGCGTGACCAATGTTTCTATCTTGGAAAATGAAATTGCATGCTGTATGGAGTGTTTTTGACATATCTTGTCTCAGGATTTGCTTGCAGTCCTACCATATCCCACAAAATGCAGAAGTGCAGTCAATGCAGCTTTTTACCTAAAATGGTAAAAATTGGTCAAAGCCTCATGCGGTTTATTACCTGCCCCTGGAATAACATCAATGGCAATTATAAGAATAATGCTGATAATAATACAAATTTTGTATGTATGTTTTCAGCCCTACAAAACCATAACTATAGAAGTTTAAATTTATACGTAAAGCTAGATATTTGTAGAAATATCTATATTGATATATAACTATCTATTTATATAGCTAGATATATATCTATGCAGTAACATACATTAGATAGATAGATAGCTAGACTGTATATAAGCCTGCAAGTCTTGCACTTGAAGCAGCTTTATGATGTCATTAAGGCTCGATGGTGACACGCGCACCCGGAACAAGGACCACAGGTTGTTAGCGGCCATTTTTCCATCAGTCTCCACTGGAGCTAGAAGTGAGCAGACAGATACTCCTATAGACGCTGCTGGAGCCAGATCATTTGTCTCTGTGATGGACAACGTTTGAAATTCGCCCTTAAGCGGGAGACGGCAGCCTACAACAGTCAAATTGATCGCTGCTTATCACTTCTTTTGTGGTAGGTACAGTTATTCCAGATAGGGGAATGGGTAGGTTAAGTTATTCCAGGGAGGGGAATGCTTATGGGCAAGGCATTATGCTTGATCGGAGGCGGATGAAGTGGCAAAAAAGGCTCGGCCTACACCATGACCATGCCAATCGTCAACCCAAAGTGAATATGAGCCACACAGGTTGGTTGAAATAGCGCAACATGAATGATGGAACCTGGATCCAAGCGTCCCAGGATGCATTTCAGCGAAAACGTTCAACAATGTTCAGCGTGACCAATGTTTCTATCTTGGAAAATGAAATTGCATGATGTATGGAGTGTTTTTGACATATCTTGTCTCAGGATTTGCTTGCAGTCCTACCATATCCCACAAAATGCAGAAGTGCAGTCAATGCAGCTTTTTACCTAAAATGGTAAAAATTGGTCAAAGCCTCATGCGGTTTATTACCTGCCCCTGGAATAACATCAATGGCAATTATAAGAATAATTCTGATAATAGTACAAATTTTGTATGTATGTTTTCAGCCCTACAAAACCATAACTATAGAAGTTTAAATTTATACGTAAAGCTAGATATTTGTAGAAATATCTATATTGATATATAACTATCTATTTATATAGCTAGATATATATCTATGCAGTAACATACATTAGATAGATAGATAGATAGACTGTATATAAGCCTGCAAGTCTTGCACTTGAAGCAGCTTTATGATGTCATTAAGGCTCGATGGTGACACGCGCACCCGAAACAAGGACCACAGGTTGTTAGCGGCCATTTTTCCATCAGTCTCCACTGGAGCTAGAAGTGAGCAGATACTCCTATAGACGCTGCTGGAGCCAGATCATTTGTCTCTGTGATGGACAACGTTTGAAATTCGCCCTTAAGCGGGAGACGGCAGCCTACAACAGTCAAATTGATCGCTGCTTATCACTTCTTTTGTGGTAGGTACAGTTATTCCAGATAGGGGAATGGGTAGGTTAAGTTATTCCAGGGAGGGGAATGCTTATGGGCAAGGCATTATGCTTGATCGGAGGCGGATGAAGTGGCAAAAAAGGCTCGGCCTACACCATGACCATGCCAATCGTCAACCCAAAGTGAATATGAGCCACACAGGTTGGTTGAAATAGCGCAACATGAATGATGGAACCTGGATCCAAGCGTCCCAGGATGCATTTCAGCGAAAACGTTCAACAATGTTCAGCGTGACCAATGTTTCTATCTTGGAAAATGAAATTGCATGATGTATGGAGTGTTTTTGACATATCTTGTCTCAGGATTTGCTTGCAGTCCTACCATATCCCACAAAATGCAGAAGTGCAGTCAATGCAGCTTTTTACCTAAAATGGTAAAAATTGGTCAAAGCCTCATGCGGTTTATTTCCTGCCCCTGGAATAACATCAATGGCAATTATAAGAATAATGCTGATAATAGTACAAATTTTGTATGTATGTTTTCAGCCCTACAAAACCATAACTATAGAAGTTTAAATTTATACGTAAAGCTAGATATTTGTAGAAATATCTATATTGATATATAACTATCTATTTATATAGCTAGATATATATCTATGCAGTAACATACATTAGATAGATAGATAGATAGACTGTATATAAGCCTGCAAGTCTTGCACTTGAAGCAGCTTTATGATGTCATTAAGGCTCGATGGTGACACGCGCACCCGAAACAAGGACCACAGGTTGTTAGCGGCCATTTTTCCATCAGTCTCCACTGGAGCTAGAAGTGAGCAGACAGATACTCCTATAGACGCTGCTGGAGCCAGATCATTTGTCTCTGTGATGGACAACGTTTGAAATTCGCCCTTAAGCGGGAGACGGCAGCCTACAACAGTCAAATTGATCGCTGCTTATCACTTCTTTTGTGGTAGGTACAGTTATTCCAGATAGGGGAATGGGTAGGTTAAGTTATTCCAGGGAGGGGAATGCTTATGGGCAAGGCATTATGCTTGATCGGAGGCGGATGAAGTGGCAAAAAAGGCTCGGCCTACACCATGACCATGCCAATCGTCAACCCAAAGTGAATATGAGCCACACAGGTTGTTTGAAATAGCGCAACATGAATGATGGAACCTGGATCCAAGCGTCCCAGGATGCATTGCAGCGAAAACGTTCAAAAATGTTCAGCGTGACTAATGTTTCTATCTTGGAAAATGAAATTGCATGCTGTATGGAGTGTTTTTGACATATCTTGTCTCAGGATTTGCTTGCAGTCCTACCATATCCCACAAAATGCAGAAGTGCAGTCAATGCAGCTTTTTACCTAAAATGGTAAAAATTGGTCAAAGCCTCATGCGGTTTATTACCTGCCCCTGGAATAACATCAATGGCAATTATAAGAATAATGCTGATAATAATACAAATTTTGTATGTATGTTTTCAGCCCTACAAAACCATAACTATAGAAGTTTAAATTTATACGTAAAGCTAGATATTTGTAGAAATATCTATATTGATATATAACTATCTATTTATATAGCTAGATATATATCTATGCAGTAACATACATTAGATAGATAGATAGATAGACTGTATATAAGCCTGCAAGTCTTGCACTTGAAGCAGCTTTATGATGTCATTAAGGCTCGATGGTGACACGCGCACCCGGAACAAGGACCACAGGTTGTTAGCGGCCATTTTTCCATCAGTCTCCACTGGAGCTAGAAGTGAGCAGACAGATACTCCTATAGACGCTGCTGGAGCCAGATCATTTGTCTCTGTGATGGACAACGTTTGAAATTCGCCCTTAAGCGGGAGACGGCAGCCTACAACAGTCAAATTGATCGCTGCTTATCACTTCTTTTGTGGTAGGTACAGTTATTCCAGATAGGGGAATGGGTAGGTTAAGTTATTCCAGGGAGGGGAATGCTTATGGGCAAGGCATTATGCTTGATCGGAGGCGGATGAAGTGGCAAAAAAGGCTCGGCCTACACCATGACCATGCCAATCGTCAACCCAAAGTGAATATGAGCCACACAGGTTGGTTGAAATAGCGCAACATGAATGATGGAACCTGGATCCAAGCGTCCCAGGATGCATTTCAGCGAAAACGTTCAACAATGTTCAGCGTGACCAATGTTTCTATCTTGGAAAATGAAATTGCATGATGTATGGAGTGTTTTTGACATATCTTGTCTCAGGATTTGCTTGCAGTCCTACCATATCCCACAAAATGCAGAAGTGCAGTCAATGCAGCTTTTTACCTAAAATGGTAAAAATTGGTCAAAGCCTCATGCGGTTTATTACCTGCCCCTGGAATAACATCAATGGCAATTATAAGAATAATGCTGATAATAGTACAAATTTTGTATGTATGTTTTCAGCCCTACAAAACCATAACTATAGAAGTTTAAATTTATACGTAAAGCTAGATATTTGTAGAAATATCTATATTGATATATAACTATCTATTTATATAGCTAGATATATATCTATGCAGTAACATACATTAGATAGATAGATAGATAGATAGATAGATAGATAGATAGATAGATAGATAGATAGATAGACTGTATATAAGCCTGCAAGTCTTGCACTTGAAGCAGCTTTATGATGTCATTAAGGCTCGATGGTGACACGCGCACCCGAAACAAGGACCACAGGTTGTTAGCGGCCATTTTTCCATCAGTCTCCACTGGAGCTAGAAGTGAGCAGACAGATACACCTATAGACGCTGCTGGAGCCAGATCATTTGTCTCTGTGATGGACAACGTTTGAAATTCGCCCTTAAGCGGGAGACGGCAGCCTACAACAGTCAAATTGATCGCTGCTTATCACTTCTTTTGTGGTAGGTACAGTTATTCCAGATAGGGGAATGGGTAGGTTAAGTTATTCCAGGGAGGGGAATGCTTATGGGCAAGGCATTATGCTTGATCGGAGGCGGATGAAGTGGCAAAAAAGGCTCGGCCTACACCATGACCATGCCAATCGTCAACCCAAAGTGAATATGAGCCACACAGGTTGGTTGAAATAGCGCAACATGAATGATGGAACCTGGATCCAAGCGTCCCAGGATGCATTGCAGCGAAAACGTTCAACAATGTTCAGCGTGACCAATGTTTCTATCTTGGAAAATGAAATTGCATGCTGTATGGAGTGTTTTTGACATATCTTGTCTCAGGATTTGCTTGCAGTCCTACCATATCCCACAAAATGCAGAAGTGCAGTCAATGCAGCTTTTTACCTAAAATGGTAAAAATTGGTCAAAGCCTCATGCGGTTTATTACCTGCCCCTGGAATAACATCAATGGCAATTATAAGAATAATGCTGATAATAATACAAATTTTGTATGTATGTTTTCAGCCCTACAAAACCATAACTATAGAAGTTTAAATTTATACGTAAAGCTAGATATTTGTAGAAATATCTATATTGATATATAACTATCTATTTATATAGCTAGATATATATCTATGCAGTAACATACATTAGATAGATAGATAGCTAGACTGTATATAAGCCTGCAAGTCTTGCACTTGAAGCAGCTTTATGATGTCATTAAGGCTCGATGGTGACACGCGCACCCGGAACAAGGACCACAGGTTGTTAGCGGCCATTTTTCCATCAGTCTCCACTGGAGCTAGAAGTGAGCAGACAGATACTCCTATAGACGCTGCTGGAGCCAGATCATTTGTCTCTGTGATGGACAACGTTTGAAATTCGCCCTTAAGCGGGAGACGGCAGCCTACAACAGTCAAATTGATCGCTGCTTATCACTTCTTTTGTGGTAGGTACAGTTATTCCAGATAGGGGAATGGGTAGGTTAAGTTATTCCAGGGAGGGGAATGCTTATGGGCAAGGCATTATGCTTGATCGGAGGCGGATGAAGTGGCAAAAAAGGCTCGGCCTACACCATGACCATGCCAATCGTCAACCCAAAGTGAATATGAGCCACACAGGTTGGTTGAAATAGCGCAACATGAATGATGGAACCTGGATCCAAGCGTCCCAGGATGCATTTCAGCGAAAACGTTCAACAATGTTCAGCGTGACCAATGTTTCTATCTTGGAAAATGAAATTGCATGATGTATGGAGTGTTTTTGACATATCTTGTCTCAGGATTTGCTTGCAGTCCTACCATATCCCACAAAATGCAGAAGTGCAGTCAATGCAGCTTTTTACCTAAAATGGTAAAAATTGGTCAAAGCCTCATGCGGTTTATTACCTGCCCCTGGAATAACATCAATGGCAATTATAAGAATAATTCTGATAATAGTACAAATTTTGTATGTATGTTTTCAGCCCTACAAAACCATAACTATAGAAGTTTAAATTTATACGTAAAGCTAGATATTTGTAGAAATATCTATATTGATATATAACTATCTATTTATATAGCTAGATATATATCTATGCAGTAACATACATTAGATAGATAGATAGATAGACTGTATATAAGCCTGCAAGTCTTGCACTTGAAGCAGCTTTATGATGTCATTAAGGCTCGATGGTGACACGCGCACCCGAAACAAGGACCACAGGTTGTTAGCGGCCATTTTTCCATCAGTCTCCACTGGAGCTAGAAGTGAGCAGATACTCCTATAGACGCTGCTGGAGCCAGATCATTTGTCTCTGTGATGGACAACGTTTGAAATTCGCCCTTAAGCGGGAGACGGCAGCCTACAACAGTCAAATTGATCGCTGCTTATCACTTCTTTTGTGGTAGGTACAGTTATTCCAGATAGGGGAATGGGTAGGTTAAGTTATTCCAGGGAGGGGAATGCTTATGGGCAAGGCATTATGCTTGATCGGAGGCGGATGAAGTGGCAAAAAAGGCTCGGCCTACACCATGACCATGCCAATCGTCAACCCAAAGTGAATATGAGCCACACAGGTTGGTTGAAATAGCGCAACATGAATGATGGAACCTGGATCCAAGCGTCCCAGGATGCATTTCAGCGAAAACGTTCAACAATGTTCAGCGTGACCAATGTTTCTATCTTGGAAAATGAAATTGCATGATGTATGGAGTGTTTTTGACATATCTTGTCTCAGGATTTGCTTGCAGTCCTACCATATCCCACAAAATGCAGAAGTGCAGTCAATGCAGCTTTTTACCTAAAATGGTAAAAATTGGTCAAAGCCTCATGCGGTTTATTTCCTGCCCCTGGAATAACATCAATGGCAATTATAAGAATAATGCTGATAATAGTACAAATTTTGTATGTATGTTTTCAGCCCTACAAAACCATAACTATAGAAGTTTAAATTTATACGTAAAGCTAGATATTTGTAGAAATATCTATATTGATATATAACTATCTATTTATATAGCTAGATATATATCTATGCAGTAACATACATTAGATAGATAGATAGATAGACTGTATATAAGCCTGCAAGTCTTGCACTTGAAGCAGCTTTATGATGTCATTAAGGCTCGATGGTGACACGCGCACCCGAAACAAGGACCACAGGTTGTTAGCGGCCATTTTTCCATCAGTCTCCACTGGAGCTAGAAGTGAGCAGACAGATACTCCTATAGACGCTGCTGGAGCCAGATCATTTGTCTCTGTGATGGACAACGTTTGAAATTCGCCCTTAAGCGGGAGACGGCAGCCTACAACAGTCAAATTGATCGCTGCTTATCACTTCTTTTGTGGTAGGTACAGTTATTCCAGATAGGGGAATGGGTAGGTTAAGTTATTCCAGGGAGGGGAATGCTTATGGGCAAGGCATTATGCTTGATCGGAGGCGGATGAAGTGGCAAAAAAGGCTCGGCCTACACCATGACCATGCCAATCGTCAACCCAAAGTGAATATGAGCCACACAGGTTGTTTGAAATAGCGCAACATGAATGATGGAACCTGGATCCAAGCGTCCCAGGATGCATTGCAGCGAAAACGTTCAAAAATGTTCAGCGTGACTAATGTTTCTATCTTGGAAAATGAAATTGCATGCTGTATGGAGTGTTTTTGACATATCTTGTCTCAGGATTTGCTTGCAGTCCTACCATATCCCACAAAATGCAGAAGTGCAGTCAATGCAGCTTTTTACCTAAAATGGTAAAAATTGGTCAAAGCCTCATGCGGTTTATTACCTGCCCCTGGAATAACATCAATGGCAATTATAAGAATAATGCTGATAATAATACAAATTTTGTATGTATGTTTTCAGCCCTACAAAACCATAACTATAGAAGTTTAAATTTATACGTAAAGCTAGATATTTGTAGAAATATCTATATTGATATATAACTATCTATTTATATAGCTAGATATATATCTATGCAGTAACATACATTAGATAGATAGATAGATAGACTGTATATAAGCCTGCAAGTCTTGCACTTGAAGCAGCTTTATGATGTCATTAAGGCTCGATGGTGACACGCGCACCCGGAACAAGGACCACAGGTTGTTAGCGGCCATTTTTCCATCAGTCTCCACTGGAGCTAGAAGTGAGCAGACAGATACTCCTATAGACGCTGCTGGAGCCAGATCATTTGTCTCTGTGATGGACAACGTTTGAAATTCGCCCTTAAGCGGGAGACGGCAGCCTACAACAGTCAAATTGATCGCTGCTTATCACTTCTTTTGTGGTAGGTACAGTTATTCCAGATAGGGGAATGGGTAGGTTAAGTTATTCCAGGGAGGGGAATGCTTATGGGCAAGGCATTATGCTTGATCGGAGGCGGATGAAGTGGCAAAAAAGGCTCGGCCTACACCATGACCATGCCAATCGTCAACCCAAAGTGAATATGAGCCACACAGGTTGGTTGAAATAGCGCAACATGAATGATGGAACCTGGATCCAAGCGTCCCAGGATGCATTTCAGCGAAAACGTTCAACAATGTTCAGCGTGACCAATGTTTCTATCTTGGAAAATGAAATTGCATGATGTATGGAGTGTTTTTGACATATCTTGTCTCAGGATTTGCTTGCAGTCCTACCATATCCCACAAAATGCAGAAGTGCAGTCAATGCAGCTTTTTACCTAAAATGGTAAAAATTGGTCAAAGCCTCATGCGGTTTATTACCTGCCCCTGGAATAACATCAATGGCAATTATAAGAATAATTCTGATAATAGTACAAATTTTGTATGTATGTTTTCAGCCCTACAAAACCATAACTATAGAAGTTTAAATTTATACGTAAAGCTAGATATTTGTAGAAATATCTATATTGATATATAACTATCTATTTATATAGCTAGATATATATCTATGCAGTAACATACATTAGATAGATAGATAGATAGATAGACTGTATATAAGCCTGCAAGTCTTGCACTTGAAGCAGCTTTATGATGTCATTAAGGCTCGATGGTGACACGCGCACCCGGAACAAGGACCACAGGTTGTTAGCGGCCATTTTTCCATCAGTCTCCACTGGAGCTAGAAGTGAGTAGACAGATACTCCTATAGACGCTGCTGGAGCCAGATCTTTTGTCTCTGTGATGGACAACGTTTGAAATTCGCCCTTAAGCGGGAGACGGCAGCCTACAACAGTCAAATTGATCGCTGCTTATCACTTCTTTTGTGGTAGGTACAGTTATTCCAGATAGGGGAATGGGTAGGTTAAGTTATTCCAGGGAGGGGAATGCTTATGGGCAAGGCATTATGCTTGATCGGAGGCGGATGAAGTGGCAAAAAAGGCTCGGCCTACACCATGACCATGCCAATCGTCAACCCAAAGTGAATATGAGCCACACAGGTTGGTTGAAATAGCGCAACATGAATGATGGAACCTGGATCCAAGCGTCCCAGGATGCATTTCAGCGAAAACGTTCAACAATGTTCAGCGTGACCAATGTTTCTATCTTGGAAAATGAAATTGCATGATGTATGGAGTGTTTTTGACATATCTTGTCTCAGGATTTGCTTGCAGTCCTACCATATCCCACAAAATGCAGAAGTGCAGTCAATGCAGCTTTTTACCTAAAATGGTAAAAATTGGTCAAAGCCTCATGCGGTTTATTACCTGCCCCTGGAATAACATCAATGGCAATTATAAGAATAATTCTGATAATAGTACAAATTTTGTATGTATGTTTTCAGCCCTACAAAACCATAACTATAGAAGTTTAAATTTATACGTAAAGCTAGATATTTGTAGAAATATCTATATTGATATATAACTATCTATTTATATAGCTAGATATATATCTATGCAGTAACATACATTAGATAGATAGATAGATAGATAGACTGTATATAAGCCTGCAAGTCTTGCACTTGAAGCAGCTTTATGATGTCATTAAGGCTCGATGGTGACACGCGCACCCGGAACAAGGACCACAGGTTGTTAGCGGCCATTTTTCCATCAGTCTCCACTGGAGCTAGAAGTGAGCAGACAGATACTCCTATAGACGCTGCTGGAGCCAGATCATTTGTCTCTGTGATGGACAACGTTTGAAATTCGCCCTTAAGCGGGAGACGGCAGCCTACAACAGTCAAATTGATCGCTGCTTATCACTTCTTTTGTGGTAGGTACAGTTATTCCAGATAGGGGAATGGGTAGGTTAAGTTATTCCAGGGAGGGGAATGCTTATGGGCAAGGCATTATGCTTGATCGGAGGCGGATGAAGTGGCAAAAAAGGCTCGGCCTACACCATGACCATGCCAATCGTCAACCCAAAGTGAATATGAGCCACACAGGTTGGTTGAAATAGCGCAACATGAATGATGGAACCTGGATCCAAGCGTCCCAGGATGCATTTCAGCGAAAACGTTCAACAATGTTCAGCGTGACCAATGTTTCTATCTTGGAAAATGAAATTGCATGATGTATGGAGTGTTTTTGACATATCTTGTCTCAGGATTTGCTTGCAGTCCTACCATATCCCACAAAATGCAGAAGTGCAGTCAATGCAGCTTTTTACCTAAAATGGTAAAAATTGGTCAAAGCCTCATGCGGTTTATTACCTGCCCCTGGAATAACATCAATGGCAATTATAAGAATAATGCTGATAATAGTACAAATTTTGTATGTATGTTTTCAGCCCTACAAAACCATAACTATAGAAGTTTAAATTTATACGTAAAGCTAGATATTTGTAGAAATATCTATATTGATATATAACTATCTATTTATATAGCTAGATATATATCTATGCAGTAACATACATTAGATAGATAGATAGATAGATAGATAGATAGATAGATAGATAGATAGATAGATAGACTGTATATAAGCCTGCAAGTCTTGCACTTGAAGCAGCTTTATGATGTCATTAAGGCTCGATGGTGACACGCGCACCCGAAACAAGGACCACAGGTTGTTAGCGGCCATTTTTCCATCAGTCTCCACTGGAGCTAGAAGTGAGCAGACAGATACACCTATAGACGCTGCTGGAGCCAGATCATTTGTCTCTGTGATGGACAACGTTTGAAATTCGCCCTTAAGCGGGAGACGGCAGCCTACAACAGTCAAATTGATCGCTGCTTATCACTTCTTTTGTGGTAGGTACAGTTATTCCAGATAGGGGAATGGGTAGGTTAAGTTATTCCAGGGAGGGGAATGCTTATGGGCAAGGCATTATGCTTGATCGGAGGCGGATGAAGTGGCAAAAAAGGCTCGGCCTACACCATGACCATGCCAATCGTCAACCCAAAGTGAATATGAGCCACACAGGTTGGTTGAAATAGCGCAACATGAATGATGGAACCTGGATCCAAGCGTCCCAGGATGCATTGCAGCGAAAACGTTCAACAATGTTCAGCGTGACCAATGTTTCTATCTTGGAAAATGAAATTGCATGCTGTATGGAGTGTTTTTGACATATCTTGTCTCAGGATTTGCTTGCAGTCCTACCATATCCCACAAAATGCAGAAGTGCAGTCAATGCAGCTTTTTACCTAAAATGGTAAAAATTGGTCAAAGCCTCATGCGGTTTATTACCTGCCCCTGGAATAACATCAATGGCAATTATAAGAATAATTCTGATAATAGTACAAATTTTGTATGTATGTTTTCAGCCCTACAAAACCATAACTATAGAAGTTTAAATTTATACGTAAAGCTAGATATTTGTAGAAATATCTATATTGATATATAACTATCTATTTATATAGCTAGATATATATCTATGCAGTAACATACATTAGATAGATAGATAGATAGACTGTATATAAACCTGCAAGTCTTGCACTTGAAGCAGCTTTATGATGTCATTAAGGCTCGATGGTGACACGCGCACCCGGAACAAGGACCACAGGTTGTTAGCGGCCATTTTTCCATCAGTCTCCACTGGAGCTAGAAGTGAGCAGACAGATACTCCTATAGACGCTGCTGTAGCCAGATCATTTGTCTCTGTGATGGACAACGTTTGAAATTCGCCCTTAAGCGGGAGACGGCAGCCTACAACAGTCAAATTGATCGCTGCTTATCACTTCTTTTGTGGTAGGTACAGTTATTCCAGATAGGGGAATGGGTAGGTTAAGTTATTCCAGGGAGGGGAATGCTTATGGGCAAGGCATTATGCTTGATCGGAGGCGGATGAAGTGGCAAAAAAGGCTCGGCCTACACCATGACCATGCCAATCGTCAACCCAAAGTGAATATGAGCCACACAGGTTGGTTGAAATAGCGCAACATGAATGATGGAACCTGGATCCAAGCGTCCCAGGATGCATTTCAGCGAAAACGTTCAACAATGTTCAGCGTGACCAATGTTTCTATCTTGGAAAATGAAATTGCATGATGTATGGAGTGTTTTTGACATATCTTGTCTCAGGATTTGCTTGCAGTCCTACCATATCCCACAAAATGCAGAAGTGCAGTCAATGCAGCTTTTTACCTAAAATGGTAAAAATTGGTCAAAGCCTCATGCGGTTTATTACCTGCCCCTGGAATAACATCAATGGCAATTATAAGAATAATTCTGATAATAGTACAAATTTTGTATGTATGTTTTCAGCCCTACAAAACCATAACTATAGAAGTTTAAATTTATACGTAAAGCTAGATATTTGTAGAAATTTCTATATTGATATATAACTATCTATTTATATAGCTAGATATATATCTATGCAGTAACATACATTAGATAGATAGATAGATAGACTGTATATAAGCCTGCAAGTCTTGCACTTGAAGCAGCTTTATGATGTCATTAAGGCTCGATGGTGACACGCGCACCCGGAACAAGGACCACAGGTTGTTAGCGGCCATTTTTCCATCAGTCTCCACTGGAGCTAGAAGTGAGCAGACAGATACTCCTATAGACGCTGCTGGAGCCAGATCATTTGTCTCTGTGATGGACAACGTTTGAAATTCGCCCTTAAGCGGGAGACGGCAGCCTACAACAGTCAAATTGATCGCTGCTTATCACTTCTTTTGTGGTAGGTACAGTTATTCCAGATAGGGGAATGGGTAGGTTAAGTTATTCCAGGGAGGGGAATGCTTATGGGCAAGGCATTATGCTTGATCGGAGGCGGATGAAGTGGCAAAAAAGGCTCGGCCTACACCATGACCATGCCAATCGTCAACCCAAAGTGAATATGAGCCACACAGGTTGGTTGAAATAGCGCAACATGAATGATGGAACCTGGATCCAAGCGTCCCAGGATGCATTTCAGCGAAAACGTTCAACAATGTTCAGCGTGACCAATGTTTCTATCTTGGAAAATGAAATTGCATGATGTATGGAGTGTTTTTGACATATCTTGTCTCAGGATTTGCTTGCAGTCCTACCATATCCCACAAAATGCAGAAGTGCAGTCAATGCAGCTTTTTACCTAAAATGGTAAAAATTGGTCAAAGCCTCATGCGGTTTATTACCTGCCCCTGGAATAACATCAATGGCAATTATAAGAATAATGCTGATAATAGTACAAATTTTGTATGTATGTTTTCAGCCCTACAAAACCATAACTATAGAAGTTTAAATTTATACGTAAAGCTAGATATTTGTAGAAATATCTATATTGATATATAACTATCTATTTATATAGCTAGATATATATCTATGCAGTAACATACATTAGATAGATAGATAGATAGATAGATAGATAGATAGATAGATAGATAGACTGTATATAAGCCTGCAAGTCTTGCACTTGAAGCAGCTTTATGATGTCATTAAGGCTCGATGGTGACACGCGCACCCGAAACAAGGACCACAGGTTGTTAGCGGCCATTTTTCCATCAGTCTCCACTGGAGCTAGAAGTGAGCAGACAGATACACCTATAGACGCTGCTGGAGCCAGATCATTTGTCTCTGTGATGGACAACGTTTGAAATTCGCCCTTAAGCGGGAGACGGCAGCCTACAACAGTCAAATTGATCGCTGCTTATCACTTCTTTTGTGGTAGGTACAGTTATTCCAGATAGGGGAATGGGTAGGTTAAGTTATTCCAGGGAGGGGAATGCTTATGGGCAAGGCATTATGCTTGATCGGAGGCGGATGAAGTGGCAAAAAAGGCTCGGCCTACACCATGACCATGCCAATCGTCAACCCAAAGTGAATATGAGCCACACAGGTTGGTTGAAATAGCGCAACATGAATGATGGAACCTGGATCCAAGCGTCCCAGGATGCATTGCAGCGAAAACGTTCAACAATGTTCAGCGTGACCAATGTTTCTATCTTGGAAAATGAAATTGCATGCTGTATGGAGTGTTTTTGACATATCTTGTCTCAGGATTTGCTTGCAGTCCTACCATATCCCACAAAATGCAGAAGTGCAGTCAATGCAGCTTTTTACCTAAAATGGTAAAAATTGGTCAAAGCCTCATGCGGTTTATTACCTGCCCCTGGAATAACATCAATGGCAATTATAAGAATAATTCTGATAATAGTACAAATTTTGTATGTATGTTTTCAGCCCTACAAAACCATAACTATAGAAGTTTAAATTTATACGTAAAGCTAGATATTTGTAGAAATATCTATATTGATATATAACTATCTATTTATATAGCTAGATATATATCTATGCAGTAACATACATTAGATAGATAGATAGATAGACTGTATATAAACCTGCAAGTCTTGCACTTGAAGCAGCTTTATGATGTCATTAAGGCTCGATGGTGACACGCGCACCCGGAACAAGGACCACAGGTTGTTAGCGGCCATTTTTCCATCAGTCTCCACTGGAGCTAGAAGTGAGCAGACAGATACTCCTATAGACGCTGCTGGAGCCAGATCATTTGTCTCTGTGATGGACAACGTTTGAAATTCGCCCTTAAGCGGGAGACGGCAGCCTACAACAGTCAAATTGATCGCTGCTTATCACTTCTTTTGTGGTAGGTACAGTTATTCCAGATAGGGGAATGGGTAGGTTAAGTTATTCCAGGGAGGGGAATGCTTATGGGCAAGGCATTATGCTTGATCGGAGGCGGATGAAGTGGCAAAAAAGGCTCGGCCTACACCATGACCATGCCAATCGTCAACCCAAAGTGAATATGAGCCACACAGGTTGGTTGAAATAGCGCAACATGAATGATGGAACCTGGATCCAAGCGTCCCAGGATGCATTTCAGCGAAAACGTTCAACAATGTTCAGCGTGACCAATGTTTCTATCTTGGAAAATGAAATTGCATGATGTATGGAGTGTTTTTGACATATCTTGTCTCAGGATTTGCTTGCAGTCCTACCATATCCCACAAAATGCAGAAGTGCAGTCAATGCAGCTTTTTACCTAAAATGGTAAAAATTGGTCAAAGCCTCATGCGGTTTATTACCTGCCCCTGGAATAACATCAATGGCAATTATAAGAATAATGCTGATAATAATACAAATTTTGTATGTATGTTTTCAGCCCTACAAAACCATAACTATAGAAGTTTAAATTTATACGTAAAGCTAGATATTTGTAGAAATATCTATATTGATATATAACTATCTATTTATATAGCTAGATATATATCTATGCAGTAACATACATTAGATAGATAGATAGATAGATAGATAGACTGTATATAAGCCTGCAAGTCTTGCACTTGAAGCAGCTTTATGATGTCATTAAGGCTCGATGGTGACACGCGCACCCGGAACAAGGACCACAGGTTGTTAGCGGCCATTTTTCCATCAGTCTCCACTGGAGCTAGAAGTGAGTAGACAGATACTCCTATAGACGCTGCTGGAGCCAGATCTTTTGTCTCTGTGATGGACAACGTTTGAAATTCGCCCTTAAGCGGGAGACGGCAGCCTACAACAGTCAAATTGATCGCTGCTTATCACTTCTTTTGTGGTAGGTACAGTTATTCCAGATAGGGGAATGGGTAGGTTAAGTTATTCCAGGGAGGGGAATGCTTATGGGCAAGGCATTATGCTTGATCGGAGGCGGATGAAGAGGCAAAAAAGGCTCGGCCTACACCATGACCATGCCAATCGTCAACCCAAAGTGAATATGAGCCACACAGGTTGGTTGAAATAGCGCAACATGAATGATGGAACCTGGATCCAAGCGTCCCAGGATGCATTTCAGCGAAAACGTTCAACAATGTTCAGCGTGACCAATGTTTCTATCTTGGAAAATGAAATTGCATGATGTATGGAGTGTTTTTGACATATCTTGTCTCAGGATTTGCTTGCAGTCCTACCATATCCCACAAAATGCAGAAGTGCAGTCAATGCAGCTTTTTACCTAAAATGGTAAAAATTGGTCAAAGCCTCATGCGGTTTATTACCTGCCCCTGGAATAACATCAATGGCAATTATAAGAATAATTCTGATAATAGTACAAATTTTGTATGTATGTTTTCAGCCCTACAAAACCATAACTATAGAAGTTTAAATTTATACGTAAAGTTAGATATTTGTAGAAATTTCTATATTGATATATAACTATCTATTTATATAGCTAGATATATATCTATGCAGTAACATACATTAGATAGATAGATAGATAGATAGACTGTATATAAGCCTGCAAGTCTTGCACTTGAAGCAGCTTTATGATGTCATTAAGGCTCGATGGTGACACGCGCACCCGGAACAAGGACCACAGGTTGTTAGCGGCCATTTTTCCATCAGTCTCCACTGGAGCTAGAAGTGAGCAGACAGATACTCCTATAGACGCTGCTGGAGCCAGATCATTTGTCTCTGTGATGGACAACGTTTGAAATTCGCCCTTAAGCGGGAGACGGCAGCCTACAACAGTCAAATTGATCGCTGCTTATCACTTCTTTTGTGGTAGGTACAGTTATTCCAGATAGGGGAATGGGTAGGTTAAGTTATTCCAGGGAGGGGAATGCTTATGGGCAAGGCATTATGCTTGATCGGAGGCGGATGAAGTGGCAAAAAAGGCTCGGCCTACACCATGACCATGCCAATCGTCAACCCAAAGTGAATATGAGCCACACAGGTTGGTTGAAATAGCGCAACATGAATGATGGAACCTGGATCCAAGCGTCCCAGGATGCATTTCAGCGAAAACGTTCAACAATGTTCAGCGTGACCAATGTTTCTATCTTGGAAAATGAAATTGCATGATGTATGGAGTGTTTTTGACATATCTTGTCTCAGGATTTGCTTGCAGTCCTACCATATCCCACAAAATGCAGAAGTGCAGTCAATGCAGCTTTTTACCTAAAATGGTAAAAATTGGTCAAAGCCTCATGCGGTTTATTACCTGCCCCTGGAATAACATCAATGGCAATTATAAGAATAATGCTGATAATAGTACAAATTTTGTATGTATGTTTTCAGCCCTACAAAACCATAACTATAGAAGTTTAAATTTATACGTAAAGCTAGATATTTGTAGAAATATCTATATTGATATATAACTATCTATTTATATAGCTAGATATATATCTATGCAGTAACATACATTAGATAGATAGATAGATAGATAGATAGATAGATAGATAGACTGTATATAAGCCTGCAAGTCTTGCACTTGAAGCAGCTTTATGATGTCATTAAGGCTCGATGGTGACACGCGCACCCGAAACAAGGACCACAGGTTGTTAGCGGCCATTTTTCCATCAGTCTCCACTGGAGCTAGAAGTGAGCAGACAGATACTCCTATAGACGCTGCTGGAGCCAGATCATTTGTCTCTGTGATGGACAACGTTTGAAATTCGCCCTTAAGCGGGAGACGGCAGCCTACAACAGTCAAATTGATCGCTGCTTATCACTTCTTTTGTGGTAGGTACAGTTATTCCAGATAGGGGAATGGGTAGGTTAAGTTATTCCAGGGAGGGGAATGCTTATGGGCAAGGCATTATGCTTGATCGGAGGCGGATGAAGTGGCAAAAAAGGCTCGGCCTACACCATGACCATGCCAATCGTCAACCCAAAGTGAATATGAGCCACACAGGTTGGTTGAAATAGCGCAACATGAATGATGGAACCTGGATCCAAGCGTCCCAGGATGCATTGCAGCGAAAACGTTCAACAATGTTCAGCGTGACCAATGTTTCTATCTTGGAAAATGAAATTGCATGCTGTATGGAGTGTTTTTGACATATCTTGTCTCAGGATTTGCTTGCAGTCCTACCATATCCCACAAAATGCAGAAGTGCAGTCAATGCAGCTTTTTACCTAAAATGGTAAAAATTGGTCAAAGCCTCATGCGGTTTATTACCTGCCCCTGGAATAACATCAATGGCAATTATAAGAATAATTCTGATAATAGTACAAATTTTGTATGTATGTTTTCAGCCCTACAAAACCATAACTATAGAAGTTTAAATTTATACGTAAAGCTAGATATTTGTAGAAATATCTATATTGATATATAACTATCTATTTATATAGCTAGATATATATCTATGCAGTAACATACATTAGATAGATAGATAGATAGACTGTATATAAACCTGCAAGTCTTGCACTTGAAGCAGCTTTATGATGTCATTAAGGCTCGATGGTGACACGCGCACCCGGAACAAGGACCACAGGTTGTTAGCGGCCATTTTTCCATCAGTCTCCACTGGAGCTAGAAGTGAGCAGACAGATACTCCTATAGACGCTGCTGGAGCCAGATCATTTGTCTCTGTGATGGACAACGTTTGAAATTCGCCCTTAAGCGGGAGACGGCAGCCTACAACAGTCAAATTGATCGCTGCTTATCACTTCTTTTGTGGTAGGTACAGTTATTCCAGATAGGGGAATGGGTAGGTTAAGTTATTCCAGGGAGGGGAATGCTTATGGGCAAGGCATTATGCTTGATCGGAGGCGGATGAAGTGGCAAAAAAGGCTCGGCCTACACCATGACCATGCCAATCGTCAACCCAAAGTGAATATGAGCCACACAGGTTGGTTGAAATAGCGCAACATGAATGATGGAACCTGGATCCAAGCGTCCCAGGATGCATTTCAGCGAAAACGTTCAACAATGTTCAGCGTGACCAATGTTTCTATCTTGGAAAATGAAATTGCATGATGTATGGAGTGTTTTTGACATATCTTGTCTCAGGATTTGCTTGCAGTCCTACCATATCCCACAAAATGCAGAAGTGCAGTCAATGCAGCTTTTTACCTAAAATGGTAAAAATTGGTCAAAGCCTCATGCGGTTTATTACCTGCCCCTGGAATAACATCAATGGCAATTATAAGAATAATGCTGATAATAATACAAATTTTGTATGTATGTTTTCAGCCCTACAAAACCATAACTATAGAAGTTTAAATTTATACGTAAAGCTAGATATTTGTAGAAATATCTATATTGATATATAACTATCTATTTATATAGCTAGATATATATCTATGCAGTAACATACATTAGATAGATAGATAGATAGATAGACAGATAGACTGTATATAAGCCTGCAAGTCTTGCACTTGAAGCAGCTTTATGATGTCATTAAGGCTCGATGGTGACACGCGCACCCGGAACAAGGACCACAGGTTGTTAGCGGCCATTTTTCCATCAGTCTCCACTGGAGCTAGAAGTGAGTAGACAGATACTCCTATAGACGCTGCTGGAGCCAGATCTTTTGTCTCTGTGATGGACAACGTTTGAAATTCGCCCTTAAGCGGGAGACGGCAGCCTACAACAGTCAAATTGATCGCTGCTTATCACTTCTTTTGTGGTAGGTACAGTTATTCCAGATAGGGGAATGGGTAGGTTAAGTTATTCCAGGGAGGGGAATGCTTATGGGCAAGGCATTATGCTTGATCGGAGGCGGATGAAGTGGCAAAAAAGGCTCGGCCTACACCATGACCATGCCAATCGTCAACCCAAAGTGAATATGAGCCACACAGGTTGGTTGAAATAGCGCAACATGAATGATGGAACCTGGATCCAAGCGTCCCAGGATGCATTTCAGCGAAAACGTTCAACAATGTTCAGCGTGACCAATGTTTCTATCTTGGAAAATGAAATTGCATGATGTATGGAGTGTTTTTGACATATCTTGTCTCAGGATTTGCTTGCAGTCCTACCATATCCCACAAAATGCAGAAGTGCAGTCAATGCAGCTTTTTACCTAAAATGGTAAAAATTGGTCAAAGCCTCATGCGGTTTATTACCTGCCCCTGGAATAACATCAATGGCAATTATAAGAATAATTCTGATAATAGTACAAATTTTGTATGTATGTTTTCAGCCCTACAAAACCATAACTATAGAAGTTTAAATTTATACGTAAAGTTAGATATTTGTAGAAATTTCTATATTGATATATAACTATCTATTTATATAGCTAGATATATATCTATGCAGTAACATACATTAGATAGATAGATAGATAGATAGACTGTATATAAGCCTGCAAGTCTTGCACTTGAAGCAGCTTTATGATGTCATTAAGGCTCGATGGTGACACGCGCACCCGGAACAAGGACCACAGGTTGTTAGCGGCCATTTTTCCATCAGTCTCCACTGGAGCTAGAAGTGAGCAGACAGATACTCCTATAGACGCTGCTGGAGCCAGATCATTTGTCTCTGTGATGGACAACGTTTGAAATTCGCCCTTAAGCGGGAGACGGCAGCCTACAACAGTCAAATTGATCGCTGCTTATCACTTCTTTTGTGGTAGGTACAGTTATTCCAGATAGGGGAATGGGTAGGTTAAGTTATTCCAGGGAGGGGAATGCTTATGGGCAAGGCATTATGCTTGATCGGAGGCGGATGAAGTGGCAAAAAAGGCTCGGCCTACACCATGACCATGCCAATCGTCAACCCAAAGTGAATATGAGCCACACAGGTTGGTTGAAATAGCGCAACATGAATGATGGAACCTGGATCCAAGCGTCCCAGGATGCATTTCAGCGAAAACGTTCAACAATGTTCAGCGTGACCAATGTTTCTATCTTGGAAAATGAAATTGCATGATGTATGGAGTGTTTTTGACATATCTTGTCTCAGGATTTGCTTGCAGTCCTACCATATCCCACAAAATGCAGAAGTGCAGTCAATGCAGCTTTTTACCTAAAATGGTAAAAATTGGTCAAAGCCTCATGCGGTTTATTACCTGCCCCTGGAATAACATCAATGGCAATTATAAGAATAATGCTGATAATAGTACAAATTTTGTATGTATGTTTTCAGCCCTACAAAACCATAACTATAGAAGTTTAAATTTATACGTAAAGCTAGATATTTGTAGAAATATCTATATTGATATATAACTATCTATTTATATAGCTAGATATATATCTATGCAGTAACATACATTAGATAGATAGATAGATAGATAGATAGACTGTATATAAGCCTGCAAGTCTTGCACTTGAAGCAGCTTTATGATGTCATTAAGGCTCGATGGTGACACGCGCACCCGAAACAAGGACCACAGGTTGTTAGCGGCCATTTTTCCATCAGTCTCCACTGGAGCTAGAAGTGAGCAGACAGATACACCTATAGACGCTGCTGGAGCCAGATCATTTGTCTCTGTGATGGACAACGTTTGAAATTCGCCCTTAAGCGGGAGACGGCAGCCTACAACAGTCAAATTGATCGCTGCTTATCACTTCTTTTGTGGTAGGTACAGTTATTCCAGATAGGGGAATGGGTAGGTTAAGTTATTCCAGGGAGGGGAATGCTTATGGGCAAGGCATTATGCTTGATCGGAGGCGGATGAAGTGGCAAAAAAGGCTCGGCCTACACCATGACCATGCCAATCGTCAACCCAAAGTGAATATGAGCCACACAGGTTGGTTGAAATAGCGCAACATGAATGATGGAACCTGGATCCAAGCGTCCCAGGATGCATTGCAGCGAAAACGTTCAACAATGTTCAGCGTGACCAATGTTTCTATCTTGGAAAATGAAATTGCATGCTGTATGGAGTGTTTTTGACATATCTTGTCTCAGGATTTGCTTGCAGTCCTACCATATCCCACAAAATGCAGAAGTGCAGTCAATGCAGCTTTTTACCTAAAATGGTAAAAATTGGTCAAAGCCTCATGCGGTTTATTACCTGCCCCTGGAATAACATCAATGGCAATTATAAGAATAATGCTGATACTAATACAAATTTTGTATGTATGTTTTCAGCCCTACAAAACCATAACTATAGAAGTTTAAATTTATACGTAAAGCTAGATATTTGTAGAAATATCTATATTGATATATAACTATCTATTTATATAGCTAGATATATATCTATGCAGTAACATACATTAGATAGATAGATAGATAGACTGTATATAAGCCTGCAAGTCTTGCACTTGAAGCAGCTTTATGATGTCATTAAGGCTCGATGGTGACACGCGCACCCGGAACAAGGACCACAGGTTGTTAGCGGCCATTTTTCCATCAGTCTCCACTGGAGCTAGAAGTGAGCAGACAGATACTCCTATAGACGCTGCTGGAGCCAGATCATTTGTCTCTGTGATGGACAACGTTTGAAATTCGCCCTTAAGCGGGAGACGGCAGCCTACAACAGTCAAATTGATCGCTGCTTATCACTTCTTTTGTGGTAGGTACAGTTATTCCAGATAGGGGAATGGGTAGGTTAAGTTATTCCAGGGAGGGGAATGCTTATGGGCAAGGCATTATGCTTGATCGGAGGCGGATGAAGTGGCAAAAAAGGCTCGGCCTACACCATGACCATGCCAATCGTCAACCCAAAGTGAATATGAGCCACACAGGTTGGTTGAAATAGCGCAACATGAATGATGGAACCTGGATCCAAGCGTCCCAGGATGCATTTCAGCGAAAACGTTCAACAATGTTCAGCGTGACCAATGTTTCTATCTTGGAAAATGAAATCGCATGATGTATGGAGTGTTTTTGACATATCTTGTCTCAGGATTTGCTTGCAGTCCTACCATATCCCACAAAATGCAGAAGTGCAGTCAATGCAGCTTTTTACCTAAAATGGTAAAAATTGGTCAAAGCCTCATGCGGTTTATTACCTGCCCCTGGAATAACATCAATGGCAATTATAAGAATAATTCTGATAATAGTACAAATTTTGTATGTATGTTTTCAGCCCTACAAAACCATAACTATAGAAGTTTAAATTTATACGTAAAGCTAGATATTTGTAGAAATATCTATATTGATATATAACTATCTATTTATATAGCTAGATATATATCTATGCAGTAACATACATTAGATAGATAGATAGATAGATAGATAGATAGATAGATAGACTGTATATAAGCCTGCAAGTCTTGCACTTGAAGCAGCTTTATGATGTCATTAAGGCTCGATGGTGACACGCGCACCCGGAACAAGGACCACAGGTTGTTAGCGGCCATTTTTCCATCAGTCTCCACTGGAGCTAGAAGTGAGTAGACAGATACTCCTATAGACGCTGCTGGAGCCAGATCTTTTGTCTCTGTGATGGACAACGTTTGAAATTCGCCCTTAAGCGGGAGACGGCAGCCTACAACAGTCAAATTGATCGCTGCTTATCACTTCTTTTGTGGTAGGTACAGTTATTCCAGATAGGGGAATGGGTAGGTTAAGTTATTCCAGGGAGGGGAATGCTTATGGGCAAGGCATTATGCTTGATCGGAGGCGGATGAAGTGGCAAAAAAGGCTCGGCCTACACCATGACCATGCCAATCGTCAACCCAAAGTGAATATGAGCCACACAGGTTGGTTGAAATAGCGCAACATGAATGATGGAACCTGGATCCAAGCGTCCCAGGATGCATTGCAGCGAAAACGTTCAACAATGTTCAGCGTGACCAATGTTTCTATCTTGGAAAATGAAATTGCATGATGTATGGAGTGTTTTTGACATATCTTGCCTCAGGATTTGCTTGCAGTCCTACCATATCCCACAAAATGCAGAAGTGCAGTCAATGCAGCTTTTTACCTAAAATGGTAAAAATTGGTCAAAGCCTCATGCGGTTTATTACCTGCCCCTGGAATAACATCAATGGCAATTATAAGAATAATTCTGATAATAGTACAAATTTTGTATGTATGTTTTCAGCCCTACAAAACCATAACTATAGAAGTTTAAATTTATACGTAAAGCTAGATATTTGTAGAAATTTCTATATTGATATATAACTATCTATTTATATAGCTAGATATATATCTATGCAGTAACATACATTAGATAGATAGATAGATAGATAGACTGTATATAAGCCTGCAAGTCTTGCACTTGAAGCAGCTTTATGATGTCATTAAGGCTCGATGGTGACACGCGCACCCGGAACAAGGACCACAGGTTGTTAGCGGCCATTTTTCCATCAGTCTCCACTGGAGCTAGAAGTGAGCAGACAGATACTCCTATAGACGCTGCTGGAGCCAGATCATTTGTCTCTGTGATGGACAACGTTTGAAATTCGCCCTTAAGCGGGAGACGGCAGCCTACAACAGTCAAATTGATCGCTGCTTATCACTTCTTTTGTGGTAGGTACAGTTATTCCAGATAGGGGAATGGGTAGGTTAAGTTATTCCAGGGAGGGGAATGCTTATGGGCAAGGCATTATGCTTGATCGGAGGCGGATGAAGTGGCAAAAAAGGCTCGGCCTACACCATGACCATGCCAATCGTCAACCCAAAGTGAATATGAGCCACACAGGTTGGTTGAAATAGCGCAACATGAATGATGGAACCTGGATCCAAGCGTCCCAGGATGCATTTCAGCGAAAACGTTCAACAATGTTCAGCGTGACCAATGTTTCTATCTTGGAAAATGAAATTGCATGATGTATGGAGTGTTTTTGACATATCTTGTCTCAGGATTTGCTTGCAGTCCTACCATATCCCACAAAATGCAGAAGTGCAGTCAATGCAGCTTTTTACCTAAAATGGTAAAAATTGGTCAAAGCCTCATGCGGTTTATTACCTGCCCCTGGAATAACATCAATGGCAATTATAAGAATAATGCTGATAATAGTACAAATTTTGTATGTATGTTTTCAGCCCTACAAAACCATAACTATAGAAGTTTAAATTTATACGTAAAGCTAGATATTTGTAGAAATATCTATATTGATATATAACTATCTATTTATATAGCTAGATATATATCTATGCAGTAACATACATTAGATAGATAGATAGATAGACTGTATATAAGCCTGCAAGTCTTGCACTTGAAGCAGCTTTATGATGTCATTAAGGCTCGATGGTGACACGCGCACCCGGAACAAGGACCACAGGTTGTTAGCGGCCATTTTTCCATCAGTCTCCACTGGAGCTAGAAGTGAGCAGACAGATACTCCTATAGACGCTGCTGGAGCCAGATCATTTGTCTCTGTGATGGACAACGTTTGAAATTCGCCCTTAAGCGGGAGACGGCAGCCTACAACAGTCAAATTGATCGCTGCTTATCACTTCTTTTGTGGTAGGTACAGTTATTCCAGATAGGGGAATGGGTAGGTTAAGTTATTCCAGGGAGGGGAATGCTTATGGGCAAGGCATTATGCTTGATCGGAGGCGGATGAAGTGGCAAAAAAGGCTCGGCCTACACCATGACCATGCCAATCGTCAACCCAAAGTGAATATGAGCCACACAGGTTGGTTGAAATAGCGCAACATGAATGATGGAACCTGGATCCAAGCGTCCCAGGATGCATTTCAGCGAAAACGTTCAACAATGTTCAGCGTGACCAATGTTTCTATCTTGGAAAATGAAATCGCATGATGTATGGAGTGTTTTTGACATATCTTGTCTCAGGATTTGCTTGCAGTCCTACCATATCCCACAAAATGCAGAAGTGCAGTCAATGCAGCTTTTTACCTAAAATGGTAAAAATTGGTCAAAGCCTCATGCGGTTTATTACCTGCCCCTGGAATAACATCAATGGCAATTATAAGAATAATTCTGATAATAGTACAAATTTTGTATGTATGTTTTCAGCCCTACAAAACCATAACTATAGAAGTTTAAATTTATACGTAAAGCTAGATATTTGTAGAAATATCTATATTGATATATAACTATCTATTTATATAGCTAGATATATATCTATGCAGTAACATACATTAGATAGATAGATAGATAGATAGATAGATAGATAGATAGATAGATAGACTGTATATAAGCCTGCAAGTCTTGCACTTGAAGCAGCTTTATGATGTCATTAAGGCTCGATGGTGACACGCGCACCCGGAACAAGGACCACAGGTTGTTAGCGGCCATTTTTCCATCAGTCTCCACTGGAGCTAGAAGTGAGTAGACAGATACTCCTATAGACGCTGCTGGAGCCAGATCTTTTGTCTCTGTGATGGACAACGTTTGAAATTCGCCCTTAAGCGGGAGACGGCAGCCTACAACAGTCAAATTGATCGCTGCTTATCACTTCTTTTGTGGTAGGTACAGTTATTCCAGATAGGGGAATGGGTAGGTTAAGTTATTCCAGGGAGGGGAATGCTTATGGGCAAGGCATTATGCTTGATCGGAGGCGGATGAAGTGGCAAAAAAGGCTCGGCCTACACCATGACCATGCCAATCGTCAACCCAAAGTGAATATGAGCCACACAGGTTGGTTGAAATAGCGCAACATGAATGATGGAACCTGGATCCAAGCGTCCCAGGATGCATTTCAGCGAAAACGTTCAACAATGTTCAGCGTGACCAATGTTTCTATCTTGGAAAATGAAATTGCATGATGTATGGAGTGTTTTTGACATATCTTGTCTCAGGATTTGCTTGCAGTCCTACCATATCCCACAAAATGCAGAAGTGCAGTCAATGCAGCTTTTTACCTAAAATGGTAAAAATTGGTCAAAGCCTCATGCGGTTTATTACCTGCCCCTGGAATAACATCAATGGCAATTATAAGAATAATTCTGATAATAGTACAAATTTTGTATGTATGTTTTCAGCCCTACAAAACCATAACTATAGAAGTTTAAATTTATACGTAAAGCTAGATATTTGTAGAAATTTCTATATTGATATATAACTATCTATTTATATAGCTAGATATATATCTATGCAGTAACATACATTAGATAGATAGATAGATAGACTGTATATAAGCCTGCAAGTCTTGCACTTGAAGCAGCTTTATGATGTCATTAAGGCTCGATGGTGACACGCGCACCCGGAACAAGGACCACAGGTTGTTAGCGGCCATTTTTCCATCAGTCTCCACTGGAGCTAGAAGTGAGCAGACAGATACTCCTATAGACGCTGCTGGAGCCAGATCATTTGTCTCTGTGATGGACAACGTTTGAAATTCGCCCTTAAAGGGGTTGTCCCGCGCCGAAACGGGTTTTTTTTTTTTTTCAACCCCCCCCCCGTTCGGCGCGAGACAACCCCGATGCAGGGAGGTAAAGAAAGCTCACCGGAGCGCTTACCTGAATCCCCGCGCTCCGGTGACTTCTCTACTCACCGCTGAAGATGGCCTCTTCCTCCGTGGACCGCAGCTCTTCTGTGCGGTCCACTGCCGATTCCAGCCTCCTGATTGGCTGGAATCGGCACGTGACGGGGCGGAGCTACACGGAGCCCCATAGAAGACTGCAGAAGACCCGGACTGCGCAAGCGCGGCTAATTTGGCCATCGGAGGGCGAAAATTAGTCGGCACCATGGAGACGAGGACGCCAGCAACGGAACAGGTAAGTATAAAACTTTTTATAACTTCTGCATGGCTCATAATTAATGCACAATGTACATTACAAAGTGCATTATTATGGCCATGCAGAAGTGTACAGACCCACTTGCTGCCTCGGGACAACCCCTTTAAGCGGGAGACGGCAGCCTACAACAGTCAAATTGATCGCTGCTTATCACTTCTTTTGTGGTAGGTACAGTTATTCCAGATAGGGGAATGGGTAGGTTAAGTTATTCCAGGGAGGGGAATGCTTATGGGCAAGGCATTATGCTTGATCGGAGGCGGATGAAGTGGCAAAAAAGGCTCGGCCTACACCATGACCATGCCAATCGTCAACCCAAAGTGAATATGAGCCACACAGGTTGGTTGAAATAGCGCAACATGAATGATGGAACCTGGATCCAAGCGTCCCAGGATGCATTTCAGCGAAAACGTTCAACAATGTTCAGCGTGACCAATGTTTCTATCTTGGAAAATGAAATTGCATGATGTATGGAGTGTTTTTGACATATCTTGTCTCAGGATTTGCTTGCAGTCCTACCATATCCCACAAAATGCAGAAGTGCAGTCAATGCAGCTTTTTACCTAAAATGGTAAAAATTGGTCAAAGCCTCATGCGGTTTATTACCTGCCCCTGGAATAACATCAATGGCAATTATAAGAATAATGCTGATAATAGTACAAATTTTGTATGTATGTTTTCAGCCCTACAAAACCATAACTATAGAAGTTTAAATTTATACGTAAAGCTAGATATTTGTAGAAATATCTATATTGATATATAACTATCTATTTATATAGCTAGATATATATCTATGCAGTAACATACATTAGATAGATAGATAGATAGATAGATAGATAGATAGATAGATAGATAGATAGATAGACTGTATATAAGCCTGCAAGTCTTGCACTTGAAGCAGCTTTATGATGTCATTAAGGCTCGATGGTGACACGCGCACCCGAAACAAGGACCACAGGTTGTTAGCGGCCATTTTTCCATCAGTCTCCACTGGAGCTAGAAGTGAGCAGACAGATACACCTATAGACGCTGCTGGAGCCAGATCATTTGTCTCTGTGATGGACAACGTTTGAAATTCGCCCTTAAGCGGGAGACGGCAGCCTACAACAGTCAAATTGATCGCTGCTTATCACTTCTTTTGTGGTAGGTACAGTTATTCCAGATAGGGGAATGGGTAGGTTAAGTTATTCCAGGGAGGGGAATGCTTATGGGCAAGGCATTATGCTTGATCGGAGGCGGATGAAGTGGCAAAAAAGGCTCGGCCTACACCATGACCATGCCAATCGTCAACCCAAAGTGAATATGAGCCACACAGGTTGGTTGAAATAGCGCAACATGAATGATGGAACCTGGATCCAAGCGTCCCAGGATGCATTTCAGCGAAAACGTTCAACAATGTTCAGCGTGACCAATGTTTCTATCTTGGAAAATGAAATTGCATGATGTATGGAGTGTTTTTGACATATCTTGTCTCAGGATTTGCTTGCAGTCCTACCATATCCCACAAAATGCAGAAGTGCAGTCAATGCAGCTTTTTACCTAAAATGGTAAAAATTGGTCAAAGCCTCATGCGGTTTATTACCTGCCCCTGGAATAACATCAATGGCAATTATAAGAATAATGCTGATAATAATACAAATTTTGTATGTATGTTTTCAGCCCTACAAAACCATAACTATAGAAGTTTAAATTTATACGTAAAGCTAGATATTTGTAGAAATATCTATATTGATATATAACTATCTATTTATATAGCTAGATATATATCTATGCAGTAACATACATTAGATAGATAGATAGATAGATAGACAGATAGACTGTATATAAGCCTGCAAGTCTTGCACTTGAAGCAGCTTTATGATGTCATTAAGGCTCGATGGTGACACGCGCACCCGGAACAAGGACCACAGGTTGTTAGCGGCCATTTTTCCATCAGTCTCCACTGGAGCTAGAAGTGAGTAGACAGATACTCCTATAGACGCTGCTGGAGCCAGATCTTTTGTCTCTGTGATGGACAACGTTTGAAATTCGCCCTTAAGCGGGAGACGGCAGCCTACAACAGTCAAATTGATCGCTGCTTATCACTTCTTTTGTGGTAGGTACAGTTATTCCAGATAGGGGAATGGGTAGGTTAAGTTATTCCAGGGAGGGGAATGCTTATGGGCAAGGCATTATGCTTGATCGGAGGCGGATGAAGTGGCAAAAAAGGCTCGGCCTACACCATGACCATGCCAATCGTCAACCCAAAGTGAATATGAGCCACACAGGTTGGTTGAAATAGCGCAACATGAATGATGGAACCTGGATCCAAGCGTCCCAGGATGCATTTCAGCGAAAACGTTCAACAATGTTCAGCGTGACCAATGTTTCTATCTTGGAAAATGAAATTGCATGATGTATGGAGTGTTTTTGACATATCTTGTCTCAGGATTTGCTTGCAGTCCTACCATATCCCACAAAATGCAGAAGTGCAGTCAATGCAGCTTTTTACCTAAAATGGTAAAAATTGGTCAAAGCCTCATGCGGTTTATTACCTGCCCCTGGAATAACATCAATGGCAATTATAAGAATAATTCTGATAATAGTACAAATTTTGTATGTATGTTTTCAGCCCTACAAAACCATAACTATAGAAGTTTAAATTTATACGTAAAGTTAGATATTTGTAGAAATTTCTATATTGATATATAACTATCTATTTATATAGCTAGATATATATCTATGCAGTAACATACATTAGATAGATAGATAGATAGATAGATAGATAGATAGACTGTATATAAGCCTGCAAGTCTTGCACTTGAAGCAGCTTTATGATGTCATTAAGGCTCGATGGTGACACGCGCACCCGGAACAAGGACCACAGGTTGTTAGCGGCCATTTTTCCATCAGTCTCCACTGGAGCTAGAAGTGAGCAGACAGATACTCCTATAGACGCTGCTGGAGCCAGATCATTTGTCTCTGTGATGGACAACGTTTGAAATTCGCCCTTAAGCGGGAGACGGCAGCCTACAACAGTCAAATTGATCGCTGCTTATCACTTCTTTTGTGGTAGGTACAGTTATTCCAGATAGGGGAATGGGTAGGTTAAGTTATTCCAGGGAGGGGAATGCTTATGGGCAAGGCATTATGCTTGATCGGAGGCGGATGAAGTGGCAAAAAAGGCTCGGCCTACACCATGACCATGCCAATCGTCAACCCAAAGTGAATATGAGCCACACAGGTTGGTTGAAATAGCGCAACATGAATGATGGAACCTGGATCCAAGCGTCCCAGGATGCATTGCAGCGAAAACGTTCAACAATGTTCAGCGTGACCAATGTTTCTATCTTGGAAAATGAAATTGCATGATGTATGGAGTGTTTTTGACATATCTTGCCTCAGGATTTGCTTGCAGTCCTACCATATCCCACAAAATGCAGAAGTGCAGTCAATGCAGCTTTTTACCTAAAATGGTAAAAATTGGTCAAAGCCTCATGCGGTTTATTACCTGCCCCTGGAATAACATCAATGGCAATTATAAGAATAATTCTGATAATAGTACAAATTTTGTATGTATGTTTTCAGCCCTACAAAACCATAACTATAGAAGTTTAAATTTATACGTAAAGCTAGATATTTGTAGAAATTTCTATATTGATATATAACTATCTATTTATATAGCTAGATATATATCTATGCAGTAACATACATTAGATAGATAGATAGATAGATAGACTGTATATAAGCCTGCAAGTCTTGCACTTGAAGCAGCTTTATGATGTCATTAAGGCTCGATGGTGACACGCGCACCCGGAACAAGGACCACAGGTTGTTAGCGGCCATTTTTCCATCAGTCTCCACTGGAGCTAGAAGTGAGCAGACAGATACTCCTATAGACGCTGCTGGAGCCAGATCATTTGTCTCTGTGATGGACAACGTTTGAAATTCGCCCTTAAGCGGGAGACGGCAGCCTACAACAGTCAAATTGATCGCTGCTTATCACTTCTTTTGTGGTAGGTACAGTTATTCCAGATAGGGGAATGGGTAGGTTAAGTTATTCCAGGGAGGGGAATGCTTATGGGCAAGGCATTATGCTTGATCGGAGGCGGATGAAGTGGCAAAAAAGGCTCGGCCTACACCATGACCATGCCAATCGTCAACCCAAAGTGAATATGAGCCACACAGGTTGGTTGAAATAGCGCAACATGAATGATGGAACCTGGATCCAAGCGTCCCAGGATGCATTTCAGCGAAAACGTTCAACAATGTTCAGCGTGACCAATGTTTCTATCTTGGAAAATGAAATTGCATGATGTATGGAGTGTTTTTGACATATCTTGTCTCAGGATTTGCTTGCAGTCCTACCATATCCCACAAAATGCAGAAGTGCAGTCAATGCAGCTTTTTACCTAAAATGGTAAAAATTGGTCAAAGCCTCATGCGGTTTATTACCTGCCCCTGGAATAACATCAATGGCAATTATAAGAATAATGCTGATAATAGTACAAATTTTGTATGTATGTTTTCAGCCCTACAAAACCATAACTATAGAAGTTTAAATTTATACGTAAAGCTAGATATTTGTAGAAATATCTATATTGATATATAACTATCTATTTATATAGCTAGATATATATCTATGCAGTAACATACATTAGATAGATAGATAGATAGACTGTATATAAGCCTGCAAGTCTTGCACTTGAAGCAGCTTTATGATGTCATTAAGGCTCGATGGTGACACGCGCACCCGGAACAAGGACCACAGGTTGTTAGCGGCCATTTTTCCATCAGTCTCCACTGGAGCTAGAAGTGAGCAGACAGATACTCCTATAGACGCTGCTGGAGCCAGATCATTTGTCTCTGTGATGGACAACGTTTGAAATTCGCCCTTAAGCGGGAGACGGCAGCCTACAACAGTCAAATTGATCGCTGCTTATCACTTCTTTTGTGGTAGGTACAGTTATTCCAGATAGGGGAATGGGTAGGTTAAGTTATTCCAGGGAGGGGAATGCTTATGGGCAAGGCATTATGCTTGATCGGAGGCGGATGAAGTGGCAAAAAAGGCTCGGCCTACACCATGACCATGCCAATCGTCAACCCAAAGTGAATATGAGCCACACAGGTTGGTTGAAATAGCGCAACATGAATGATGGAACCTGGATCCAAGCGTCCCAGGATGCATTTCAGCGAAAACGTTCAACAATGTTCAGCGTGACCAATGTTTCTATCTTGGAAAATGAAATCGCATGATGTATGGAGTGTTTTTGACATATCTTGTCTCAGGATTTGCTTGCAGTCCTACCATATCCCACAAAATGCAGAAGTGCAGTCAATGCAGCTTTTTACCTAAAATGGTAAAAATTGGTCAAAGCCTCATGCGGTTTATTACCTGCCCCTGGAATAACATCAATGGCAATTATAAGAATAATTCTGATAATAGTACAAATTTTGTATGTATGTTTTCAGCCCTACAAAACCATAACTATAGAAGTTTAAATTTATACGTAAAGCTAGATATTTGTAGAAATATCTATATTGATATATAACTATCTATTTATATAGCTAGATATATATCTATGCAGTAACATACATTAGATAGATAGATAGATAGATAGATAGATAGATAGATAGATAGACTGTATATAAGCCTGCAAGTCTTGCACTTGAAGCAGCTTTATGATGTCATTAAGGCTCGATGGTGACACGCGCACCCGGAACAAGGACCACAGGTTGTTAGCGGCCATTTTTCCATCAGTCTCCACTGGAGCTAGAAGTGAGTAGACAGATACTCCTATAGACGCTGCTGGAGCCAGATCTTTTGTCTCTGTGATGGACAACGTTTGAAATTCGCCCTTAAGCGGGAGACGGCAGCCTACAACAGTCAAATTGATCGCTGCTTATCACTTCTTTTGTGGTAGGTACAGTTATTCCAGATAGGGGAATGGGTAGGTTAAGTTATTCCAGGGAGGGGAATGCTTATGGGCAAGGCATTATGCTTGATCGGAGGCGGATGAAGTGGCAAAAAAGGCTCGGCCTACACCATGACCATGCCAATCGTCAACCCAAAGTGAATATGAGCCACACAGGTTGGTTGAAATAGCGCAACATGAATGATGGAACCTGGATCCAAGCGTCCCAGGATGCATTTCAGCGAAAACGTTCAACAATGTTCAGCGTGACCAATGTTTCTATCTTGGAAAATGAAATTGCATGATGTATGGAGTGTTTTTGACATATCTTGTCTCAGGATTTGCTTGCAGTCCTACCATATCCCACAAAATGCAGAAGTGCAGTCAATGCAGCTTTTTACCTAAAATGGTAAAAATTGGTCAAAGCCTCATGCGGTTTATTACCTGCCCCTGGAATAACATCAATGGCAATTATAAGAATAATTCTGATAATAGTACAAATTTTGTATGTATGTTTTCAGCCCTACAAAACCATAACTATAGAAGTTTAAATTTATACGTAAAGCTAGATATTTGTAGAAATTTCTATATTGATATATAACTATCTATTTATATAGCTAGATATATATCTATGCAGTAACATACATTAGATAGATAGATAGATAGACTGTATATAAGCCTGCAAGTCTTGCACTTGAAGCAGCTTTATGATGTCATTAAGGCTCGATGGTGACACGCGCACCCGGAACAAGGACCACAGGTTGTTAGCGGCCATTTTTCCATCAGTCTCCACTGGAGCTAGAAGTGAGCAGACAGATACTCCTATAGACGCTGCTGGAGCCAGATCATTTGTCTCTGTGATGGACAACGTTTGAAATTCGCCCTTAAGCGGGAGACGGCAGCCTACAACAGTCAAATTGATCGCTGCTTATCACTTCTTTTGTGGTAGGTACAGTTATTCCAGATAGGGGAATGGGTAGGTTAAGTTATTCCAGGGAGGGGAATGCTTATGGGCAAGGCATTATGCTTGATCGGAGGCGGATGAAGTGGCAAAAAAGGCTCGGCCTACACCATGACCATGCCAATCGTCAACCCAAAGTGAATATGAGCCACACAGGTTGGTTGAAATAGCGCAACATGAATGATGGAACCTGGATCCAAGCGTCCCAGGATGCATTTCAGCGAAAACGTTCAACAATGTTCAGCGTGACCAATGTTTCTATCTTGGAAAATGAAATTGCATGATGTATGGAGTGTTTTTGACATATCTTGTCTCAGGATTTGCTTGCAGTCCTACCATATCCCACAAAATGCAGAAGTGCAGTCAATGCAGCTTTTTACCTAAAATGGTAAAAATTGGTCAAAGCCTCATGCGGTTTATTACCTGCCCCTGGAATAACATCAATGGCAATTATAAGAATAATGCTGATAATAGTACAAATTTTGTATGTATGTTTTCAGCCCTACAAAACCATAACTATAGAAGTTTAAATTTATACGTAAAGCTAGATATTTGTAGAAATATCTATATTGATATATAACTATCTATTTATATAGCTAGATATATATCTATGCAGTAACATACATTAGATAGATAGATAGATAGATAGATAGATAGATAGATAGACTGTATATAAGCCTGCAAGTCTTGCACTTGAAGCAGCTTTATGATGTCATTAAGGCTCGATGGTGACACGCGCACCCGAAACAAGGACCACAGGTTGTTAGCGGCCATTTTTCCATCAGTCTCCACTGGAGCTAGAAGTGAGCAGACAGATACACCTATAGACGCTGCTGGAGCCAGATCATTTGTCTCTGTGATGGACAACGTTTGAAATTCGCCCTTAAGCGGGAGACGGCAGCCTACAACAGTCAAATTGATCGCTGCTTATCACTTCTTTTGTGGTAGGTACAGTTATTCCAGATAGGGGAATGGGTAGGTTAAGTTATTCCAGGGAGGGGAATGCTTATGGGCAAGGCATTATGCTTGATCGGAGGCGGATGAAGTGGCAAAAAAGGCTCGGCCTACACCATGACCATGCCAATCGTCAACCCAAAGTGAATATGAGCCACACAGGTTGGTTGAAATAGCGCAACATGAATGATGGAACCTGGATCCAAGCGTCCCAGGATGCATTTCAGCGAAAACGTTCAACAATGTTCAGCGTGACCAATGTTTCTATCTTGGAAAATGAAATTGCATGATGTATGGAGTGTTTTTGACATATCTTGTCTCAGGATTTGCTTGCAGTCCTACCATATCCCACAAAATGCAGAAGTGCAGTCAATGCAGCTTTTTACCTAAAATGGTAAAAATTGGTCAAAGCCTCATGCGGTTTATTACCTGCCCCTGGAATAACATCAATGGCAATTATAAGAATAATGCTGATAATAATACAAATTTTGTATGTATGTTTTCAGCCCTACAAAACCATAACTATAGAAGTTTAAATTTATACGTAAAGCTAGATATTTGTAGAAATATCTATATTGATATATAACTATCTATTTATATAGCTAGATATATATCTATGCAGTAACATACATTAGATAGATAGATAGATAGATAGACAGATAGACTGTATATAAGCCTGCAAGTCTTGCACTTGAAGCAGCTTTATGATGTCATTAAGGCTCGATGGTGACACGCGCACCCGGAACAAGGACCACAGGTTGTTAGCGGCCATTTTTCCATCAGTCTCCACTGGAGCTAGAAGTGAGTAGACAGATACTCCTATAGACGCTGCTGGAGCCAGATCTTTTGTCTCTGTGATGGACAACGTTTGAAATTCGCCCTTAAGCGGGAGACGGCAGCCTACAACAGTCAAATTGATCGCTGCTTATCACTTCTTTTGTGGTAGGTACAGTTATTCCAGATAGGGGAATGGGTAGGTTAAGTTATTCCAGGGAGGGGAATGCTTATGGGCAAGGCATTATGCTTGATCGGAGGCGGATGAAGTGGCAAAAAAGGCTCGGCCTACACCATGACCATGCCAATCGTCAACCCAAAGTGAATATGAGCCACACAGGTTGGTTGAAATAGCGCAACATGAATGATGGAACCTGGATCCAAGCGTCCCAGGATGCATTTCAGCGAAAACGTTCAACAATGTTCAGCGTGACCAATGTTTCTATCTTGGAAAATGAAATTGCATGATGTATGGAGTGTTTTTGACATATCTTGTCTCAGGATTTGCTTGCAGTCCTACCATATCCCACAAAATGCAGAAGTGCAGTCAATGCAGCTTTTTACCTAAAATGGTAAAAATTGGTCAAAGCCTCATGCGGTTTATTACCTGCCCCTGGAATAACATCAATGGCAATTATAAGAATAATTCTGATAATAGTACAAATTTTGTATGTATGTTTTCAGCCCTACAAAACCATAACTATAGAAGTTTAAATTTATACGTAAAGTTAGATATTTGTAGAAATTTCTATATTGATATATAACTATCTATTTATATAGCTAGATATATATCTATGCAGTAACATACATTAGATAGATAGATAGATAGATAGATAGATAGACTGTATATAAGCCTGCAAGTCTTGCACTTGAAGCAGCTTTATGATGTCATTAAGGCTCGATGGTGACACGCGCACCCGGAACAAGGACCACAGGTTGTTAGCGGCCATTTTTCCATCAGTCTCCACTGGAGCTAGAAGTGAGCAGACAGATACTCCTATAGACGCTGCTGGAGCCAGATCATTTGTCTCTGTGATGGACAACGTTTGAAATTCGCCCTTAAGCGGGAGACGGCAGCCTACAACAGTCAAATTGATCGCTGCTTATCACTTCTTTTGTGGTAGGTACAGTTATTCCAGATAGGGGAATGGGTAGGTTAAGTTATTCCAGGGAGGGGAATGCTTATGGGCAAGGCATTATGCTTGATCGGAGGCGGATGAAGTGGCAAAAAAGGCTCGGCCTACACCATGACCATGCCAATCGTCAACCCAAAGTGAATATGAGCCACACAGGTTGGTTGAAATAGCGCAACATGAATGATGGAACCTGGATCCAAGCGTCCCAGGATGCATTTCAGCGAAAACGTTCAACAATGTTCAGCGTGACCAATGTTTCTATCTTGGAAAATGAAATTGCATGATGTATGGAGTGTTTTTGACATATCTTGTCTCAGGATTTGCTTGCAGTCCTACCATATCCCACAAAATGCAGAAGTGCAGTCAATGCAGCTTTTTACCTAAAATGGTAAAAATTGGTCAAAGCCTCATGCGGTTTATTACCTGCCCCTGGAATAACATCAATGGCAATTATAAGAATAATGCTGATAATAGTACAAATTTTGTATGTATGTTTTCAGCCCTACAAAACCATAACTATAGAAGTTTAAATTTATACGTAAAGCTAGATATTTGTAGAAATATCTATATTGATATATAACTATCTATTTATATAGCTAGATATATATCTATGCAGTAACATACATTAGATAGATAGATAGATAGATAGATAGATAGATAGATAGATAGATAGATAGATAGACTGTATATAAGCCTGCAAGTCTTGCACTTGAAGCAGCTTTATGATGTCATTAAGGCTCGATGGTGACACGCGCACCCGAAACAAGGACCACAGGTTGTTAGCGGCCATTTTTCCATCAGTCTCCACTGGAGCTAGAAGTGAGCAGACAGATACACCTATAGACGCTGCTGGAGCCAGATCATTTGTCTCTGTGATGGACAACGTTTGAAATTCGCCCTTAAGCGGGAGACGGCAGCCTACAACAGTCAAATTGATCGCTGCTTATCACTTCTTTTGTGGTAGGTACAGTTATTCCAGATAGGGGAATGGGTAGGTTAAGTTATTCCAGGGAGGGGAATGCTTATGGGCAAGGCATTATGCTTGATCGGAGGCGGATGAAGTGGCAAAAAAGGCTCGGCCTACACCATGACCATGCCAATCGTCAACCCAAAGTGAATATGAGCCACACAGGTTGGTTGAAATAGCGCAACATGAATGATGGAACCTGGATCCAAGCGTCCCAGGATGCATTGCAGCGAAAACGTTCAACAATGTTCAGCGTGACCAATGTTTCTATCTTGGAAAATGAAATTGCATGCTGTATGGAGTGTTTTTGACATATCTTGTCTCAGGATTTGCTTGCAGTCCTACCATATCCCACAAAATGCAGAAGTGCAGTCAATGCAGCTTTTTACCTAAAATGGTAAAAATTGGTCAAAGCCTCATGCGGTTTATTACCTGCCCCTGGAATAACATCAATGGCAATTATAAGAATAATGCTGATACTAATACAAATTTTGTATGTATGTTTTCAGCCCTACAAAACCATAACTATAGAAGTTTAAATTTATACGTAAAGCTAGATATTTGTAGAAATATCTATATTGATATATAACTATCTATTTATATAGCTAGATATATATCTATGCAGTAACATACATTAGATAGATAGATAGATAGACTGTATATAAGCCTGCAAGTCTTGCACTTGAAGCAGCTTTATGATGTCATTAAGGCTCGATGGTGACACGCGCACCCGGAACAAGGACCACAGGTTGTTAGCGGCCATTTTTCCATCAGTCTCCACTGGAGCTAGAAGTGAGCAGACAGATACTCCTATAGACGCTGCTGGAGCCAGATCATTTGTCTCTGTGATGGACAACGTTTGAAATTCGCCCTTAAGCGGGAGACGGCAGCCTACAACAGTCAAATTGATCGCTGCTTATCACTTCTTTTGTGGTAGGTACAGTTATTCCAGATAGGGGAATGGGTAGGTTAAGTTATTCCAGGGAGGGGAATGCTTATGGGCAAGGCATTATGCTTGATCGGAGGCGGATGAAGTGGCAAAAAAGGCTCGGCCTACACCATGACCATGCCAATCGTCAACCCAAAGTGAATATGAGCCACACAGGTTGGTTGAAATAGCGCAACATGAATGATGGAACCTGGATCCAAGCGTCCCAGGATGCATTTCAGCGAAAACGTTCAACAATGTTCAGCGTGACCAATGTTTCTATCTTGGAAAATGAAATTGCATGATGTATGGAGTGTTTTTGACATATCTTGTCTCAGGATTTGCTTGCAGTCCTACCATATCCCACAAAATGCAGAAGTGCAGTCAATGCAGCTTTTTACCTAAAATGGTAAAAATTGGTCAAAGCCTCATGCGGTTTATTACCTGCCCCTGGAATAACATCAATGGCAATTATAAGAATAATTCTGATAATAGTACAAATTTTGTATGTATGTTTTCAGCCCTACAAAACCATAACTATAGAAGTTTAAATTTATACGTAAAGCTAGATATTTGTAGAAATATCTATATTGATATATAACTATCTATTTATATAGCTAGATATATATCTATGCAGTAACATACATTAGATAGATAGATAGATAGACTGTATATAAGCCTGCAAGTCTTGCACTTGAAGCAGCTTTATGATGTCATTAAGGCTCGATGGTGACACGCGCACCCGGAACAAAGACCACAGGTTGTTAGCGGCCATTTTTCCATCAGTCTCCACTGGAGCTAGAAGTGAGCAGACAGATACTCCTATAGACGCTGCTGGAGCCAGATCATTTGTCTCTGTGATGGACAACGTTTGAAATTCGCCCTTAAGCGGGAGACGGCAGCCTACAACAGTCAAATTGATCGCTGCTTATCACTTCTTTTGTGGTAGGTACAGTTATTCCAGATAGGGGAATGGGTAGGTTAAGTTATTCCAGGGAGGGGAATGCTTATGGGCAAGGCATTATGCTTGATCGGAGGCGGATGAAGTGGCAAAAAAGGCTCGGCCTACACCATGACCATGCCAATCGTCAACCCAAAGTGAATATGAGCCACACAGGTTGGTTGAAATAGCGCAACATGAATGATGGAACCTGGATCCAAGCGTCCCAGGATGCATTTCAGCGAAAACGTTCAACAATGTTCAGCGTGACCAATGTTTCTATCTTGGAAAATGAAATCGCATGATGTATGGAGTGTTTTTGACATATCTTGTCTCAGGATTTGCTTGCAGTCCTACCATATCCCACAAAATGCAGAAGTGCAGTCAATGCAGCTTTTTACCTAAAATGGTAAAAATTGGTCAAAGCCTCATGCGGTTTATTACCTGCCCCTGGAATAACATCAATGGCAATTATAAGAATAATGCTGATAATAGTACAAATTTTGTATGTATGTTTTCAGCCCTACAAAACCATAACTATAGAAGTTTAAATTTATACGTAAAGCTAGATATTTGTAGAAATATCTATATTGATATATAACTATCTATTTATATAGCTAGATATATATCTATGCAGTAACATACATTAGATAGATAGATAGATAGATAGATAGATAGATAGATAGATAGATAGACTGTATATAAGCCTGCAAGTCTTGCACTTGAAGCAGCTTTATGATGTCATTAAGGCTCGATGGTGACACGCGCACCCGAAACAAGGACCACAGGTTGTTAGCGGCCATTTTTCCATCAGTCTCCACTGGAGCTAGAAGTGAGCAGACAGATACACCTATAGACGCTGCTGGAGCCAGATCATTTGTCTCTGTGATGGACAACGTTTGAAATTCGCCCTTAAGCGGGAGACGGCAGCCTACAACAGTCAAATTGATCGCTGCTTATCACTTCTTTTGTGGTAGGTACAGTTATTCCAGATAGGGGAATGGGTAGGTTAAGTTATTCCAGGGAGGGGAATGCTTATGGGCAAGGCATTATGCTTGATCGGAGGCGGATGAAGTGGCAAAAAAGGCTCGGCCTACACCATGACCATGCCAATCGTCAACCCAAAGTGAATATGAGCCACACAGGTTGGTTGAAATAGCGCAACATGAATGATGGAACCTGGATCCAAGCGTCCCAGGATGCATTTCAGCGAAAACGTTCAACAATGTTCAGCGTGACCAATGTTTCTATCTTGGAAAATGAAATTGCATGATGTATGGAGTGTTTTTGACATATCTTGTCTCAGGATTTGCTTGCAGTCCTACCATATCCCACAAAATGCAGAAGTGCAGTCAATGCAGCTTTTTACCTAAAATGGTAAAAATTGGTCAAAGCCTCATGCGGTTTATTACCTGCCCCTGGAATAACATCAATGGCAATTATAAGAATAATGCTGATAATAATACAAATTTTGTATGTATGTTTTCAGCCCTACAAAACCATAACTATAGAAGTTTAAATTTATACGTAAAGCTAGATATTTGTAGAAATATCTATATTGATATATAACTATCTATTTATATAGCTAGATATATATCTATGCAGTAACATACATTAGATAGATAGATAGATAGATAGACAGATAGACTGTATATAAGCCTGCAAGTCTTGCACTTGAAGCAGCTTTATGATGTCATTAAGGCTCGATGGTGACACGCGCACCCGGAACAAGGACCACAGGTTGTTAGCGGCCATTTTTCCATCAGTCTCCACTGGAGCTAGAAGTGAGTAGACAGATACTCCTATAGACGCTGCTGGAGCCAGATCTTTTGTCTCTGTGATGGACAACGTTTGAAATTCGCCCTTAAGCGGGAGACGGCAGCCTACAACA
Organism: Eleutherodactylus coqui; assembly: GCF_035609145.1. Taxonomy (NCBI): domain Eukaryota; kingdom Metazoa; phylum Chordata; class Amphibia; order Anura; family Eleutherodactylidae; genus Eleutherodactylus; species Eleutherodactylus coqui. The sequence goes on from NC_089849.1 coordinate 107,033,397, forward strand.
GTCAAATTGATCGCTGCTTATCACTTCTTTTGTGGTAGGTACAGTTATTCCAGATAGGGGAATGGGTAGGTTAAGTTATTCCAGGGAGGGGAATGCTTATGGGCAAGGCATTATGCTTGATCGGAGGCGGATGAAGTGGCAAAAAAGGCTCGGCCTACACCATGACCATGCCAATCGTCAACCCAAAGTGAATATGAGCCACACAGGTTGGTTGAAATAGCGCAACATGAATGATGGAACCTGGATCCAAGCGTCCCAGGATGCATTTCAGCGAAAACGTTCAACAATGTTCAGCGTGACCAATGTTTCTATCTTGGAAAATGAAATTGCATGATGTATGGAGTGTTTTTGACATATCTTGTCTCAGGATTTGCTTGCAGTCCTACCATATCCCACAAAATGCAGAAGTGCAGTCAATGCAGCTTTTTACCTAAAATGGTAAAAATTGGTCAAAGCCTCATGCGGTTTATTACCTGCCCCTGGAATAACATCAATGGCAATTATAAGAATAATTCTGATAATAGTACAAATTTTGTATGTATGTTTTCAGCCCTACAAAACCATAACTATAGAAGTTTAAATTTATACGTAAAGTTAGATATTTGTAGAAATTTCTATATTGATATATAACTATCTATTTATATAGCTAGATATATATCTATGCAGTAACATACATTAGATAGATAGATAGATAGATAGATAGATAGATAGACTGTATATAAGCCTGCAAGTCTTGCACTTGAAGCAGCTTTATGATGTCATTAAGGCTCGATGGTGACACGCGCACCCGGAACAAGGACCACAGGTTGTTAGCGGCCATTTTTCCATCAGTCTCCACTGGAGCTAGAAGTGAGCAGACAGATACTCCTATAGACGCTGCTGGAGCCAGATCATTTGTCTCTGTGATGGACAACGTTTGAAATTCGCCCTTAAGCGGGAGACGGCAGCCTACAACAGTCAAATTGATCGCTGCTTATCACTTCTTTTGTGGTAGGTACAGTTATTCCAGATAGGGGAATGGGTAGGTTAAGTTATTCCAGGGAGGGGAATGCTTATGGGCAAGGCATTATGCTTGATCGGAGGCGGATGAAGTGGCAAAAAAGGCTCGGCCTACACCATGACCATGCCAATCGTCAACCCAAAGTGAATATGAGCCACACAGGTTGGTTGAAATAGCGCAACATGAATGATGGAACCTGGATCCAAGCGTCCCAGGATGCATTTCAGCGAAAACGTTCAACAATGTTCAGCGTGACCAATGTTTCTATCTTGGAAAATGAAATTGCATGATGTATGGAGTGTTTTTGACATATCTTGTCTCAGGATTTGCTTGCAGTCCTACCATATCCCACAAAATGCAGAAGTGCAGTCAATGCAGCTTTTTACCTAAAATGGTAAAAATTGGTCAAAGCCTCATGCGGTTTATTACCTGCCCCTGGAATAACATCAATGGCAATTATAAGAATAATGCTGATAATAGTACAAATTTTGTATGTATGTTTTCAGCCCTACAAAACCATAACTATAGAAGTTTAAATTTATACGTAAAGCTAGATATTTGTAGAAATATCTATATTGATATATAACTATCTATTTATATAGCTAGATATATATCTATGCAGTAACATACATTAGATAGATAGATAGATAGATAGATAGATAGATAGATAGATAGATAGACTGTATATAAGCCTGCAAGTCTTGCACTTGAAGCAGCTTTATGATGTCATTAAGGCTCGATGGTGACACGCGCACCCGAAACAAGGACCACAGGTTGTTAGCGGCCATTTTTCCATCAGTCTCCACTGGAGCTAGAAGTGAGCAGACAGATACACCTATAGACGCTGCTGGAGCCAGATCATTTGTCTCTGTGATGGACAACGTTTGAAATTCGCCCTTAAGCGGGAGACGGCAGCCTACAACAGTCAAATTGATCGCTGCTTATCACTTCTTTTGTGGTAGGTACAGTTATTCCAGATAGGGGAATGGGTAGGTTAAGTTATTCCAGGGAGGGGAATGCTTATGGGCAAGGCATTATGCTTGATCGGAGGCGGATGAAGTGGCAAAAAAGGCTCGGCCTACACCATGACCATGCCAATCGTCAACCCAAAGTGAATATGAGCCACACAGGTTGGTTGAAATAGCGCAACATGAATGATGGAACCTGGATCCAAGCGTCCCAGGATGCATTGCAGCGAAAACGTTCAACAATGTTCAGCGTGACCAATGTTTCTATCTTGGAAAATGAAATTGCATGCTGTATGGAGTGTTTTTGACATATCTTGTCTCAGGATTTGCTTGCAGTCCTACCATATCCCACAAAATGCAGAAGTGCAGTCAATGCAGCTTTTTACCTAAAATGGTAAAAATTGGTCAAAGCCTCATGCGGTTTATTACCTGCCCCTGGAATAACATCAATGGCAATTATAAGAATAATGCTGATACTAATACAAATTTTGTATGTATGTTTTCAGCCCTACAAAACCATAACTATAGAAGTTTAAATTTATACGTAAAGCTAGATATTTGTAGAAATATCTATATTGATATATAACTATCTATTTATATAGCTAGATATATATCTATGCAGTAACATACATTAGATAGATAGATAGATAGACTGTATATAAGCCTGCAAGTCTTGCACTTGAAGCAGCTTTATGATGTCATTAAGGCTCGATGGTGACACGCGCACCCGGAACAAGGACCACAGGTTGTTAGCGGCCATTTTTCCATCAGTCTCCACTGGAGCTAGAAGTGAGCAGACAGATACTCCTATAGACGCTGCTGGAGCCAGATCATTTGTCTCTGTGATGGACAACGTTTGAAATTCGCCCTTAAGCGGGAGACGGCAGCCTACAACAGTCAAATTGATCGCTGCTTATCACTTCTTTTGTGGTAGGTACAGTTATTCCAGATAGGGGAATGGGTAGGTTAAGTTATTCCAGGGAGGGGAATGCTTATGGGCAAGGCATTATGCTTGATCGGAGGCGGATGAAGTGGCAAAAAAGGCTCGGCCTACACCATGACCATGCCAATCGTCAACCCAAAGTGAATATGAGCCACACAGGTTGGTTGAAATAGCGCAACATGAATGATGGAACCTGGATCCAAGCGTCCCAGGATGCATTTCAGCGAAAACGTTCAACAATGTTCAGCGTGACCAATGTTTCTATCTTGGAAAATGAAATTGCATGATGTATGGAGTGTTTTTGACATATCTTGTCTCAGGATTTGCTTGCAGTCCTACCATATCCCACAAAATGCAGAAGTGCAGTCAATGCAGCTTTTTACCTAAAATGGTAAAAATTGGTCAAAGCCTCATGCGGTTTATTACCTGCCCCTGGAATAACATCAATGGCAATTATAAGAATAATTCTGATAATAGTACAAATTTTGTATGTATGTTTTCAGCCCTACAAAACCATAACTATAGAAGTTTAAATTTATACGTAAAGCTAGATATTTGTAGAAATATCTATATTGATATATAACTATCTATTTATATAGCTAGATATATATCTATGCAGTAACATACATTAGATAGATAGATAGATAGACTGTATATAAGCCTGCAAGTCTTGCACTTGAAGCAGCTTTATGATGTCATTAAGGCTCGATGGTGACACGCGCACCCGGAACAAAGACCACAGGTTGTTAGCGGCCATTTTTCCATCAGTCTCCACTGGAGCTAGAAGTGAGCAGACAGATACTCCTATAGACGCTGCTGGAGCCAGATCATTTGTCTCTGTGATGGACAACGTTTGAAATTCGCCCTTAAGCGGGAGACGGCAGCCTACAACAGTCAAATTGATCGCTGCTTATCACTTCTTTTGTGGTAGGTACAGTTATTCCAGATAGGGGAATGGGTAGGTTAAGTTATTCCAGGGAGGGGAATGCTTATGGGCAAGGCATTATGCTTGATCGGAGGCGGATGAAGTGGCAAAAAAGGCTCGGCCTACACCATGACCATGCCAATCGTCAACCCAAAGTGAATATGAGCCACACAGGTTGGTTGAAATAGCGCAACATGAATGATGGAACCTGGATCCAAGCGTCCCAGGATGCATTTCAGCGAAAACGTTCAACAATGTTCAGCGTGACCAATGTTTCTATCTTGGAAAATGAAATCGCATGATGTATGGAGTGTTTTTGACATATCTTGTCTCAGGATTTGCTTGCAGTCCTACCATATCCCACAAAATGCAGAAGTGCAGTCAATGCAGCTTTTTACCTAAAATGGTAAAAATTGGTCAAAGCCTCATGCGGTTTATTACCTGCCCCTGGAATAACATCAATGGCAATTATAAGAATAATTCTGATAATAGTACAAATTTTGTATGTATGTTTTCAGCCCTACAAAACCATAACTATAGAAGTTTAAATTTATACGTAAAGCTAGATATTTGTAGAAATATCTATATTGATATATAACTATCTATTTATATAGCTAGATATATATCTATGCAGTAACATACATTAGATAGATAGATAGATAGATAGATAGATAGATAGATAGACTGTATATAAGCCTGCAAGTCTTGCACTTGAAGCAGCTTTATGATGTCATTAAGGCTCGATGGTGACACGCGCACCCGGAACAAGGACCACAGGTTGTTAGCGGCCATTTTTCCATCAGTCTCCACTGGAGCTAGAAGTGAGCAGACAGATACTCCTATAGACGCTGCTGGAGCCAGATCATTTGTCTCTGTGATGGACAACGTTTGAAATTCGCCCTTAAGCGGGAGACGGCAGCCTACAACAGTCAAATTGATCGCTGCTTATCACTTCTTTTGTGGTAGGTACAGTTATTCCAGATAGGGGAATGGGTAGGTTAAGTTATTCCAGGGAGGGGAATGCTTATGGGCAAGGCATTATGCTTGATCGGAGGCGGATGAAGTGGCAAAAAAGGCTCGGCCTACACCATGACCATGCCAATCGTCAACCCAAAGTGAATATGAGCCACACAGGTTGGTTGAAATAGCGCAACATGAATGATGGAACCTGGATCCAAGCGTCCCAGGATGCATTTCAGCGAAAACGTTCAACAATGTTCAGCGTGACCAATGTTTCTATCTTGGAAAATGAAATTGCATGATGTATGGAGTGTTTTTGACATATCTTGTCTCAGGATTTGCTTGCAGTCCTACCATATCCCACAAAATGCAGAAGTGCAGTCAATGCAGCTTTTTACCTAAAATGGTAAAAATTGGTCAAAGCCTCATGCGGTTTATTACCTGCCCCTGGAATAACATCAATGGCAATTATAAGAATAATGCTGATAATAGTACAAATTTTGTATGTATGTTTTCAGCCCTACAAAACCATAACTATAGAAGTTTAAATTTATACGTAAAGCTAGATATTTGTAGAAATATCTATATTGATATATAACTATCTATTTATATAGCTAGATATATATCTATGCAGTAACATACATTAGATAGATAGATAGATAGATAGATAGATAGATAGATAGATAGATAGATAGATAGACTGTATATAAGCCTGCAAGTCTTGCACTTGAAGCAGCTTTATGATGTCATTAAGGCTCGATGGTGACACGCGCACCCGAAACAAGGACCACAGGTTGTTAGCGGCCATTTTTCCATCAGTCTCCACTGGAGCTAGAAGTGAGCAGACAGATACACCTATAGACGCTGCTGGAGCCAGATCATTTGTCTCTGTGATGGACAACGTTTGAAATTCGCCCTTAAGCGGGAGACGGCAGCCTACAACAGTCAAATTGATCGCTGCTTATCACTTCTTTTGTGGTAGGTACAGTTATTCCAGATAGGGGAATGGGTAGGTTAAGTTATTCCAGGGAGGGGAATGCTTATGGGCAAGGCATTATGCTTGATCGGAGGCGGATGAAGTGGCAAAAAAGGCTCGGCCTACACCATGACCATGCCAATCGTCAACCCAAAGTGAATATGAGCCACACAGGTTGGTTGAAATAGCGCAACATGAATGATGGAACCTGGATCCAAGCGTCCCAGGATGCATTGCAGCGAAAACGTTCAACAATGTTCAGCGTGACCAATGTTTCTATCTTGGAAAATGAAATTGCATGCTGTATGGAGTGTTTTTGACATATCTTGTCTCAGGATTTGCTTGCAGTCCTACCATATCCCACAAAATGCAGAAGTGCAGTCAATGCAGCTTTTTACCTAAAATGGTAAAAATTGGTCAAAGCCTCATGCGGTTTATTACCTGCCCCTGGAATAACATCAATGGCAATTATAAGAATAATGCTGATAATAATACAAATTTTGTATGTATGTTTTCAGCCCTACAAAACCATAACTATAGAAGTTTAAATTTATACGTAAAGCTAGATATTTGTAGAAATATCTATATTGATATATAACTATCTATTTATATAGCTAGATATATATCTATGCAGTAACATACATTAGATAGATAGATAGCTAGACTGTATATAAGCCTGCAAGTCTTGCACTTGAAGCAGCTTTATGATGTCATTAAGGCTCGATGGTGACACGCGCACCCGGAACAAGGACCACAGGTTGTTAGCGGCCATTTTTCCATCAGTCTCCACTGGAGCTAGAAGTGAGCAGACAGATACTCCTATAGACGCTGCTGGAGCCAGATCATTTGTCTCTGTGATGGACAACGTTTGAAATTCGCCCTTAAGCGGGAGACGGCAGCCTACAACAGTCAAATTGATCGCTGCTTATCACTTCTTTTGTGGTAGGTACAGTTATTCCAGATAGGGGAATGGGTAGGTTAAGTTATTCCAGGGAGGGGAATGCTTATGGGCAAGGCATTATGCTTGATCGGAGGCGGATGAAGTGGCAAAAAAGGCTCGGCCTACACCATGACCATGCCAATCGTCAACCCAAAGTGAATATGAGCCACACAGGTTGGTTGAAATAGCGCAACATGAATGATGGAACCTGGATCCAAGCGTCCCAGGATGCATTTCAGCGAAAACGTTCAACAATGTTCAGCGTGACCAATGTTTCTATCTTGGAAAATGAAATTGCATGATGTATGGAGTGTTTTTGACATATCTTGTCTCAGGATTTGCTTGCAGTCCTACCATATCCCACAAAATGCAGAAGTGCAGTCAATGCAGCTTTTTACCTAAAATGGTAAAAATTGGTCAAAGCCTCATGCGGTTTATTACCTGCCCCTGGAATAACATCAATGGCAATTATAAGAATAATTCTGATAATAGTACAAATTTTGTATGTATGTTTTCAGCCCTACAAAACCATAACTATAGAAGTTTAAATTTATACGTAAAGCTAGATATTTGTAGAAATATCTATATTGATATATAACTATCTATTTATATAGCTAGATATATATCTATGCAGTAACATACATTAGATAGATAGATAGATAGACTGTATATAAGCCTGCAAGTCTTGCACTTGAAGCAGCTTTATGATGTCATTAAGGCTCGATGGTGACACGCGCACCCGAAACAAGGACCACAGGTTGTTAGCGGCCATTTTTCCATCAGTCTCCACTGGAGCTAGAAGTGAGCAGATACTCCTATAGACGCTGCTGGAGCCAGATCATTTGTCTCTGTGATGGACAACGTTTGAAATTCGCCCTTAAGCGGGAGACGGCAGCCTACAACAGTCAAATTGATCGCTGCTTATCACTTCTTTTGTGGTAGGTACAGTTATTCCAGATAGGGGAATGGGTAGGTTAAGTTATTCCAGGGAGGGGAATGCTTATGGGCAAGGCATTATGCTTGATCGGAGGCGGATGAAGTGGCAAAAAAGGCTCGGCCTACACCATGACCATGCCAATCGTCAACCCAAAGTGAATATGAGCCACACAGGTTGGTTGAAATAGCGCAACATGAATGATGGAACCTGGATCCAAGCGTCCCAGGATGCATTTCAGCGAAAACGTTCAACAATGTTCAGCGTGACCAATGTTTCTATCTTGGAAAATGAAATCGCATGATGTATGGAGTGTTTTTGACATATCTTGTCTCAGGATTTGCTTGCAGTCCTACCATATCCCACAAAATGCAGAAGTGCAGTCAATGCAGCTTTTTACCTAAAATGGTAAAAATTGGTCAAAGCCTCATGCGGTTTATTTCCTGCCCCTGGAATAACATCAATGGCAATTATAAGAATAATGCTGATAATAGTACAAATTTTGTATGTATGTTTTCAGCCCTACAAAACCATAACTATAGAAGTTTAAATTTATACGTAAAGCTAGATATTTGTAGAAATATCTATATTGATATATAACTATCTATTTATATAGCTAGATATATATCTATGCAGTAACATACATTAGATAGATAGATAGATAGACTGTATATAAGCCTGCAAGTCTTGCACTTGAAGCAGCTTTATGATGTCATTAAGGCTCGATGGTGACACGCGCACCCGAAACAAGGACCACAGGTTGTTAGCGGCCATTTTTCCATCAGTCTCCACTGGAGCTAGAAGTGAGCAGACAGATACTCCTATAGACGCTGCTGGAGCCAGATCATTTGTCTCTGTGATGGACAACGTTTGAAATTCGCCCTTAAGCGGGAGACGGCAGCCTACAACAGTCAAATTGATCGCTGCTTATCACTTCTTTTGTGGTAGGTACAGTTATTCCAGATAGGGGAATGGGTAGGTTAAGTTATTCCAGGGAGGGGAATGCTTATGGGCAAGGCATTATGCTTGATCGGAGGCGGATGAAGTGGCAAAAAAGGCTCGGCCTACACCATGACCATGCCAATCGTCAACCCAAAGTGAATATGAGCCACACAGGTTGTTTGAAATAGCGCAACATGAATGATGGAACCTGGATCCAAGCGTCCCAGGATGCATTGCAGCGAAAACGTTCAAAAATGTTCAGCGTGACTAATGTTTCTATCTTGGAAAATGAAATTGCATGCTGTATGGAGTGTTTTTGACATATCTTGTCTCAGGATTTGCTTGCAGTCCTACCATATCCCACAAAATGCAGAAGTGCAGTCAATGCAGCTTTTTACCTAAAATGGTAAAAATTGGTCAAAGCCTCATGCGGTTTATTACCTGCCCCTGGAATAACATCAATGGCAATTATAAGAATAATGCTGATAATAATACAAATTTTGTATGTATGTTTTCAGCCCTACAAAACCATAACTATAGAAGTTTAAATTTATACGTAAAGCTAGATATTTGTAGAAATATCTATATTGATATATAACTATCTATTTATATAGCTAGATATATATCTATGCAGTAACATACATTAGATAGATAGATAGATAGACTGTATATAAGCCTGCAAGTCTTGCACTTGAAGCAGCTTTATGATGTCATTAAGGCTCGATGGTGACACGCGCACCCGGAACAAGGACCACAGGTTGTTAGCGGCCATTTTTCCATCAGTCTCCACTGGAGCTAGAAGTGAGCAGACAGATACTCCTATAGACGCTGCTGGAGCCAGATCATTTGTCTCTGTGATGGACAACGTTTGAAATTCGCCCTTAAGCGGGAGACGGCAGCCTACAACAGTCAAATTGATCGCTGCTTATCACTTCTTTTGTGGTAGGTACAGTTATTCCAGATAGGGGAATGGGTAGGTTAAGTTATTCCAGGGAGGGGAATGCTTATGGGCAAGGCATTATGCTTGATCGGAGGCGGATGAAGTGGCAAAAAAGGCTCGGCCTACACCATGACCATGCCAATCGTCAACCCAAAGTGAATATGAGCCACACAGGTTGGTTGAAATAGCGCAACATGAATGATGGAACCTGGATCCAAGCGTCCCAGGATGCATTTCAGCGAAAACGTTCAACAATGTTCAGCGTGACCAATGTTTCTATCTTGGAAAATGAAATTGCATGATGTATGGAGTGTTTTTGACATATCTTGTCTCAGGATTTGCTTGCAGTCCTACCATATCCCACAAAATGCAGAAGTGCAGTCAATGCAGCTTTTTACCTAAAATGGTAAAAATTGGTCAAAGCCTCATGCGGTTTATTACCTGCCCCTGGAATAACATCAATGGCAATTATAAGAATAATGCTGATAATAGTACAAATTTTGTATGTATGTTTTCAGCCCTACAAAACCATAACTATAGAAGTTTAAATTTATACGTAAAGCTAGATATTTGTAGAAATATCTATATTGATATATAACTATCTATTTATATAGCTAGATATATATCTATGCAGTAACATACATTAGATAGATAGATAGATAGATAGATAGATAGATAGATAGACTGTATATAAGCCTGCAAGTCTTGCACTTGAAGCAGCTTTATGATGTCATTAAGGCTCGATGGTGACACGCGCACCCGAAACAAGGACCACAGGTTGTTAGCGGCCATTTTTCCATCAGTCTCCACTGGAGCTAGAAGTGAGCAGACAGATACACCTATAGACGCTGCTGGAGCCAGATCATTTGTCTCTGTGATGGACAACGTTTGAAATTCGCCCTTAAGCGGGAGACGGCAGCCTACAACAGTCAAATTGATCGCTGCTTATCACTTCTTTTGTGGTAGGTACAGTTATTCCAGATAGGGGAATGGGTAGGTTAAGTTATTCCAGGGAGGGGAATGCTTATGGGCAAGGCATTATGCTTGATCGGAGGCGGATGAAGTGGCAAAAAAGGCTCGGCCTACACCATGACCATGCCAATCGTCAACCCAAAGTGAATATGAGCCACACAGGTTGGTTGAAATAGCGCAACATGAATGATGGAACCTGGATCCAAGCGTCCCAGGATGCATTGCAGCGAAAACGTTCAACAATGTTCAGCGTGACCAATGTTTCTATCTTGGAAAATGAAATTGCATGCTGTATGGAGTGTTTTTGACATATCTTGTCTCAGGATTTGCTTGCAGTCCTACCATATCCCACAAAATGCAGAAGTGCAGTCAATGCAGCTTTTTACCTAAAATGGTAAAAATTGGTCAAAGCCTCATGCGGTTTATTACCTGCCCCTGGAATAACATCAATGGCAATTATAAGAATAATGCTGATAATAATACAAATTTTGTATGTATGTTTTCAGCCCTACAAAACCATAACTATAGAAGTTTAAATTTATACGTAAAGCTAGATATTTGTAGAAATATCTATATTGATATATAACTATCTATTTATATAGCTAGATATATATCTATGCAGTAACATACATTAGATAGATAGATAGCTAGACTGTATATAAGCCTGCAAGTCTTGCACTTGAAGCAGCTTTATGATGTCATTAAGGCTCGATGGTGACACGCGCACCCGGAACAAGGACCACAGGTTGTTAGCGGCCATTTTTCCATCAGTCTCCACTGGAGCTAGAAGTGAGCAGACAGATACTCCTATAGACGCTGCTGGAGCCAGATCATTTGTCTCTGTGATGGACAACGTTTGAAATTCGCCCTTAAGCGGGAGACGGCAGCCTACAACAGTCAAATTGATCGCTGCTTATCACTTCTTTTGTGGTAGGTACAGTTATTCCAGATAGGGGAATGGGTAGGTTAAGTTATTCCAGGGAGGGGAATGCTTATGGGCAAGGCATTATGCTTGATCGGAGGCGGATGAAGTGGCAAAAAAGGCTCGGCCTACACCATGACCATGCCAATCGTCAACCCAAAGTGAATATGAGCCACACAGGTTGGTTGAAATAGCGCAACATGAATGATGGAACCTGGATCCAAGCGTCCCAGGATGCATTTCAGCGAAAACGTTCAACAATGTTCAGCGTGACCAATGTTTCTATCTTGGAAAATGAAATTGCATGATGTATGGAGTGTTTTTGACATATCTTGTCTCAGGATTTGCTTGCAGTCCTACCATATCCCACAAAATGCAGAAGTGCAGTCAATGCAGCTTTTTACCTAAAATGGTAAAAATTGGTCAAAGCCTCATGCGGTTTATTACCTGCCCCTGGAATAACATCAATGGCAATTATAAGAATAATTCTGATAATAGTACAAATTTTGTATGTATGTTTTCAGCCCTACAAAACCATAACTATAGAAGTTTAAATTTATACGTAAAGCTAGATATTTGTAGAAATATCTATATTGATATATAACTATCTATTTATATAGCTAGATATATATCTATGCAGTAACATACATTAGATAGATAGATAGATAGACTGTATATAAGCCTGCAAGTCTTGCACTTGAAGCAGCTTTATGATGTCATTAAGGCTCGATGGTGACACGCGCACCCGAAACAAGGACCACAGGTTGTTAGCGGCCATTTTTCCATCAGTCTCCACTGGAGCTAGAAGTGAGCAGATACTCCTATAGACGCTGCTGGAGCCAGATCATTTGTCTCTGTGATGGACAACGTTTGAAATTCGCCCTTAAGCGGGAGACGGCAGCCTACAACAGTCAAATTGATCGCTGCTTATCACTTCTTTTGTGGTAGGTACAGTTATTCCAGATAGGGGAATGGGTAGGTTAAGTTATTCCAGGGAGGGGAATGCTTATGGGCAAGGCATTATGCTTGATCGGAGGCGGATGAAGTGGCAAAAAAGGCTCGGCCTACACCATGACCATGCCAATCGTCAACCCAAAGTGAATATGAGCCACACAGGTTGGTTGAAATAGCGCAACATGAATGATGGAACCTGGATCCAAGCGTCCCAGGATGCATTTCAGCGAAAACGTTCAACAATGTTCAGCGTGACCAATGTTTCTATCTTGGAAAATGAAATTGCATGATGTATGGAGTGTTTTTGACATATCTTGTCTCAGGATTTGCTTGCAGTCCTACCATATCCCACAAAATGCAGAAGTGCAGTCAATGCAGCTTTTTACCTAAAATGGTAAAAATTGGTCAAAGCCTCATGCGGTTTATTTCCTGCCCCTGGAATAACATCAATGGCAATTATAAGAATAATGCTGATAATAGTACAAATTTTGTATGTATGTTTTCAGCCCTACAAAACCATAACTATAGAAGTTTAAATTTATACGTAAAGCTAGATATTTGTAGAAATATCTATATTGATATATAACTATCTATTTATATAGCTAGATATATATCTATGCAGTAACATACATTAGATAGATAGATAGATAGACTGTATATAAGCCTGCAAGTCTTGCACTTGAAGCAGCTTTATGATGTCATTAAGGCTCGATGGTGACACGCGCACCCGAAACAAGGACCACAGGTTGTTAGCGGCCATTTTTCCATCAGTCTCCACTGGAGCTAGAAGTGAGCAGACAGATACTCCTATAGACGCTGCTGGAGCCAGATCATTTGTCTCTGTGATGGACAACGTTTGAAATTCGCCCTTAAGCGGGAGACGGCAGCCTACAACAGTCAAATTGATCGCTGCTTATCACTTCTTTTGTGGTAGGTACAGTTATTCCAGATAGGGGAATGGGTAGGTTAAGTTATTCCAGGGAGGGGAATGCTTATGGGCAAGGCATTATGCTTGATCGGAGGCGGATGAAGTGGCAAAAAAGGCTCGGCCTACACCATGACCATGCCAATCGTCAACCCAAAGTGAATATGAGCCACACAGGTTGTTTGAAATAGCGCAACATGAATGATGGAACCTGGATCCAAGCGTCCCAGGATGCATTGCAGCGAAAACGTTCAAAAATGTTCAGCGTGACTAATGTTTCTATCTTGGAAAATGAAATTGCATGCTGTATGGAGTGTTTTTGACATATCTTGTCTCAGGATTTGCTTGCAGTCCTACCATATCCCACAAAATGCAGAAGTGCAGTCAATGCAGCTTTTTACCTAAAATGGTAAAAATTGGTCAAAGCCTCATGCGGTTTATTACCTGCCCCTGGAATAACATCAATGGCAATTATAAGAATAATGCTGATAATAATACAAATTTTGTATGTATGTTTTCAGCCCTACAAAACCATAACTATAGAAGTTTAAATTTATACGTAAAGCTAGATATTTGTAGAAATATCTATATTGATATATAACTATCTATTTATATAGCTAGATATATATCTATGCAGTAACATACATTAGATAGATAGATAGATAGACTGTATATAAGCCTGCAAGTCTTGCACTTGAAGCAGCTTTATGATGTCATTAAGGCTCGATGGTGACACGCGCACCCGGAACAAGGACCACAGGTTGTTAGCGGCCATTTTTCCATCAGTCTCCACTGGAGCTAGAAGTGAGCAGACAGATACTCCTATAGACGCTGCTGGAGCCAGATCATTTGTCTCTGTGATGGACAACGTTTGAAATTCGCCCTTAAGCGGGAGACGGCAGCCTACAACAGTCAAATTGATCGCTGCTTATCACTTCTTTTGTGGTAGGTACAGTTATTCCAGATAGGGGAATGGGTAGGTTAAGTTATTCCAGGGAGGGGAATGCTTATGGGCAAGGCATTATGCTTGATCGGAGGCGGATGAAGTGGCAAAAAAGGCTCGGCCTACACCATGACCATGCCAATCGTCAACCCAAAGTGAATATGAGCCACACAGGTTGGTTGAAATAGCGCAACATGAATGATGGAACCTGGATCCAAGCGTCCCAGGATGCATTTCAGCGAAAACGTTCAACAATGTTCAGCGTGACCAATGTTTCTATCTTGGAAAATGAAATCGCATGATGTATGGAGTGTTTTTGACATATCTTGTCTCAGGATTTGCTTGCAGTCCTACCATATCCCACAAAATGCAGAAGTGCAGTCAATGCAGCTTTTTACCTAAAATGGTAAAAATTGGTCAAAGCCTCATGCGGTTTATTACCTGCCCCTGGAATAACATCAATGGCAATTATAAGAATAATTCTGATAATAGTACAAATTTTGTATGTATGTTTTCAGCCCTACAAAACCATAACTATAGAAGTTTAAATTTATACGTAAAGCTAGATATTTGTAGAAATATCTATATTGATATATAACTATCTATTTATATAGCTAGATATATATCTATGCAGTAACATACATTAGATAGATAGATAGATAGACTGTATATAAGCCTGCAAGTCTTGCACTTGAAGCAGCTTTATGATGTCATTAAGGCTCGATGGTGACACGCGCACCCGAAACAAGGACCACAGGTTGTTAGCGGCCATTTTTCCATCAGTCTCCACTGGAGCTAGAAGTGAGCAGACAGATACTCCTATAGACGCTGCTGGAGCCAGATCATTTGTCTCTGTGATGGACAACGTTTGAAATTCGCCCTTAAGCGGGAGACGGCAGCCTACAACAGTCAAATTGATCGCTGCTTATCACTTCTTTTGTGGTAGGTACAGTTATTCCAGATAGGGGAATGGGTAGGTTAAGTTATTCCAGGGAGGGGAATGCTTATGGGCAAGGCATTATGCTTGATCGGAGGCGGATGAAGTGGCAAAAAAGGCTCGGCCTACACCATGACCATGCCAATCGTCAACCCAAAGTGAATATGAGCCACACAGGTTGGTTGAAATAGCGCAACATGAATGATGGAACCTGGATCCAAGCGTCCCAGGATGCATTGCAGCGAAAACGTTCAACAATGTTCAGCGTGACCAATGTTTCTATCTTGGAAAATGAAATTGCATGCTGTATGGAGTGTTTTTGACATATCTTGTCTCAGGATTTGCTTGCAGTCCTACCATATCCCACAAAATGCAGAAGTGCAGTCAATGCAGCTTTTTACCTAAAATGGTAAAAATTGGTCAAAGCCTCATGCGGTTTATTACCTGCCCCTGGAATAACATCAATGGCAATTATAAGAATAATGCTGATAATAATACAAATTTTGTATGTATGTTTTCAGCCCTACAAAACCATAACTATAGAAGTTTAAATGTATACGTAAAGCTAGATATTTGTAGAAATATCTATATTGATATATAACTATCTATTTATATAGCTAGATATATATCTATGCAGTAACATACATTAGATAGATAGATAGATAGATAGATAGATAGATAGATAGACTGTATATAAGCCTGCAAGTCTTGCACTTGAAGCAGCTTTATGATGTCATTAAGGCTCGATGGTGACACGCGCACCCGGAACAAGGACCACAGGTTGTTAGCGGCCATTTTTCCATCAGTCTCCACTGGAGCTAGAAGTGAGCAGACAGATACTCCTATAGACGCTGCTGGAGCCAGATCATTTGTCTCTGTGATGGACAACGTTTGAAATTCGCCCTTAAGCGGGAGACGGCAGCCTACAACAGTCAAATTGATCGCTGCTTATCACTTCTTTTGTGGTAGGTACAGTTATTCCAGATAGGGGAATGGGTAGGTTAAGTTATTCCAGGGAGGGGAATGCTTATGGGCAAGGCATTATGCTTGATCGGAGGCGGATGAAGTGGCAAAAAAGGCTCGGCCTACACCATGACCATGCCAATCGTCAACCCAAAGTGAATATGAGCCACACAGGTTGGTTGAAATAGCGCAACATGAATGATGGAACCTGGATCCAAGCGTCCCAGGATGCATTTCAGCGAAAACGTTCAACAATGTTCAGCGTGACCAATGTTTCTATCTTGGAAAATGAAATCGCATGATGTATGGAGTGTTTTTGACATATCTTGTCTCAGGATTTGCTTGCAGTCCTACCATATCCCACAAAATGCAGAAGTGCAGTCAATGCAGCTTTTTACCTAAAATGGTAAAAATTGGTCAAAGCCTCATGCGGTTTATTACCTGCCCCTGGAATAACATCAATGGCAATTATAAGAATAATTCTGATAATAGTACAAATTTTGTATGTATGTTTTCAGCCCTACAAAACCATAACTATAGAAGTTTAAATTTATACGTAAAGCTAGATATTTGTAGAAATATCTATATTGATATATAACTATCTATTTATATAGCTAGATATATATCTATGCAGTAACATACATTAGATAGATAGATAGATAGACTGTATATAAGCCTGCAAGTCTTGCACTTGAAGCAGCTTTATGATGTCATTAAGGCTCGATGGTGACACGCGCACCCGGAACAAGGACCACAGGTTGTTAGCGGCCATTTTTCCATCAGTCTCCACTGGAGCTAGAAGTGAGCAGACAGATACTCCTATAGACGCTGCTGGAGCCAGATCATTTGTCTCTGTGATGGACAACGTTTGAAATTCGCCCTTAAGCGGGAGACGGCAGCCTACAACAGTCAAATTGATCGCTGCTTATCACTTCTTTTGTGGTAGGTACAGTTATTCCAGATAGGGGAATGGGTAGGTTAAGTTATTCCAGGGAGGGGAATGCTTATGGGCAAGGCATTATGCTTGATCGGAGGCGGATGAAGTGGCAAAAAAGGCTCGGCCTACACCATGACCATGCCAATCGTCAACCCAAAGTGCATATGAGCCACACAGGTTGGTTGAAATAGCGCAACATGAATGATGGAACCTGGATCCAAGCGTCCCAGGATGCATTGCAGCGAAAACGTTCAACAATGTTCAGCGTGACCAATGTTTCTATCTTGGAAAATGAAATTGCATGCTGTATGGAGTGTTTTTGACATATCTTGTCTCAGGATTTGCTTGCAGTCCTACCATATCCCACAAAATGCAGAAGTGCAGTCAATGCAGCTTTTTACCTAAAATGGTAAAAATTGGTCAAAGCCTCATGCGGTTTATTACCTGCCCCTGGAATAACATCAATGGCAATTATAAGAATAATGCTGATAATAATACAAATTTTGTATGTATGTTTTCAGCCCTACAAAACCATAACTATAGAAGTTTAAATTTATACGTAAAGCTAGATATTTGTAGAAATATCTATATTGATATATAACTATCTATTTATATAGCTAGATATATATCTATGCAGTAACATACATTAGATAGATAGATAGATAGATAGATAGATAGACTGTATATAAGCCTGCAAGTCTTGCACTTGAAGCAGCTTTATGATGTCATTAAGGCTCGCTGGTGACACGCGCACCCGGAACAAGGACCACAGGTTGTTAGCGGCCATTTTTCCATCAGTCTCCACTGGAGCTAGAAGTGAGCAGACAGATACTCCTATAGACGCTGCTGGAGCCAGATCATTTGTCTCTGTGATGGACAACGTTTGAAATTCGCCCTTAAGCGGGAGACGGCAGCCTACAACAGTCAAATTGATCGCTGCTTATCACTTCTTTTGTGGTAGGTACAGTTATTCCAGATAGGGGAATGGGTAGGTTAAGTTATTCCAGGGAGGGGAATGCTTATGGGCAAGGCATTATGCTTGATCGGAGGCGGATGAAGTGGCAAAAAAGGCTCGGCCTACACCATGACCATGCCAATCGTCAACCCAAAGTGAATATGAGCCACACAGGTTGGTTGAAATAGCGCAACATGAATGATGGAACCTGGATCCAAGCGTCCCAGGATGCATTGCAGCGAAAACGTTCAACAATGTTCAGCGTGACCAATGTTTCTATCTTGGAAAATGAAATTGCATGCTGTATGGAGTGTTTTTGACATATCTTGTCTCAGGATTTGCTTGCAGTCCTACCATATCCCACAAAATGCAGAAGTGCAGTCAATGCAGCTTTTTACCTAAAATGGTAAAAATTGGTCAAAGCCTCATGCGGTTTATTACCTGCCCCTGGAATAACATCAATGGCAATTATAAGAATAATGCTGATAATAATACAAATTTTGTATGTATGTTTTCAGCCCTACAAAACCATAACTATAGAAGTTTAAATTTATACGTAAAGCTAGATATTTGTAGAAATATCTATATTGATATATAACTATCTATTTATATAGCTAGATATATATCTATGCAGTAACATACATTAGATAGATAGATAGATAGACTGTATATAAGCCTGCAAGTCTTGCACTTGAAGCAGCTTTATGATGTCATTAAGGCTCGATGGTGACACGCGCACCCGGAACAAGGACCACAGGTTGTTAGCGGCCATTTTTCCATCAGTCTCCACTGGAGCTAGAAGTGAGCAGACAGATACTCCTATAGACGCTGCTGGAGCCAGATCATTTGTCTCTGTGATGGACAACGTTTGAAATTCGCCCTTAAGCGGGAGACGGCAGCCTACAACAGTCAAATTGATCGCTGCTTATCACTTCTTTTGTGGTAGGTACAGTTATTCCAGATAGGGGAATGGGTAGGTTAAGTTATTCCAGGGAGGGGAATGCTTATGGGCAAGGCATTATGCTTGATCGGAGGCGGATGAAGTGGCAAAAAAGGCTCGGCCTACACCATGACCATGCCAATCGTCAACCCAAAGTGAATATGAGCCACACAGGTTGGTTGAAATAGCGCAACATGAATGATGGAACCTGGATCCAAGCGTCCCAGGATGCATTGCAGCGAAAACGTTCAACAATGTTCAGCGTGACCAATGTTTCTATCTTGGAAAATGAAATTGCATGCTGTATGGAGTGTTTTTGACATATCTTGTCTCAGGATTTGCTTGCAGTCCTACCATATCCCACAAAATGCAGAAGTGCAGTCAATGCAGCTTTTTACCTAAAATGGTAAAAATTGGTCAAAGCCTCATGCGGTTTATTACCTGCCCCTGGAATAACATCAATGGCAATTATAAGAATAATGCTGATAATAATACAAATTTTGTATGTATGTTTTCAGCCCTACAAAACCATAACTATAGAAGTTTAAATTTATACGTAAAGCTAGATATTTGTAGAAATATCTATATTGATATATAACTATCTATTTATATAGCTAGATATATATCTATGCAGTAACATACATTAGATAGATAGATAGATAGACTGTATATAAGCCTGCAAGTCTTGCACTTGAAGCAGCTTTATGATGTCATTAAGGCTCGATGGTGACACGCGCACCCGGAACAAGGACCACAGGTTGTTAGCGGCCATTTTTCCATCAGTCTCCACTGGAGCTAGAAGTGAGCAGACAGATACTCCTATAGACGCTGCTGGAGCCAGATCATTTGTCTCTGTGATGGACAACGTTTGAAATTCGCCCTTAAGCGGGAGACGGCAGCCTACAACAGTCAAATTGATCGCTGCTTATCACTTCTTTTGTGGTAGGTACAGTTATTCCAGATAGGGGAATGGGTAGGTTAAGTTATTCCAGGGAGGGGAATGCTTATGGGCAAGGCATTATGCTTGATCGGAGGCGGATGAAGTGGCAAAAAAGGCTCGGCCTACACCATGACCATGCCAATCGTCAACCCAAAGTGAATATGAGCCACACAGGTTGGTTGAAATAGCGCAACATGAATGATGGAACCTGGATCCAAGCGTCCCAGGATGCATTTCAGCGAAAACGTTCAACAATGTTCAGCGTGACCAATGTTTCTATCTTGGTAAATGAAATCGCATGATGTATGGAGTGTTTTTGACATATCTTGTCTCAGGATTTGCTTGCAGTCCTACCATATCCCACAAAATGCAGAAGTGCAGTCAATGCAGCTTTTTACCTAAAATGGTAAAAATTGGTCAAAGCCTCATGCGGTTTATTACCTGCCCCTGGAATAACATCAATGGCAATTATAAGAATAATTCTGATAATAGTACAAATTTTGTATGTATGTTTTCAGCCCTACAAAACCATAACTATAGAAGTTTAAATTTATACGTAAAGCTAGATATTTGTAGAAATATCTATATTGATATATAACTATCTATTTATATAGCTAGATATATTTCTATGCAGTAACATACATTAGATAGATAGATAGACTGTATATAGGCCTGCAAGTCTTGCACTTGAAGCAGCTTTATGATGTCATTAAGGCTCGATGGTGACACGCGCACCCGGAACAAGGACCACAGGTTGTTAGCGGCCATTTTTCCATCAGTCTCCACTGGAGCTAGAAGTGAGCAGACAGATACTCCTATAGACGCTGCTGGAGCCAGATCATTTGTCTCTGTGATGGACAACGTTTGAAATTCGCCCTTAAGCGGGAGACGGCAGCCTACAACAGTCAAATTGATCGCTGCTTATCACTTCTTTTGTGGTAGGTACAGTTATTCCAGATAGGGGAATGGGTAGGTTAAGTTATTCCAGGGAGGGGAATGCTTATGGGCAAGGCATTATGCTTGATCGGAGGCGGATGAAGTGGCAAAAAAGGCTCGGCCTACACCATGACCATGCCAATCGTCAACCCAAAGTGAATATGAGCCACACAGGTTGGTTGAAATAGCGCAACATGAATGATGGAACCTGGATCCAAGCGTCCCAGGATGCATTTCAGCGAAAACGTTCAACAATGTTCAGCGTGACCAATGTTTCTATCTTGGAAAATGAAATTGCATGCTGTATGGAGTGTTTTTGACATATCTTGTCTCAGGATTTGCTTGCAGTCCTACCATATCCCACAAAATGCAGAAGTGCAGTCAATGCAGCTTTTTACCTAAAATGGTAAAAATTGGTCAAAGCCTCATGCGGTTTATTACCTGCCCCTGGAATAACATCAATGGCAATTATAAGAATAATGCTGATAATAGTACAAATTTTGTATGTATGTTTTCAGCCCTACAAAACCATAACTATAGAAGTTTAAATTTATACGTAAAGCTAGATATTTGTAGAAATATCTATATTGATATATAACTATCTATTTATATAGCTAGATATATATCTATGCAGTAACATACATTAGATAGATAGATAGATAGATAGATAGATAGACTGTATATAAGCCTGCAAGTCTTGCACTTGAAGCAGCTTTATGATGTCATTAAGGCTCGATGGTGACACGCGCACCCGGAACAAGGACCACAGGTTGTTAGCGGCCATTTTTCCATCAGTCTCCACTGGAGCTAGAAGTGAGCAGACAGATACTCCTATAGACGCTGCTGGAGCCAGATCATTTGTCTCTGTGATGGACAACGTTTGAAATTCGCCCTTAAGCGGGAGACGGCAGCCTACAACAGTCAAATTGATCGCTGCTTATCACTTCTTTTGTGGTAGGTACAGTTATTCCAGATAGGGGAATGGGTAGGTTAAGTTATTCCAGGGAGGGGAATGCTTATGGGCAAGGCATTATGCTTGATCGGAGGCGGATGAAGTGGCAAAAAAGGCTCGGCCTACACCATGACCATGCCAATCGTCAACCCAAAGTGAATATGAGCCACACAGGTTGGTTGAAATAGCGCAACATGAATGATGGAACCTGGATCCAAGCGTCCCAGGATGCATTGCAGCGAAAACGTTCAACAATGTTCAGCGTGACCAATGTTTCTATCTTGGAAAATGAAATTGCATGCTGTATGGAGTGTTTTTGACATATCTTGTCTCAGGATTTGCTTGCAGTCCTACCATATCCCACAAAATGCAGAAGTGCAGTCAATGCAGCTTTTTACCTAAAATGGTAAAAATTGGTCAAAGCCTCATGCGGTTTATTACCTGCCCCTGGAATAACATCAATGGCAATTATAAGAATAATTCTGATAATAGTACAAATTTTGTATGTATGTTTTCAGCCCTACAAAACCATAACTATAGAAGTTTAAATTTATACGTAAAGCTAGATATTTGTAGAAATATCTATATTGATATATAACTATCTATTTATATAGCTAGATATATATCTATGCAGTAACATACATTAGATAGATAGATAGATAGATAGATAGATAGACTGTATATAAGCCTGCAAGTCTTGCACTTGAAGCAGCTTTATGATGTCATTAAGGCTCGATGGTGACACGCGCACCCGGAACAAGGACCACAGGTTGTTAGCGGCCATTTTTCCATCAGTCTCCACTGGAGCTAGAAGTGAGCAGACAGATACTCCTATAGACGCTGCTGGAGCCAGATCATTTGTCTCTGTGATGGACAACGTTTGAAATTCGCCCTTAAGCGGGAGACGGCAGCCTACAACAGTCAAATTGATCGCTGCTTATCACTTCTTTTGTGGTAGGTACAGTTATTCCAGATAGGGGAATGGGTAGGTTAAGTTATTCCAGGGAGGGGAATGCTTATGGGCAAGGCATTATGCTTGATCGGAGGCGGATGAAGTGGCAAAAAAGGCTCGGCCTACACCATGACCATGCCAATCGTCAACCCAAAGTGAATATGAGCCACACAGGTTGGTTGAAATAGCGCAACATGAATGATGGAACCTGGATCCAAGCGTCCCAGGATGCATTTCAGCGAAAACGTTCAACAATGTTCAGCGTGACCAATGTTTCTATCTTGGTAAATGAAATCGCATGATGTATGGAGTGTTTTTGACATATCTTGTCTCAGGATTTGCTTGCAGTCCTACCATATCCCACAAAATGCAGAAGTGCAGTCAATGCAGCTTTTTACCTAAAATGGTAAAAATTGGTCAAAGCCTCATGCGGTTTATTACCTGCCCCTGGAATAACATCAATGGCAATTATAAGAATAATTCTGATAATAGTACAAATTTTGTATGTATGTTTTCAGCCCTACAAAACCATAACTATAGAAGTTTAAATTTATACGTAAAGCTAGATATTTGTAGAAATATCTATATTGATATATAACTATCTATTTATATAGCTAGATATATATCTATGCAGTAACATACATTAGATAGATAGATAGATAGACTGTATATAAGCCTGCAAGTCTTGCACTTGAAGCAGCTTTATGATGTCATTAAGGCTCGATGGTGACACGCGCACCCGGAACAAGGACCACAGGTTGTTAGCGGCCATTTTTCCATCAGTCTCCACTGGAGCTAGAAGTGAGCAGACAGATACTCCTATAGACGCTGCTGGAGCCAGATCATTTGTCTCTGTGATGGACAACGTTTGAAATTCGCCCTTAAGCGGGAGACGGCAGCCTACAACAGTCAAATTGATCGCTGCTTATCACTTCTTTTGTGGTAGGTACAGTTATTCCAGATAGGGGAATGGGTAGGTTAAGTTATTCCAGGGAGGGGAATGCTTATGGGCAAGGCATTATGCTTGACCGGAGGCGGATGAAGTGGCAAAAAAGGCTCGGCCTACACCATGACCATGCCAATCGTCAACCCAAAGTGAATATGAGCCACACAGGTTGGTTGAAATAGCGCAACATGAATGATGGAACCTGGATCCAAGCGTCCCAGGATGCATTGCTCGAAAACGTTCAACAATGTTCAGCGTGACCAATGTTTCTATCTTGGAAAATGAAATTGCATGCTGTATGGAGTGTTTTTGACATATCTTGTCTCAGGATTTGCTTGCAGTCCTACCATATCCCACAAAATGCAGAAGTGCAGTCAATGCAGCTTTTTACCTAAAATGGTAAAAATTGGTCAAAGCCTCATGCGGTTTATTACCTGCCCCTGGAATAACATCAATGGCAATTATAAGAATAATTCTGATAATAGTACAAATTTTGTATGTATGTTTTCAGCCCTACAAAACCATAACTATAGAAGTTTAAATTTATACGTAAAGCTAGATATTTGTAGAAATATCTATATTGATATATAACTATCTATTTATATAGCTAGATATATATCTATGCAGTAACATACATTAGATAGATAGATAGATAGATAGATAGATAGATAGATAGACTGTATATAAGCCTGCAAGTCTTGCACTTGAAGCAGCTTTATGATGTCATTAAGGCTCGATGGTGACACGCGCACCCGGAACAAGGACCACAGGTTGTTAGCGGCCATTTTTCCATCAGTCTCCACTGGAGCTAGAAGTGAGCAGACAGATACTCCTATAGACGCTGCTCGAGCCAGATCATTTGTCTCTGTGATGGACAACGTTTGAAATTTGCCCTTAAGCGGGAGACGGCAGCCTACAACAGTCAAATTGATCGCTGCTTATCACTTCTTTTGTGGTAGGTACAGTTATTCCAGATAGGGGAATGGGTAGGTTAAGTTATTCCAGGGAGGGGAATGCTTATGGGCAAGGCATTATGCTTGATCGGAGGCGGATGAAGTGGCAAAAAAGGCTCGGCCTACACCATGACCATGCCAATCGTCAACCCAAAGTGAATATGAGCCACACAGGTTGGTTGAAATAGCGCAACATGAATGATGGAACCTGGATCCAAGCGTCCCAGGATGCATTTCAGCGAAAACGTTCAACAATGTTCAGCGTGACCAATGTTTCTATCTTGGAAAATGAAATTGCATGATGTATGGAGTGTTTTTGACATAT
The DNA here is from genome assembly GCF_035609145.1 of Eleutherodactylus coqui. Lineage (NCBI taxonomy): Eukaryota > Metazoa > Chordata > Amphibia > Anura > Eleutherodactylidae > Eleutherodactylus > Eleutherodactylus coqui. Next base: position 107,058,377 of record NC_089849.1, read on the forward strand.
CTTGTCTCAGGATTTGCTTGCAGTCCTACCATATCCCACAAAATGCAGAAGTGCAGTCAATGCAGCTTTTTACCTAAAATGGTAAAAATTGGTCAAAGCCTCATGCGGTTTATTACCTGCCCCTGGAATAACATCAATGGCAATTATAAGAATAATGCTGATAATAGTACAAATTTTGTATGTATGTTTTCAGCCCTACAAAACCATAACTATAGAAGTTTAAATTTATACGTAAAGCTAGATATTTGTAGAAATATCTATATTGATATATAACTATCTATTTATATAGCTAGATATATATCTATGCAGTAACATACATTAGATAGATAGATAGATAGATAGATAGATAGATAGACTGTATATAAGCCTGCAAGTCTTGCACTTGAAGCAGCTTTATGATGTCATTAAGGCTCGATGGTGACACGCGCACCCGAAACAAGGACCACAGGTTGTTAGCGGCCATTTTTCCATCAGTCTCCACTGGAGCTAGAAGTGAGCAGACAGATACTCCTATAGACGCTGCTGGAGCCAGATCATTTGTCTCTGTGATGGACAACGTTTGAAATTCGCCCTTAAGCGGGAGACGGCAGCCTACAACAGTCAAATTGATCGCTGCTTATCACTTCTTTTGTGGTAGGTACAGTTATTCCAGATAGGGGAATGGGTAGGTTAAGTTATTCCAGGGAGGGGAATGCTTATGGGCAAGGCATTATGCTTGATCGGAGGCGGATGAAGTGGCAAAAAAGGCTCGGCCTACACCATGACCATGCCAATCGTCAACCCAAAGTGAATATGAGCCACACAGGTTGGTTGAAATAGCGCAACATGAATGATGGAACCTGGATCCAAGCGTCCCAGGATGCATTGCAGCGAAAACGTTCAAAAATGTTCAGCGTGACTAATGTTTCTATCTTGGAAAATGAAATTGCATGCTGTATGGAGTGTTTTTGACATATCTTGTCTCAGGATTTGCTTGCAGTCCTACCATATCCCACAAAATGCAGAAGTGCAGTCAATGCAGCTTTTTACCTAAAATGGTAAAAATTGGTCAAAGCCTCATGCGGTTTATTACCTGCCCCTGGAATAACATCAATGGCAATTATAAGAATAATGCTGATAATAATACAAATTTTGTATGTATGTTTTCAGCCCTACAAAACCATAACTATAGAAGTTTAAATTTATACGTAAAGCTAGATATTTGTAGAAATATCTATATTGATATATAACTATCTATTTATATAGCTAGATATATATCTATGCAGTAACATACATTAGATAGATAGATAGATAGACTGTATATAAGCCTGCAAGTCTTGCACTTGAAGCAGCTTTATGATGTCATTAAGGCTCGATGGTGACACGCGCACCCGGAACAAGGACCACAGGTTGTTAGCGGCCATTTTTCCATCAGTCTCCACTGGAGCTAGAAGTGAGCAGACAGATACTCCTATAGACGCTGCTGGAGCCAGATCATTTGTCTCTGTGATGGACAACGTTTGAAATTCGCCCTTAAGCGGGAGACGGCAGCCTACAACAGTCAAATTGATCGCTGCTTATCACTTCTTTTGTGGTAGGTACAGTTATTCCAGATAGGGGAATGGGTAGGTTAAGTTATTCCAGGGAGGGGAATGCTTATGGGCAAGGCATTATGCTTGATCGGAGGCGGATGAAGTGGCAAAAAAGGCTCGGCCTACACCATGACCATGCCAATCGTCAACCCAAAGTGAATATGAGCCACACAGGTTGGTTGAAATAGCGCAACATGAATGATGGAACCTGGATCCAAGCGTCCCAGGATGCATTTCAGCGAAAACGTTCAACAATGTTCAGCGTGACCAATGTTTCTATCTTGGAAAATGAAATCGCATGATGTATGGAGTGTTTTTGACATATCTTGTCTCAGGATTTGCTTGCAGTCCTACCATATCCCACAAAATGCAGAAGTGCAGTCAATGCAGCTTTTTACCTAAAATGGTAAAAATTGGTCAAAGCCTCATGCGGTTTATTACCTGCCCCTGGAATAACATCAATGGCAATTATAAGAATAATTCTGATAATAGTACAAATTTTGTATGTATGTTTTCAGCCCTACAAAACCATAACTATAGAAGTTTAAATTTATACGTAAAGCTAGATATTTGTAGAAATATCTATATTGATATATAACTATCTATTTATATAGCTAGATATATATCTATGCAGTAACATACATTAGATAGATAGATAGATAGACTGTATATAAGCCTGCAAGTCTTGCACTTGAAGCAGCTTTATGATGTCATTAAGGCTCGATGGTGACACGCGCACCCGAAACAAGGACCACAGGTTGTTAGCGGCCATTTTTCCATCAGTCTCCACTGGAGCTAGAAGTGAGCAGACAGATACTCCTATAGACGCTGCTGGAGCCAGATCATTTGTCTCTGTGATGGACAACGTTTGAAATTCGCCCTTAAGCGGGAGACGGCAGCCTACAACAGTCAAATTGATCGCTGCTTATCACTTCTTTTGTGGTAGGTACAGTTATTCCAGATAGGGGAATGGGTAGGTTAAGTTATTCCAGGGAGGGGAATGCTTATGGGCAAGGCATTATGCTTGATCGGAGGCGGATGAAGTGGCAAAAAAGGCTCGGCCTACACCATGACCATGCCAATCGTCAACCCAAAGTGAATATGAGCCACACAGGTTGGTTGAAATAGCGCAACATGAATGATGGAACCTGGATCCAAGCGTCCCAGGATGCATTGCAGCGAAAACGTTCAACAATGTTCAGCGTGACCAATGTTTCTATCTTGGAAAATGAAATTGCATGCTGTATGGAGTGTTTTTGACATATCTTGTCTCAGGATTTGCTTGCAGTCCTACCATATCCCACAAAATGCAGAAGTGCAGTCAATGCAGCTTTTTACCTAAAATGGTAAAAATTGGTCAAAGCCTCATGCGGTTTATTACCTGCCCCTGGAATAACATCAATGGCAATTATAAGAATAATGCTGATAATAATACAAATTTTGTATGTATGTTTTCAGCCCTACAAAACCATAACTATAGAAGTTTAAATGTATACGTAAAGCTAGATATTTGTAGAAATATCTATATTGATATATAACTATCTATTTATATAGCTAGATATATATCTATGCAGTAACATACATTAGATAGATAGATAGATAGATAGATAGACTGTATATAAGCCTGCAAGTCTTGCACTTGAAGCAGCTTTATGATGTCATTAAGGCTCGATGGTGACACGCGCACCCGGAACAAGGACCACAGGTTGTTAGCGGCCATTTTTCCATCAGTCTCCACTGGAGCTAGAAGTGAGCAGACAGATACTCCTATAGACGCTGCTGGAGCCAGATCATTTGTCTCTGTGATGGACAACGTTTGAAATTCGCCCTTAAGCGGGAGACGGCAGCCTACAACAGTCAAATTGATCGCTGCTTATCACTTCTTTTGTGGTAGGTACAGTTATTCCAGATAGGGGAATGGGTAGGTTAAGTTATTCCAGGGAGGGGAATGCTTATGGGCAAGGCATTATGCTTGATCGGAGGCGGATGAAGTGGCAAAAAAGGCTCGGCCTACACCATGACCATGCCAATCGTCAACCCAAAGTGAATATGAGCCACACAGGTTGGTTGAAATAGCGCAACATGAATGATGGAACCTGGATCCAAGCGTCCCAGGATGCATTTCAGCGAAAACGTTCAACAATGTTCAGCGTGACCAATGTTTCTATCTTGGAAAATGAAATCGCATGATGTATGGAGTGTTTTTGACATATCTTGTCTCAGGATTTGCTTGCAGTCCTACCATATCCCACAAAATGCAGAAGTGCAGTCAATGCAGCTTTTTACCTAAAATGGTAAAAATTGGTCAAAGCCTCATGCGGTTTATTACCTGCCCCTGGAATAACATCAATGGCAATTATAAGAATAATTCTGATAATAGTACAAATTTTGTATGTATGTTTTCAGCCCTACAAAACCATAACTATAGAAGTTTAAATTTATACGTAAAGCTAGATATTTGTAGAAATATCTATATTGATATATAACTATCTATTTATATAGCTAGATATATATCTATGCAGTAACATACATTAGATAGATAGATAGATAGACTGTATATAAGCCTGCAAGTCTTGCACTTGAAGCAGCTTTATGATGTCATTAAGGCTCGATGGTGACACGCGCACCCGGAACAAGGACCACAGGTTGTTAGCGGCCATTTTTCCATCAGTCTCCACTGGAGCTAGAAGTGAGCAGACAGATACTCCTATAGACGCTGCTGGAGCCAGATCATTTGTCTCTGTGATGGACAACGTTTGAAATTCGCCCTTAAGCGGGAGACGGCAGCCTACAACAGTCAAATTGATCGCTGCTTATCACTTCTTTTGTGGTAGGTACAGTTATTCCAGATAGGGGAATGGGTAGGTTAAGTTATTCCAGGGAGGGGAATGCTTATGGGCAAGGCATTATGCTTGATCGGAGGCGGATGAAGTGGCAAAAAAGGCTCGGCCTACACCATGACCATGCCAATCGTCAACCCAAAGTGAATATGAGCCACACAGGTTGGTTGAAATAGCGCAACATGAATGATGGAACCTGGATCCAAGCGTCCCAGGATGCATTTCAGCGAAAACGTTCAACAATGTTCAGCGTGACCAATGTTTCTATCTTGGAAAATGAAATTGCATGCTGTATGGAGTGTTTTTGACATATCTTGTCTCAGGATTTGCTTGCAGTCCTACCATATCCCACAAAATGCAGAAGTGCAGTCAATGCAGCTTTTTACCTAAAATGGTAAAAATTGGTCAAAGCCTCATGCGGTTTATTACCTGCCCCTGGAATAACATCAATGGCAATTATAAGAATAATGCTGATAATAGTACAAATTTTGTATGTATGTTTTCAGCCCTACAAAACCATAACTATAGAAGTTTAAATTTATACGTAAAGCTAGATATTTGTAGAAATATCTATATTGATATATAACTATCTATTTATATAGCTAGATATATATCTATGCAGTAACATACATTAGATAGATAGATAGATAGATAGACTGTATATAAGCCTGCAAGTCTTGCACTTGAAGCAGCTTTATGATGTCATTAAGGCTCGATGGTGACACGCGCACCCGGAACAAGGACCACAGGTTGTTAGCGGCCATTTTTCCATCAGTCTCCACTGGAGCTAGAAGTGAGCAGACAGATACTCCTATAGACGCTGCTGGAGCCAGATCATTTGTCTCTGTGATGGACAACGTTTGAAATTCGCCCTTAAGCGGGAGACGGCAGCCTACAACAGTCAAATTGATCGCTGCTTATCACTTCTTTTGTGGTAGGTACAGTTATTCCAGATAGGGGAATGGGTAGGTTAAGTTATTCCAGGGAGGGGAATGCTTATGGGCAAGGCATTATGCTTGATCGGAGGCGGATGAAGTGGCAAAAAAGGCTCGGCCTACACCATGACCATGCCAATCGTCAACCCAAAGTGAATATGAGCCACACAGGTTGGTTGAAATAGCGCAACATGAATGATGGAACCTGGATCCAAGCGTCCCAGGATGCATTGCAGCGAAAACGTTCAACAATGTTCAGCGTGACCAATGTTTCTATCTTGGAAAATGAAATTGCATGCTGTATGGAGTGTTTTTGACATATCTTGTCTCAGGATTTGCTTGCAGTCCTACCATATCCCACAAAATGCAGAAGTGCAGTCAATGCAGCTTTTTACCTAAAATGGTAAAAATTGGTCAAAGCCTCATGCGGTTTATTACCTGCCCCTGGAATAACATCAATGGCAATTATAAGAATAATGCTGATACTAATACAAATTTTGTATGTATGTTTTCAGCCCTACAAAACCATAACTATAGAAGTTTAAATTTATACGTAAAGCTAGATATTTGTAGAAATATCTATATTGATATATAACTATCTATTTATATAGCTAGATATATATCTATGCAGTAACATACATTAGATAGATAGATAGATAGACTGTATATAAGCCTGCAAGTCTTGCACTTGAAGCAGCTTTATGATGTCATTAAGGCTCGATGGTGACACGCGCACCCGGAACAAGGACCACAGGTTGTTAGCGGCCATTTTTCCATCAGTCTCCACTGGAGCTAGAAGTGAGCAGACAGATACTCCTATAGACGCTGCTGGAGCCAGATCATTTGTCTCTGTGATGGACAACGTTTGAAATTCGCCCTTAAGCGGGAGACGGCAGCCTACAACAGTCAAATTGATCGCTGCTTATCACTTCTTTTGTGGTAGGTACAGTTATTCCAGATAGGGGAATGGGTAGGTTAAGTTATTCCAGGGAGGGGAATGCTTATGGGCAAGGCATTATGCTTGATCGGAGGCGGATGAAGTGGCAAAAAAGGCTCGGCCTACACCATGACCATGCCAATCGTCAACCCAAAGTGAATATGAGCCACACAGGTTGGTTGAAATAGCGCAACATGAATGATGGAACCTGGATCCAAGCGTCCCAGGATGCATTTCAGCGAAAACGTTCAACAATGTTCAGCGTGACCAATGTTTCTATCTTGGAAAATGAAATTGCATGCTGTATGGAGTGTTTTTGACATATCTTGTCTCAGGATTTGCTTGCAGTCCTACCATATCCCACAAAATGCAGAAGTGCAGTCAATGCAGCTTTTTACCTAAAATGGTAAAAATTGGTCAAAGCCTCATGCGGTTTATTACCTGCCCCTGGAATAACATCAATGGCAATTATAAGAATAATGCTGATAATAGTACAAATTTTGTATGTATGTTTTCAGCCCTACAAAACCATAACTATAGAAGTTTAAATTTATACGTAAAGCTAGATATTTGTAGAAATATCTATATTGATATATAACTATCTATTTATATAGCTAGATATATATCTATGCAGTAACATACATTAGATAGATAGATAGATAGACTGTATATAAGCCTGCAAGTCTTGCACTTGAAGCAGCTTTATGATGTCATTAAGGCTCGATGGTGACACGCGCACCCGGAACAAGGACCACAGGTTGTTAGCGGCCATTTTTCCATCAGTCTCCACTGGAGCTAGAAGTGAGCAGACAGATACTCCTATAGACGCTGCTGGAGCCAGATCATTTGTCTCTGTGATGGACAACGTTTGAAATTCGCCCTTAAGCGGGAGACGGCAGCCTACAACAGTCAAATTGATCGCTGCTTATCACTTCTTTTGTGGTAGGTACAGTTATTCCAGATAGGGGAATGGGTAGGTTAAGTTATTCCAGGGAGGGGAATGCTTATGGGCAAGGCATTATGCTTGATCGGAGGCGGATGAAGTGGCAAAAAAGGCTCGGCCTACACCATGACCATGCCAATCGTCAACCCAAAGTGAATATGAGCCACACAGGTTGGTTGAAATAGCGCAACATGAATGATGGAACCTGGATCCAAGCGTCCCAGGATGCATTGCAGCGAAAACGTTCAACAATGTTCAGCGTGACCAATGTTTCTATCTTGGAAAATGAAATTGCATGCTGTATGGAGTGTTTTTGACATATCTTGTCTCAGGATTTGCTTGCAGTCCTACCATATCCCACAAAATGCAGAAGTGCAGTCAATGCAGCTTTTTACCTAAAATGGTAAAAATTGGTCAAAGCCTCATGCGGTTTATTACCTGCCCCTGGAATAACATCAATGGCAATTATAAGAATAATGCTGATACTAATACAAATTTTGTATGTATGTTTTCAGCCCTACAAAACCATAACTATAGAAGTTTAAATTTATACGTAAAGCTAGATATTTGTAGAAATATCTATATTGATATATAACTATCTATTTATATAGCTAGATATATATCTATGCAGTAACATACATTAGATAGATAGATAGATAGATAGATAGATAGATAGATAGATAGATAGACTGTATATAAGCCTGCAAGTCTTGCACTTGAAGCAGCTTTATGATGTCATTAAGGCTCGATGGTGACACGCGCACCCGGAACAAGGACCACAGGTTGTTAGCGGCCATTTTTCCATCAGTCTCCACTGGAGCTAGAAGTGAGCAGACAGATACTCCTATAGACGCTGCTGGAGCCAGATCATTTGTCTCTGTGATGGACAACGTTTGAAATTCGCCCTTAAGCGGGAGACGGCAGCCTACAACAGTCAAATTGATCGCTGCTTATCACTTCTTTTGTGGTAGGTACAGTTATTCCAGATAGGGGAATGGGTAGGTTAAGTTATTCCAGGGAGGGGAATGCTTATGGGCAAGGCATTATGCTTGATCGGAGGCGGATGAAGTGGCAAAAAAGGCTCGGCCTACACCATGACCATGCCAATCGTCAACCCAAAGTGAATATGAGCCACACAGGTTGGTTGAAATAGCGCAACATGAATGATGGAACCTGGATCCAAGCGTCCCAGGATGCATTGCAGCGAAAACGTTCAACAATGTTCAGCGTGACCAATGTTTCTATCTTGGAAAATGAAATTGCATGCTGTATGGAGTGTTTTTGACATATCTTGTCTCAGGATTTGCTTGCAGTCCTACCATATCCCACAAAATGCAGAAGTGCAGTCAATGCAGCTTTTTACCTAAAATGGTAAAAATTGGTCAAAGCCTCATGCGGTTTATTACCTGCCCCTGGAATAACATCAATGGCAATTATAAGAATAATGCTGATACTAATACAAATTTTGTATGTATGTTTTCAGCCCTACAAAACCATAACTATAGAAGTTTAAATTTATACGTAAAGCTAGATATTTGTAGAAATATCTATATTGATATATAACTATCTATTTATATAGCTAGATATATATCTATGCAGTAACATACATTAGATAGATAGATAGATAGATAGATAGATAGATAGACTGTATATAAGCCTGCAAGTCTTGCACTTGAAGCAGCTTTATGATGTCATTAAGGCTCGATGGTGACACGCGCACCCAGAACAAGGACCACAGGTTGTTAGCGGCCATTTTTCCATCAGTCTCCACTGGAGCTAGAAGTGAGCAGACAGATACTCCTATAGACGCTGCTGGAGCCAGATCATTTGTCTCTGTGATGGACAACGTTTGAAATTCGCCCTTAAGCGGGAGACGGCAGCCTACAACAGTCAAATTGATCGCTGCTTATCACTTCTTTTGTGGTAGGTACAGTTATTCCAGATAGGGGAATGGGTAGGTTAAGTTATTCCAGGGAGGGGAATGCTTATGGGCCAGGCATTATGCTTGATCGGAGGCGGATGAAGTGGCAAAAAAGGCTCGGCCTACACCATGACCATGCCAATCGTCAACCCAAAGTGAATATGAGCCACACAGGTTGGTTGAAATAGCGCAACATGAATGATGGAACCTGGATCCAAGCGTCCCAGGATGCATTGCAGCGAAAACGTTCAACAATGTTCAGCGTGACCAATGTTTCTATCTTGGAAAATGAAATTGCATGATGTATGGAGTGTTTTTGACATATCTTGTCTCAGGATTTGCTTGCAGTCCTACCATATCCCACAAAATGCAGAAGTGCAGTCAATGCAGCTTTTTACCTAAAATGGTAAAAATTGGTCAAAGCCTCATGCGGTTTATTACCTGCCCCTGGAATAACATCAATGGCAATTATAAGAATAATGCTGATAATAATACAAATTTTGTATGTATGTTTTCAGCCCTACAAAACCATAACTATAGAAGTTTAAATTTATACGTAAAGCTAGATATTTGTAGAAATATCTATATTGATATATAACTATCTATTTATATAGCTAGATATATATCTATGCAGTAACATACATTAGATAGATAGATAGATAGATAGATAGATAGACTGTATATAAGCCTGCAAGTCTTGCACTTGAAGCAGCTTTATGATGTCATTAAGGCTCGATGGTGACACGCGCACCCGGAACAAGGACCACAGGTTGTTAGCGGCCATTTTTCCATCAGTCTCCACTGGAGCTAGAAGTGAGCAGACAGATACTCCTATAGACGCTGCTGGAGCCAGATCATTTGTCTCTGTGATGGACAACGTTTGAAATTCGCCCTTAAGCGGGAGACGGCAGCCTACAACAGTCAAATTGATCGCTGCTTATCACTTCTTTTGTGGTAGGTACAGTTATTCCAGATAGGGGAATGGGTAGGTTAAGTTATTCCAGGGAGGGGAATGCTTATGGGCAAGGCATTATGCTTGATCGGAGGCGGATGAAGTGGCAAAAAAGGCTCGGCCTACACCATGACCATGCCAATCGTCAACCCAAAGTGAATATGAGCCACACAGGTTGGTTGAAATAGCGCAACATGAATGATGGAACCTGGATCCAAGCGTCCCAGGATGCATTTCAGCGAAAACGTTCAACAATGTTCAGCGTGACCAATGTTTCTATCTTGGAAAATGAAATCGCATGATGTATGGAGTGTTTTTGACATATCTTGTCTCAGGATTTGCTTGCAGTCCTACCATATCCCACAAAATGCAGAAGTGCAGTCAATGCAGCTTTTTACCTAAAATGGTAAAAATTGTTCAAAGCCTCATGCGGTTTATTACCTGCCCCTGGAATAACATCAATGGCAATTATAAGAATAATTCTGATAATAGTACAAATTTTGTATGTATGTTTTCAGCCCTACAAAACCATAACTATAGAAGTTTAAATTTATACGTAAAGCTAGATATTTGTAGAAATATCTATATTGATATATAACTATCTATTTATATAGCTAGATATATATCTATGCAGTAACATACATTAGATAGATAGATAGATAGACTGTATATAAGCCTGCAAGTCTTGCACTTGAAGCAGCTTTATGATGTCATTAAGGCTCGATGGTGACACGCGCACCCGGAACAAGGACCACAGGTTGTTAGCGGCCATTTTTCCATCAGTCTCCACTGGAGCTAGAAGTGAGCAGACAGATACTCCTATAGACGCTGCTGGAGCCAGATCATTTGTCTCTGTGATGGACAACGTTTGAAATTCGCCCTTAAGCGGGAGACGGCAGCCTACAACAGTCAAATTGATCGCTGCTTATCACTTCTTTTGTGGTAGGTACAGTTATTCCAGATAGGGGAATGGGTAGGTTAAGTTATTCCAGGGAGGGGAATGCTTATGGGCAAGGCATTATGCTTGATCGGAGGCGGATGAAGTGGCAAAAAAGGCTCGGCCTACACCATGACCATGCCAATCGTCAACCCAAAGTGAATATGAGCCACACAGGTTGGTTGAAATAGCGCAACATGAATGATGGAACCTGGATCCAAGCGTCCCAGGATGCATTTCAGCGAAAACGTTCAACAATGTTCAGCGTGACCAATGTTTCTATCTTGGAAAATGAAATTGCATGATGTATGGAGTGTTTTTGACATATCTTGTCTCAGGATTTGCTTGCAGTCCTACCATATCCCACAAAATGCAGAAGTGCAGTCAATGCAGCTTTTTACCTAAAATGGTAAAAATTGGTCAAAGCCTCATGCGGTTTATTACCTGCCCCTGGAATAACATCAATGGCAATTATAAGAATAATGCTGATAATAGTACAAATTTTGTATGTATGTTTTCAGCCCTACAAAACCATAACTATAGAAGTTTAAATTTATACGTAAAGCTAGATATTTGTAGAAATATCTATATTGATATATAACTATCTATTTATATAGCTAGATATATATCTATGCAGTAACATACATTAGATAGATAGATAGATAGATAGACTGTATATAAGCCTGCAAGTCTTGCACTTGAAGCAGCTTTATGATGTCATTAAGGCTCGATGGTGACACGCGCACCCGAAACAAGGACCACAGGTTGTTAGCGGCCATTTTTCCATCAGTCTCCACTGGAGCTAGAAGTGAGCAGACAGATACTCCTATAGACGCTGCTGGAGCCAGATCATTTGTCTCTGTGATGGACAACGTTTGAAATTCGCCCTTAAGCGGGAGACGGCAGCCTACAACAGTCAAATTGATCGCTGCTTATCACTTCTTTTGTGGTAGGTACAGTTATTCCAGATAGGGGAATGGGTAGGTTAAGTTATTCCAGGGAGGGGAATGCTTATGGGCAAGGCATTATGCTTGATCGGAGGCGGATGAAGTGGCAAAAAAGGCTCGGCCTACACCATGACCATGCCAATCGTCAACCCAAAGTGAATATGAGCCACACAGGTTGGTTGAAATAGCGCAACATGAATGATGGAACCTGGATCCAAGCGTCCCAGGATGCATTGCAGCGAAAACGTTCAACAATGTTCAGCGTGACCAATGTTTCTATCTTGGAAAATGAAATTGCATGCTGTATGGAGTGTTTTTGACATATCTTGTCTCAGGATTTGCTTGCAGTCCTACCATATCCCACAAAATGCAGAAGTGCAGTCAATGCAGCTTTTTACCTAAAATGGTAAAAATTGGTCAAAGCCTCATGCGGTTTATTACCTGCCCCTGGAATAACATCAATGGCAATTATAAGAATAATGCTGATACTAATACAAATTTTGTATGTATGTTTTCAGCCCTACAAAACCATAACTATAGAAGTTTAAATTTATACGTAAAGCTAGATATTTGTAGAAATATCTATATTGATATATAACTATCTATTTATATAGCTAGATATATATCTATGCAGTAACATACATTAGATAGATAGATAGATAGATAGATAGATAGACTGTATATAAGCCTGCAAGTCTTGCACTTGAAGCAGCTTTATGATGTCATTAAGGCTCGATGGTGACACGCGCACCCAGAACAAGGACCACAGGTTGTTAGCGGCCATTTTTCCATCAGTCTCCACTGGAGCTAGAAGTGAGCAGACAGATACTCCTATAGACGCTGCTGGAGCCAGATCATTTGTCTCTGTGATGGACAACGTTTGAAATTCGCCCTTAAGCGGGAGACGGCAGCCTACAACAGTCAAATTGATCGCTGCTTATCACTTCTTTTGTGGTAGGTACAGTTATTCCAGATAGGGGAATGGGTAGGTTAAGTTATTCCAGGGAGGGGAATGCTTATGGGCAAGGCATTATGCTTGATCGGAGGCGGATGAAGTGGCAAAAAAGGCTCGGCCTACACCATGACCATGCCAATCGTCAACCCAAAGTGAATATGAGCCACACAGGTTGGTTGAAATAGCGCAACATGAATGATGGAACCTGGATCCAAGCGTCCCAGGATGCATTGCAGCGAAAACGTTCAACAATGTTCAGCGTGACCAATGTTTCTATCTTGGAAAATGAAATTGCATGATGTATGGAGTGTTTTTGACATATCTTGTCTCAGGATTTGCTTGCAGTCCTACCATATCCCACAAAATGCAGAAGTGCAGTCAATGCAGCTTTTTACCTAAAATGGTAAAAATTGGTCAAAGCCTCATGCGGTTTATTACCTGCCCCTGGAATAACATCAATGGCAATTATAAGAATAATGCTGATAATAATACAAATTTTGTATGTATGTTTTCAGCCCTACAAAACCATAACTATAGAAGTTTAAATTTATACGTAAAGCTAGATATTTGTAGAAATATCTATATTGATATATAACTATCTATTTATATAGCTAGATATATATCTATGCAGTAACATACATTAGATAGATAGATAGATAGATAGATAGATAGATAGATAGATAGACTGTATATAAGCCTGCAAGTCTTGCACTTGAAGCAGCTTTATGATGTCATTAAGGCTCGATGGTGACACGCGCACCCGGAACAAGGACCACAGGTTGTTAGCGGCCATTTTTCCATCAGTCTCCACTGGAGCTAGAAGTGAGCAGACAGATACTCCTATAGACGCTGCTGGAGCCAGATCATTTGTCTCTGTGATGGACAACGTTTGAAATTCGCCCTTAAGCGGGAGACGGCAGCCTACAACAGTCAAATTGATCGCTGCTTATCACTTCTTTTGTGGTAGGTACAGTTATTCCAGATAGGGGAATGGGTAGGTTAATTTATTCCAGGGAGGGGAATGCTTATGGGCAAGGCATTATGCTTGATCGGAGGCGGATGAAGTGGCAAAAAAGGCTCGGCCTACACCATGACCATGCCAATCGTCAACCCAAAGTGAATATGAGCCACACAGGTTGGTTGAAATAGCGCAACATGAATGATGGAACCTGGATCCAAGCGTCCCAGGATGCATTTCAGCGAAAACGTTCAACAATGTTCAGCGTGACCAATGTTTCTATCTTGGAAAATGAAATTGCATGATGTATGGAGTGTTTTTGACATATCTTGTCTCAGGATTTGCTTGCAGTCCTACCATATCCCACAAAATGCAGAAGTGCAGTCAATGCAGCTTTTACCTAAAATGGTAAAAATTGGTCAAAGCCTCATGCGGTTTATTACCTGCCCCTGGAATAACATCAATGGCAATTATAAGAATAATTCTGATAATAGTACAAATTTTGTATGTATGTTTTCAGCCCTACAAAACCATAACTATAGAAGTTTAAATTTATACGTAAAGCTAGATATTTGTAGAAATTTCTATATTGATATATAACTATCTATTTATATAGCTAGATATATATCTATGCAGTAACATACATTAGATAGATAGATAGATAGACTGTATATAAGCCTGCAAGTCTTGCACTTGAAGCAGCTTTATGATGTCATTAAGGCTCGATGGTGACACGCGCACCCGGAACAAGGACCACAGGTTGTTAGCGGCCATTTTTCCATCAGTCTCCACTGGAGCTAGAAGTGAGCAGACAGATACTCCTATAGACGCTGCTGGAGCCAGATCATTTGTCTCTGTGATGGACAACGTTTGAAATTCGCCCTTAAGCGGGAGACGGCAGCCTACAACAGTCAAATTGATCGCTGCTTATCACTTCTTTTGTGGTAGGTACAGTTATTCCAGATAGGGGAATGGGTAGGTTAAGTTATTCCAGGGAGGGGAATGCTTATGGGCAAGGCATTATGCTTGATCGGAGGCGGATGAAGTGGCAAAAAAGGCTCGGCCTACACCATGACCATGCCAATCGTCAACCCAAAGTGAATATGAGCCACACAGGTTGGTTGAAATAGCGCAACATGAATGATGGAACCTGGATCCAAGCGTCCCAGGATGCATTTCAGCGAAAACGTTCAACAATGTTCAGCGTGACCAATGTTTCTATCTTGGAAAATGAAATTGCATGATGTATGGAGTGTTTTTGACATATCTTGTCTCAGGATTTGCTTGCAGTCCTACCATATCCCACAAAATGCAGAAGTGCAGTCAATGCAGCTTTTTACCTAAAATGGTAAAAATTGGTCAAAGCCTCATGCGGTTTATTACCTGCCCCTGGAATAACATCAATGGCAATTATAAGAATAATGCTGATAATAGTACAAATTTTGTATGTATGTTTTCAGCCCTACAAAACCATAACTATAGAAGTTTAAATTTATACGTAAAGCTAGATATTTGTAGAAATATCTATATTGATATATAACTATCTATTTATATAGCTAGATATATATCTATGCAGTAACATACATTAGATAGATAGATAGATAGATAGATAGATAGATAGATAGATAGATAGATAGATAGACTGTATATAAGCCTGCAAGTCTTGCACTTGAAGCAGCTTTATGATGTCATTAAGGCTCGATGGTGACACGCGCACCCGGAACAAGGACCACAGGTTGTTAGCGGCCATTTTTCCATCAGTCTCCACTGGAGCTAGAAGTGAGCAGACAGATACTCCTATAGACGCTGCTGGAGCCAGATCATTTGTCTCTGTGATGGACAACGTTTGAAATTCGCCCTTAAGCGGGAGACGGCAGCCTACAACAGTCAAATTGATCGCTGCTTATCACTTCTTTTGTGGTAGGTACAGTTATTCCAGATAGGGGAATGGGTAGGTTAAGTTATTCCAGGGAGGGGAATGCTTATGGGCAAGGCATTATGCTTGATCGGAGGCGGATGAAGTGGCAAAAAAGGCTCGGCCTACACCATGACCATGCCAATCGTCAACCCAAAGTGAATATGAGCCACACAGGTTGGTTGAAATAGCGCAACATGAATGATGGAACCTGGATCCAAGCGTCCCAGGATGCATTGCAGCGAAAACGTTCAACAATGTTCAGCGTGACCAATGTTTCTATCTTGGAAAATGAAATTGCATGATGTATGGAGTGTTTTTGACATATCTTGTCTCAGGATTTGCTTGCAGTCCTACCATATCCCACAAAATGCAGAAGTGCAGTCAATGCAGCTTTTTACCTAAAATGGTAAAAATTGGTCAAAGCCTCATGCGGTTTATTACCTGCCCCTGGAATAACATCAATGGCAATTATAAGAATAATGCTGATAATAATACAAATTTTGTATGTATGTTTTCAGCCCTACAAAACCATAACTATAGAAGTTTAAATTTATACGTAAAGCTAGATATTTGTAGAAATATCTATATTGATATATAACTATCTATTTATATAGCTAGATATATATCTATGCAGTAACATACATTAGATAGATAGATAGATAGATAGATAGATAGATAGATAGATAGATAGACTGTATATAAGCCTGCAAGTCTTGCACTTGAAGCAGCTTTATGATGTCATTAAGGCTCGATGGTGACACGCGCACCCGGAACAAGGACCACAGGTTGTTAGCGGCCATTTTTCCATCAGTCTCCACTGGAGCTAGAAGTGAGCAGACAGATACTCCTATAGACGCTGCTGGAGCCAGATCATTTGTCTCTGTGATGGACAACGTTTGAAATTCGCCCTTAAGCGGGAGACGGCAGCCTACAACAGTCAAATTGATCGCTGCTTATCACTTCTTTTGTGGTAGGTACAGTTATTCCAGATAGGGGAATGGGTAGGTTAAGTTATTCCAGGGAGGGGAATGCTTATGGGCAAGGCATTATGCTTGATCGGAGGCGGATGAAGTGGCAAAAAAGGCTCGGCCTACACCATGACCATGCCAATCGTCAACCCAAAGTGAATATGAGCCACACAGGTTGGTTGAAATAGCGCAACATGAATGATGGAACCTGGATCCAAGCGTCCCAGGATGCATTTCAGCGAAAACGTTCAACAATGTTCAGCGTGACCAATGTTTCTATCTTGGAAAATGAAATTGCATGATGTATGGAGTGTTTTTGACATATCTTGTCTCAGGATTTGCTTGCAGTCCTACCATATCCCACAAAATGCAGAAGTGCAGTCAATGCAGCTTTTTACCTAAAATGGTAAAAATTGTTCAAAGCCTCATGCGGTTTATTACCTGCCCCTGGAATAACATCAATGGCAATTATAAGAATAATTCTGATAATAGTACAAATTTTGTATGTATGTTTTCAGCCCTACAAAACCATAACTATAGAAGTTTAAATTTATACGTAAAGCTAGATATTTGTAGAAATATCTATATTGATATATAACTATCTATTTATATAGCTAGATATATATCTATGCAGTAACATACATTAGATAGATAGATAGATAGACTGTATATAAACCTGCAAGTCTTGCACTTGAAGCAGCTTTATGATGTCATTAAGGCTCGATGGTGACACGCGCACCCGGAACAAGGACCACAGGTTGTTAGCGGCCATTTTTCCATCAGTCTCCACTGGAGCTAGAAGTGAGCAGACAGATACTCCTATAGACGCTGCTGTAGCCAGATCATTTGTCTCTGTGATGGACAACGTTTGAAATTCGCCCTTAAGCGGGAGACGGCAGCCTACAACAGTCAAATTGATCGCTGCTTATCACTTCTTTTGTGGTAGGTACAGTTATTCCAGATAGGGGAATGGGTAGGTTAAGTTATTCCAGGGAGGGGAATGCTTATGGGCAAGGCATTATGCTTGATCGGAGGCGGATGAAGTGGCAAAAAAGGCTCGGCCTACACCATGACCATGCCAATCGTCAACCCAAAGTGAATATGAGCCACACAGGTTGGTTGAAATAGCGCAACATGAATGATGGAACCTGGATCCAAGCGTCCCAGGATGCATTTCAGCGAAAACGTTCAACAATGTTCAGCGTGACCAATGTTTCTATCTTGGAAAATGAAATTGCATGATGTATGGAGTGTTTTTGACATATCTTGTCTCAGGATTTGCTTGCAGTCCTACCATATCCCACAAAATGCAGAAGTGCAGTCAATGCAGCTTTTTACCTAAAATGGTAAAAATTGGTCAAAGCCTCATGCGGTTTATTACCTGCCCCTGGAATAACATCAATGGCAATTATAAGAATTTTTCTGATAATAGTACAAATTTTGTATGTATGTTTTCAGCCCTACAAAACCATAACTATAGAAGTTTAAATTTATACGTAAAGCTAGATATTTGTAGAAATTTCTATATTGATATATAACTATCTATTTATATAGCTAGATATATATCTATGCAGTAACATACATTAGATAGATAGATAGATAGACTGTATATAAGCCTGCAAGTCTTGCACTTGAAGCAGCTTTATGATGTCATTAAGGCTCGATGGTGACACGCGCACCCGGAACAAGGACCACAGGTTGTTAGCGGCCATTTTTCCATCAGTCTCCACTGGAGCTAGAAGTGAGCAGACAGATACTCCTATAGACGCTGCTGGAGCCAGATCATTTGTCTCTGTGATGGACAACGTTTGAAATTCGCCCTTAAGCGGGAGACGGCAGCCTACAACAGTCAAATTGATCGCTGCTTATCACTTCTTTTGTGGTAGGTACAGTTATTCCAGATAGGGGAATGGGTAGGTTAAGTTATTCCAGGGAGGGGAATGCTTATGGGCAAGGCATTATGCTTGATCGGAGGCGGATGAAGTGGCAAAAAAGGCTCGGCCTACACCATGACCATGCCAATCGTCAACCCAAAGTGAATATGAGCCACACAGGTTGGTTGAAATAGCGCAACATGAATGATGGAACCTGGATCCAAGCGTCCCAGGATGCATTTCAGCGAAAACGTTCAACAATGTTCAGCGTGACCAATGTTTCTATCTTGGAAAATGAAATTGCATGCTGTATGGAGTGTTTTTGACATATCTTGTCTCAGGATTTGCTTGCAGTCCTACCATATCCCACAAAATGCAGAAGTGCAGTCAATGCAGCTTTTTACCTAAAATGGTAAAAATTGGTCAAAGCCTCATGCGGTTTATTACCTGCCCCTGGAATAACATCAATGGCAATTATAAGAATAATGCTGATACTAATACAAATTTTGTATGTATGTTTTCAGCCCTACAAAACCATAACTATAGAAGTTTAAATTTATACGTAAAGCTAGATATTTGTAGAAATATCTATATTGATATATAACTATCTATTTATATAGCTAGATATATATCTATGCAGTAACATACATTAGATAGATAGATAGATAGATAGATAGATAGATAGACTGTATATAAGCCTGCAAGTCTTGCACTTGAAGCAGCTTTATGATGTCATTAAGGCTCGATGGTGACACGCGCACCCAGAACAAGGACCACAGGTTGTTAGCGGCCATTTTTCCATCAGTCTCCACTGGAGCTAGAAGTGAGCAGACAGATACTCCTATAGACGCTGCTGGAGCCAGATCATTTGTCTCTGTGATGGACAACGTTTGAAATTCGCCCTTAAGCGGGAGACGGCAGCCTACAACAGTCAAATTGATCGCTGCTTATCACTTCTTTTGTGGTAGGTACAGTTATTCCAGATAGGGGAATGGGTAGGTTAAGTTATTCCAGGGAGGGGAATGCTTATGGGCCAGGCATTATGCTTGATCGGAGGCGGATGAAGTGGCAAAAAAGGCTCGGCCTACACCATGACCATGCCAATCGTCAACCCAAAGTGAATATGAGCCACACAGGTTGGTTGAAATAGCGCAACATGAATGATGGAACCTGGATCCAAGCGTCCCAGGATGCATTGCAGCGAAAACGTTCAACAATGTTCAGCGTGACCAATGTTTCTATCTTGGAAAATGAAATTGCATGATGTATGGAGTGTTTTTGACATATCTTGTCTCAGGATTTGCTTGCAGTCCTACCATATCCCACAAAATGCAGAAGTGCAGTCAATGCAGCTTTTTACCTAAAATGGTAAAAATTGGTCAAAGCCTCATGCGGTTTATTACCTGCCCCTGGAATAACATCAATGGCAATTATAAGAATAATGCTGATAATAATACAAATTTTGTATGTATGTTTTCAGCCCTACAAAACCATAACTATAGAAGTTTAAATTTATACGTAAAGCTAGATATTTGTAGAAATATCTATATTGATATATAACTATCTATTTATATAGCTAGATATATATCTATGCAGTAACATACATTAGATAGATAGATAGATAGATAGATAGATAGACTGTATATAAGCCTGCAAGTCTTGCACTTGAAGCAGCTTTATGATGTCATTAAGGCTCGATGGTGACACGCGCACCCGGAACAAGGACCACAGGTTGTTAGCGGCCATTTTTCCATCAGTCTCCACTGGAGCTAGAAGTGAGCAGACAGATACTCCTATAGACGCTGCTGGAGCCAGATCATTTGTCTCTGTGATGGACAACGTTTGAAATTCGCCCTTAAGCGGGAGACGGCAGCCTACAACAGTCAAATTGATCGCTGCTTATCACTTCTTTTGTGGTAGGTACAGTTATTCCAGATAGGGGAATGGGTAGGTTAAGTTATTCCAGGGAGGGGAATGCTTATGGGCAAGGCATTATGCTTGATCGGAGGCGGATGAAGTGGCAAAAAAGGCTCGGCCTACACCATGACCATGCCAATCGTCAACCCAAAGTGAATATGAGCCACACAGGTTGGTTGAAATAGCGCAACATGAATGATGGAACCTGGATCCAAGCGTCCCAGGATGCATTTCAGCGAAAACGTTCAACAATGTTCAGCGTGACCAATGTTTCTATCTTGGAAAATGAAATCGCATGATGTATGGAGTGTTTTTGACATATCTTGTCTCAGGATTTGCTTGCAGTCCTACCATATCCCACAAAATGCAGAAGTGCAGTCAATGCAGCTTTTTACCTAAAATGGTAAAAATTGTTCAAAGCCTCATGCGGTTTATTACCTGCCCCTGGAATAACATCAATGGCAATTATAAGAATAATTCTGATAATAGTACAAATTTTGTATGTATGTTTTCAGCCCTACAAAACCATAACTATAGAAGTTTAAATTTATACGTAAAGCTAGATATTTGTAGAAATATCTATATTGATATATAACTATCTATTTATATAGCTAGATATATATCTATGCAGTAACATACATTAGATAGATAGATAGATAGACTGTATATAAGCCTGCAAGTCTTGCACTTGAAGCAGCTTTATGATGTCATTAAGGCTCGATGGTGACACGCGCACCCGGAACAAGGACCACAGGTTGTTAGCGGCCATTTTTCCATCAGTCTCCACTGGAGCTAGAAGTGAGCAGACAGATACTCCTATAGACGCTGCTGGAGCCAGATCATTTGTCTCTGTGATGGACAACGTTTGAAATTCGCCCTTAAGCGGGAGACGGCAGCCTACAACAGTCAAATTGATCGCTGCTTATCACTTCTTTTGTGGTAGGTACAGTTATTCCAGATAGGGGAATGGGTAGGTTAAGTTATTCCAGGGAGGGGAATGCTTATGGGCAAGGCATTATGCTTGATCGGAGGCGGATGAAGTGGCAAAAAAGGCTCGGCCTACACCATGACCATGCCAATCGTCAACCCAAAGTGAATATGAGCCACACAGGTTGGTTGAAATAGCGCAACATGAATGATGGAACCTGGATCCAAGCGTCCCAGGATGCATTTCAGCGAAAACGTTCAACAATGTTCAGCGTGACCAATGTTTCTATCTTGGAAAATGAAATTGCATGATGTATGGAGTGTTTTTGACATATCTTGTCTCAGGATTTGCTTGCAGTCCTACCATATCCCACAAAATGCAGAAGTGCAGTCAATGCAGCTTTTTACCTAAAATGGTAAAAATTGGTCAAAGCCTCATGCGGTTTATTACCTGCCCCTGGAATAACATCAATGGCAATTATAAGAATAATGCTGATAATAGTACAAATTTTGTATGTATGTTTTCAGCCCTACAAAACCATAACTATAGAAGTTTAAATTTATACGTAAAGCTAGATATTTGTAGAAATATCTATATTGATATATAACTATCTATTTATATAGCTAGATATATATCTATGCAGTAACATACATTAGATAGATAGATAGATAGATAGACTGTATATAAGCCTGCAAGTCTTGCACTTGAAGCAGCTTTATGATGTCATTAAAGGAGATGTCCCGCGCCGAAACGGGTTTTTTTTTTTTTAAACCCCCCCCCCGTTCGGCGCGAGACAACCCCGATGCAGGGAGGTAAAGAAAGCTCACCGGAGCGCTTACCTGAATCCCCGCGCTCCGGTGACTTCTCTACTCACCGCTGAAGATGGCCTCTTCCTCCGTGGACCGCAGCTCTTCTGTGCGGTCCACTGCCGATTCCAGCCTCCTGATTGGCTGGAATCGGCACGTGACGGGGCGGAGCTACACGGAGCTACACGGAGCCCCATAGAGAACAGCAGAAGACCCGGACTGCGCAAGCGCGGCTAATTTGGCCATCGGAGGCCAAAAATTAGTCGGCACCATGGAGACGAGGACGCCAGCAACGGAGCAGGTAAGTAAAAAACTTTTTATAACTTCTGTATGGCTCATAATTAATGCACAATGTACATTACAAAGTGCATTATTATGGCCATACAGAAGTGTATAACCCCACTTGCTGCCTCGGGACATCTCCTTTAAGGCTCGATGGTGACACGCGCACCCGAAACAAGGACCACAGGTTGTTAGCGGCCATTTTTCCATCAGTCTCCACTGGAGCTAGAAGTGAGCAGACAGATACTCCTATAGACGCTGCTGGAGCCAGATCATTTGTCTCTGTGATGGACAACGTTTGAAATTCGCCCTTAAGCGGGAGACGGCAGCCTACAACAGTCAAATTGATCGCTGCTTATCACTTCTTTTGTGGTAGGTACAGTTATTCCAGATAGGGGAATGGGTAGGTTAAGTTATTCCAGGGAGGGGAATGCTTATGGGCAAGGCATTATGCTTGATCGGAGGCGGATGAAGTGGCAAAAAAGGCTCGGCCTACACCATGACCATGCCAATCGTCAACCCAAAGTGAATATGAGCCACACAGGTTGGTTGAAATAGCGCAACATGAATGATGGAACCTGGATCCAAGCGTCCCAGGATGCATTGCAGCGAAAACGTTCAACAATGTTCAGCGTGACCAATGTTTCTATCTTGGAAAATGAAATTGCATGCTGTATGGAGTGTTTTTGACATATCTTGTCTCAGGATTTGCTTGCAGTCCTACCATATCCCACAAAATGCAGAAGTGCAGTCAATGCAGCTTTTTACCTAAAATGGTAAAAATTGGTCAAAGCCTCATGCGGTTTATTACCTGCCCCTGGAATAACATCAATGGCAATTATAAGAATAATGCTGATAATAATACAAATTTTGTATGTATGTTTTCAGCCCTACAAAACCATAACTATAGAAGTTTAAATTTATACGTAAAGCTAGATATTTGTAGAAATATCTATATTGATATATAACTATCTATTTATATAGCTAGATATATATCTATGCAGTAACATACATTAGATAGATAGATAGATAGATAGATAGATAGATAGATAGATAGACTGTATATAAGCCTGCAAGTCTTGCACTTGAAGCAGCTTTATGATGTCATTAAGGCTCGATGGTGACACGCGCACCCAGAACAAGGACCACAGGTTGTTAGCGGCCATTTTTCCATCAGTCTCCACTGGAGCTAGAAGTGAGCAGACAGATACTCCTATAGACGCTGCTGGAGCCAGATCATTTGTCTCTGTGATGGACAACGTTTGAAATTCGCCCTTAAGCGGGAGACGGCAGCCTACAACAGTCAAATTGATCGCTGCTTATCACTTCTTTTGTGGTAGGTACAGTTATTCCAGATAGGGGAATGGGTAGGTTAAGTTATTCCAGGGAGGGGAATGCTTATGGGCAAGGCATTATGCTTGATCGGAGGCGGATGAAGTGGCAAAAAAGGCTCGGCCTACACCATGACCATGCCAATCGTCAACCCAAAGTGAATATGAGCCACACAGGTTGGTTGAAATAGCGCAACATGAATGATGGAACCTGGATCCAAGCGTCCCAGGATGCATTGCAGCGAAAACGTTCAACAATGTTCAGCGTGACCAATGTTTCTATCTTGGAAAATGAAATTGCATGATGTATGGAGTGTTTTTGACATATCTTGTCTCAGGATTTGCTTGCAGTCCTACCATATCCCACAAAATGCAGAAGTGCAGTCAATGCAGCTTTTTACCTAAAATGGTAAAAATTGGTCAAAGCCTCATGCGGTTTATTACCTGCCCCTGGAATAACATCAATGGCAATTATAAGAATAATGCTGATAATAATACAAATTTTGTATGTATGTTTTCAGCCCTACAAAACCATAACTATAGAAGTTTAAATTTATACGTAAAGCTAGATATTTGTAGAAATATCTATATTGATATATAACTATCTATTTATATAGCTAGATATATATCTATGCAGTAACATACATTAGATAGATAGATAGATAGATAGATAGATAGATAGATAGATAGACTGTATATAAGCCTGCAAGTCTTGCACTTGAAGCAGCTTTATGATGTCATTAAGGCTCGATGGTGACACGCGCACCCGGAACAAGGACCACAGGTTGTTAGCGGCCATTTTTCCATCAGTCTCCACTGGAGCTAGAAGTGAGCAGACAGATACTCCTATAGACGCTGCTGGAGCCAGATCATTTGTCTCTGTGATGGACAACGTTTGAAATTCGCCCTTAAGCGGGAGACGGCAGCCTACAACAGTCAAATTGATCGCTGCTTATCACTTCTTTTGTGGTAGGTACAGTTATTCCAGATAGGGGAATGGGTAGGTTAAGTTATTCCAGGGAGGGGAATGCTTATGGGCAAGGCATTATGCTTGATCGGAGGCGGATGAAGTGGCAAAAAAGGCTCGGCCTACACCATGACCATGCCAATCGTCAACCCAAAGTGAATATGAGCCACACAGGTTGGTTGAAATAGCGCAACATGAATGATGGAACCTGGATCCAAGCGTCCCAGGATGCATTGCAGCGAAAACGTTCAACAATGTTCAGCGTGACCAATGTTTCTATCTTGGAAAATGAAATTGCATGATGTATGGAGTGTTTTTGACATATCTTGTCTCAGGATTTGCTTGCAGTCCTACCATATCCCACAAAATGCAGAAGTGCAGTCAATGCAGCTTTTTACCTAAAATGGTAAAAATTGGTCAAAGCCTCATGCGGTTTATTACCTGCCCCTGGAATAACATCAATGGCAATTATAAGAATAATGCTGATAATAATACAAATTTTGTATGTATGTTTTCAGCCCTACAAAACCATAACTATAGAAGTTTAAATTTATACGTAAAGCTAGATATTTGTAGAAATATCTATATTGATATATAACTATCTATTTATATAGCTAGATATATATCTATGCAGTAACATACATTAGATAGATAGATAGATAGATAGATAGATAGATAGATAGATAGATAGATAGATAGATAGACTGTATATAAGCCTGCAAGTCTTGCACTTGAAGCAGCTTTATGATGTCATTAAGGCTCGATGGTGACACGCGCACCCGGAACAAGGACCACAGGTTGTTAGCGGCCATTTTTCCATCAGTCTCCACTGGAGCTAGAAGTGAGCAGACAGATACTCCTATAGACGCTGCTGGAGCCAGATCATTTGTCTCTGTGATGGACAACGTTTGAAATTCGCCCTTAAGCGGGAGACGGCAGCCTACAACAGTCAAATTGATCGCTGCTTATCACTTCTTTTGTGGTAGGTACAGTTATTCCAGATAGGGGAATGGGTAGGTTAAGTTATTCCAGGGAGGGGAATGCTTATGGGCAAGGCATTATGCTTGATCGGAGGCGGATGAAGTGGCAAAAAAGGCTCGGCCTACACCATGACCATGCCAATCGTCAACCCAAAGTGAATATGAGCCACACAGGTTGGTTGAAATAGCGCAACATGAATGATGGAACCTGGATCCAAGCGTCCCAGGATGCATTTCAGCGAAAACGTTCAACAATGTTCAGCGTGACCAATGTTTCTATCTTGGAAAATGAAATTGCATGATGTATGGAGTGTTTTTGACATATCTTGTCTCAGGATTTGCTTGCAGTCCTACCATATCCCACAAAATGCAGAAGTGCAGTCAATGCAGCTTTTTACCTAAAATGGTAAAAATTGTTCAAAGCCTCATGCGGTTTATTACCTGCCCCTGGAATAACATCAATGGCAATTATAAGAATAATTCTGATAATAGTACAAATTTTGTATGTATGTTTTCAGCCCTACAAAACCATAACTATAGAAGTTTAAATTTATACGTAAAGCTAGATATTTGTAGAAATATCTATATTGATATATAACTATCTATTTATATAGCTAGATATATATCTATGCAGTAACATACATTAGATAGATAGATAGATAGACTGTATATAAACCTGCAAGTCTTGCACTTGAAGCAGCTTTATGATGTCATTAAGGCTCGATGGTGACACGCGCACCCGGAACAAGGACCACAGGTTGTTAGCGGCCATTTTTCCATCAGTCTCCACTGGAGCTAGAAGTGAGCAGACAGATACTCCTATAGACGCTGCTGTAGCCAGATCATTTGTCTCTGTGATGGACAACGTTTGAAATTCGCCCTTAAGCGGGAGACGGCAGCCTACAACAGTCAAATTGATCGCTGCTTATCACTTCTTTTGTGGTAGGTACAGTTATTCCAGATAGGGGAATGGGTAGGTTAAGTTATTCCAGGGAGGGGAATGCTTATGGGCAAGGCATTATGCTTGATCGGAGGCGGATGAAGTGGCAAAAAAGGCTCGGCCTACACCATGACCATGCCAATCGTCAACCCAAAGTGAATATGAGCCACACAGGTTGGTTGAAATAGCGCAACATGAATGATGGAACCTGGATCCAAGCGTCCCAGGATGCATTTCAGCGAAAACGTTCAACAATGTTCAGCGTGACCAATGTTTCTATCTTGGAAAATGAAATTGCATGATGTATGGAGTGTTTTTGACATATCTTGTCTCAGGATTTGCTTGCAGTCCTACCATATCCCACAAAATGCAGAAGTGCAGTCAATGCAGCTTTTTACCTAAAATGGTAAAAATTGGTCAAAGCCTCATGCGGTTTATTACCTGCCCCTGGAATAACATCAATGGCAATTATAAGAATTTTTCTGATAATAGTACAAATTTTGTATGTATGTTTTCAGCCCTACAAAACCATAACTATAGAAGTTTAAATTTATACGTAAAGCTAGATATTTGTAGAAATTTCTATATTGATATATAACTATCTATTTATATAGCTAGATATATATCTATGCAGTAACATACATTAGATAGATAGATAGATAGACTGTATATAAGCCTGCAAGTCTTGCACTTGAAGCAGCTTTATGATGTCATTAAGGCTCGATGGTGACACGCGCACCCGGAACAAGGACCACAGGTTGTTAGCGGCCATTTTTCCATCAGTCTCCACTGGAGCTAGAAGTGAGCAGACAGATACTCCTATAGACGCTGCTGGAGCCAGATCATTTGTCTCTGTGATGGACAACGTTTGAAATTCGCCCTTAAGCGGGAGACGGCAGCCTACAACAGTCAAATTGATCGCTGCTTATCACTTCTTTTGTGGTAGGTACAGTTATTCCAGATAGGGGAATGGGTAGGTTAAGTTATTCCAGGGAGGGGAATGCTTATGGGCAAGGCATTATGCTTGATCGGAGGCGGATGAAGTGGCAAAAAAGGCTCGGCCTACACCATGACCATGCCAATCGTCAACCCAAAGTGAATATGAGCCACACAGGTTGGTTGAAATAGCGCAACATGAATGATGGAACCTGGATCCAAGCGTCCCAGGATGCATTTCAGCGAAAACGTTCAACAATGTTCAGCGTGACCAATGTTTCTATCTTGGAAAATGAAATTGCATGCTGTATGGAGTGTTTTTGACATATCTTGTCTCAGGATTTGCTTGCAGTCCTACCATATCCCACAAAATGCAGAAGTGCAGTCAATGCAGCTTTTTACCTAAAATGGTAAAAATTGGTCAAAGCCTCATGCGGTTTATTACCTGCCCCTGGAATAACATCAATGGCAATTATAAGAATAATGCTGATACTAATACAAATTTTGTATGTATGTTTTCAGCCCTACAAAACCATAACTATAGAAGTTTAAATTTATACGTAAAGCTAGATATTTGTAGAAATATCTATATTGATATATAACTATCTATTTATATAGCTAGATATATATCTATGCAGTAACATACATTAGATAGATAGATAGATAGATAGATAGATAGACTGTATATAAGCCTGCAAGTCTTGCACTTGAAGCAGCTTTATGATGTCATTAAGGCTCGATGGTGACACGCGCACCCAGAACAAGGACCACAGGTTGTTAGCGGCCATTTTTCCATCAGTCTCCACTGGAGCTAGAAGTGAGCAGACAGATACTCCTATAGACGCTGCTGGAGCCAGATCATTTGTCTCTGTGATGGACAACGTTTGAAATTCGCCCTTAAGCGGGAGACGGCAGCCTACAACAGTCAAATTGATCGCTGCTTATCACTTCTTTTGTGGTAGGTACAGTTATTCCAGATAGGGGAATGGGTAGGTTAAGTTATTCCAGGGAGGGGAATGCTTATGGGCCAGGCATTATGCTTGATCGGAGGCGGATGAAGTGGCAAAAAAGGCTCGGCCTACACCATGACCATGCCAATCGTCAACCCAAAGTGAATATGAGCCACACAGGTTGGTTGAAATAGCGCAACATGAATGATGGAACCTGGATCCAAGCGTCCCAGGATGCATTGCAGCGAAAACGTTCAACAATGTTCAGCGTGACCAATGTTTCTATCTTGGAAAATGAAATTGCATGATGTATGGAGTGTTTTTGACATATCTTGTCTCAGGATTTGCTTGCAGTCCTACCATATCCCACAAAATGCAGAAGTGCAGTCAATGCAGCTTTTTACCTAAAATGGTAAAAATTGGTCAAAGCCTCATGCGGTTTATTACCTGCCCCTGGAATAACATCAATGGCAATTATAAGAATAATGCTGATAATAATACAAATTTTGTATGTATGTTTTCAGCCCTACAAAACCATAACTATAGAAGTTTAAATTTATACGTAAAGCTAGATATTTGTAGAAATATCTATATTGATATATAACTATCTATTTATATAGCTAGATATATATCTATGCAGTAACATACATTAGATAGATAGATAGATAGATAGATAGATAGACTGTATATAAGCCTGCAAGTCTTGCACTTGAAGCAGCTTTATGATGTCATTAAGGCTCGATGGTGACACGCGCACCCGGAACAAGGACCACAGGTTGTTAGCGGCCATTTTTCCATCAGTCTCCACTGGAGCTAGAAGTGAGCAGACAGATACTCCTATAGACGCTGCTGGAGCCAGATCATTTGTCTCTGTGATGGACAACGTTTGAAATTCGCCCTTAAGCGGGAGACGGCAGCCTACAACAGTCAAATTGATCGCTGCTTATCACTTCTTTTGTGGTAGGTACAGTTATTCCAGATAGGGGAATGGGTAGGTTAAGTTATTCCAGGGAGGGGAATGCTTATGGGCAAGGCATTATGCTTGATCGGAGGCGGATGAAGTGGCAAAAAAGGCTCGGCCTACACCATGACCATGCCAATCGTCAACCCAAAGTGAATATGAGCCACACAGGTTGGTTGAAATAGCGCAACATGAATGATGGAACCTGGATCCAAGCGTCCCAGGATGCATTTCAGCGAAAACGTTCAACAATGTTCAGCGTGACCAATGTTTCTATCTTGGAAAATGAAATCGCATGATGTATGGAGTGTTTTTGACATATCTTGTCTCAGGATTTGCTTGCAGTCCTACCATATCCCACAAAATGCAGAAGTGCAGTCAATGCAGCTTTTTACCTAAAATGGTAAAAATTGTTCAAAGCCTCATGCGGTTTATTACCTGCCCCTGGAATAACATCAATGGCAATTATAAGAATAATTCTGATAATAGTACAAATTTTGTATGTATGTTTTCAGCCCTACAAAACCATAACTATAGAAGTTTAAATTTATACGTAAAGCTAGATATTTGTAGAAATATCTATATTGATATATAACTATCTATTTATATAGCTAGATATATATCTATGCAGTAACATACATTAGATAGATAGATAGATAGACTGTATATAAGCCTGCAAGTCTTGCACTTGAAGCAGCTTTATGATGTCATTAAGGCTCGATGGTGACACGCGCACCCGGAACAAGGACCACAGGTTGTTAGCGGCCATTTTTCCATCAGTCTCCACTGGAGCTAGAAGTGAGCAGACAGATACTCCTATAGACGCTGCTGGAGCCAGATCATTTGTCTCTGTGATGGACAACGTTTGAAATTCGCCCTTAAGCGGGAGACGGCAGCCTACAACAGTCAAATTGATCGCTGCTTATCACTTCTTTTGTGGTAGGTACAGTTATTCCAGATAGGGGAATGGGTAGGTTAAGTTATTCCAGGGAGGGGAATGCTTATGGGCAAGGCATTATGCTTGATCGGAGGCGGATGAAGTGGCAAAAAAGGCTCGGCCTACACCATGACCATGCCAATCGTCAACCCAAAGTGAATATGAGCCACACAGGTTGGTTGAAATAGCGCAACATGAATGATGGAACCTGGATCCAAGCGTCCCAGGATGCATTTCAGCGAAAACGTTCAACAATGTTCAGCGTGACCAATGTTTCTATCTTGGAAAATGAAATTGCATGATGTATGGAGTGTTTTTGACATATCTTGTCTCAGGATTTGCTTGCAGTCCTACCATATCCCACAAAATGCAGAAGTGCAGTCAATGCAGCTTTTTACCTAAAATGGTAAAAATTGGTCAAAGCCTCATGCGGTTTATTACCTGCCCCTGGAATAACATCAATGGCAATTATAAGAATAATGCTGATAATAGTACAAATTTTGTATGTATGTTTTCAGCCCTACAAAACCATAACTATAGAAGTTTAAATTTATACGTAAAGCTAGATATTTGTAGAAATATCTATATTGATATATAACTATCTATTTATATAGCTAGATATATATCTATGCAGTAACATACATTAGATAGATAGATAGATAGATAGACTGTATATAAGCCTGCAAGTCTTGCACTTGAAGCAGCTTTATGATGTCATTAAGGCTCGATGGTGACACGCGCACCCGAAACAAGGACCACAGGTTGTTAGCGGCCATTTTTCCATCAGTCTCCACTGGAGCTAGAAGTGAGCAGACAGATACTCCTATAGACGCTGCTGGAGCCAGATCATTTGTCTCTGTGATGGACAACGTTTGAAATTCGCCCTTAAGCGGGAGACGGCAGCCTACAACAGTCAAATTGATCGCTGCTTATCACTTCTTTTGTGGTAGGTACAGTTATTCCAGATAGGGGAATGGGTAGGTTAAGTTATTCCAGGGAGGGGAATGCTTATGGGCAAGGCATTATGCTTGATCGGAGGCGGATGAAGTGGCAAAAAAGGCTCGGCCTACACCATGACCATGCCAATCGTCAACCCAAAGTGAATATGAGCCACACAGGTTGGTTGAAATAGCGCAACATGAATGATGGAACCTGGATCCAAGCGTCCCAGGATGCATTGCAGCGAAAACGTTCAACAATGTTCAGCGTGACCAATGTTTCTATCTTGGAAAATGAAATTGCATGCTGTATGGAGTGTTTTTGACATATCTTGTCTCAGGATTTGCTTGCAGTCCTACCATATCCCACAAAATGCAGAAGTGCAGTCAATGCAGCTTTTTACCTAAAATGGTAAAAATTGGTCAAAGCCTCATGCGGTTTATTACCTGCCCCTGGAATAACATCAATGGCAATTATAAGAATAATGCTGATACTAATACAAATTTTGTATGTATGTTTTCAGCCCTACAAAACCATAACTATAGAAGTTTAAATTTATACGTAAAGCTAGATATTTGTAGAAATATCTATATTGATATATAACTATCTATTTATATAGCTAGATATATATCTATGCAGTAACATACATTAGATAGATAGATAGATAGATAGATAGATAGATAGACTGTATATAAGCCTGCAAGTCTTGCACTTGAAGCAGCTTTATGATGTCATTAAGGCTCGATGGTGACACGCGCACCCAGAACAAGGACCACAGGTTGTTAGCGGCCATTTTTCCATCAGTCTCCACTGGAGCTAGAAGTGAGCAGACAGATACTCCTATAGACGCTGCTGGAGCCAGATCATTTGTCTCTGTGATGGACAACGTTTGAAATTCGCCCTTAAGCGGGAGACGGCAGCCTACAACAGTCAAATTGATCGCTGCTTATCACTTCTTTTGTGGTAGGTACAGTTATTCCAGATAGGGGAATGGGTAGGTTAAGTTATTCCAGGGAGGGGAATGCTTATGGGCAAGGCATTATGCTTGATCGGAGGCGGATGAAGTGGCAAAAAAGGCTCGGCCTACACCATGACCATGCCAATCGTCAACCCAAAGTGAATATGAGCCACACAGGTTGGTTGAAATAGCGCAACATGAATGATGGAACCTGGATCCAAGCGTCCCAGGATGCATTGCAGCGAAAACGTTCAACAATGTTCAGCGTGACCAATGTTTCTATCTTGGAAAATGAAATTGCATGATGTATGGAGTGTTTTTGACATATCTTGTCTCAGGATTTGCTTGCAGTCCTACCATATCCCACAAAATGCAGAAGTGCAGTCAATGCAGCTTTTTACCTAAAATGGTAAAAATTGGTCAAAGCCTCATGCGGTTTATTACCTGCCCCTGGAATAACATCAATGGCAATTATAAGAATAATGCTGATAATAATACAAATTTTGTATGTATGTTTTCAGCCCTACAAAACCATAACTATAGAAGTTTAAATTTATACGTAAAGCTAGATATTTGTAGAAATATCTATATTGATATATAACTATCTATTTATATAGCTAGATATATATCTATGCAGTAACATACATTAGATAGATAGATAGATAGATAGATAGATAGATAGATAGACTGTATATAAGCCTGCAAGTCTTGCACTTGAAGCAGCTTTATGATGTCATTAAGGCTCGATGGTGACACGCGCACCCGGAACAAGGACCACAGGTTGTTAGCGGCCATTTTTCCATCAGTCTCCACTGGAGCTAGAAGTGAGCAGACAGATACTCCTATAGACGCTGCTGGAGCCAGATCATTTGTCTCTGTGATGGACAACGTTTGAAATTCGCCCTTAAGCGGGAGACGGCAGCCTACAACAGTCAAATTGATCGCTGCTTATCACTTCTTTTGTGGTAGGTACAGTTATTCCAGATAGGGGAATGGGTAGGTTAAGTTATTCCAGGGAGGGGAATGCTTATGGGCAAGGCATTATGCTTGATCGGAGGCGGATGAAGTGGCAAAAAAGGCTCGGCCTACACCATGACCATGCCAATCGTCAACCCAAAGTGAATATGAGCCACACAGGTTGGTTGAAATAGCGCAACATGAATGATGGAACCTGGATCCAAGCGTCCCAGGATGCATTTCAGCGAAAACGTTCAACAATGTTCAGCGTGACCAATGTTTCTATCTTGGAAAATGAAATTGCATGATGTATGGAGTGTTTTTGACATATCTTGTCTCAGGATTTGCTTGCAGTCCTACCATATCCCACAAAATGCAGAAGTGCAGTCAATGCAGCTTTTACCTAAAATGGTAAAAATTGGTCAAAGCCTCATGCGGTTTATTACCTGCCCCTGGAATAACATCAATGGCAATTATAAGAATAATTCTGATAATAGTACAAATTTTGTATGTATGTTTTCAGCCCTACAAAACCATAACTATAGAAGTTTAAATTTATACGTAAAGCTAGATATTTGTAGAAATTTCTATATTGATATATAACTATCTATTTATATAGCTAGATATATATCTATGCAGTAACATACATTAGATAGATAGATAGATAGATAGACTGTATATAAGCCTGCAAGTCTTGCACTTGAAGCAGCTTTATGATGTCATTAAGGCTCGATGGTGACACGCGCACCCGGAACAAGGACCACAGGTTGTTAGCGGCCATTTTTCCATCAGTCTCCACTGGAGCTAGAAGTGAGCAGACAGATACTCCTATAGACGCTGCTGGAGCCAGATCATTTGTCTCTGTGATGGACAACGTTTGAAATTCGCCCTTAAGCGGGAGACGGCAGCCTACAACAGTCAAATTGATCGCTGCTTATCACTTCTTTTGTGGTAGGTACAGTTATTCCAGATAGGGGAATGGGTAGGTTAAGTTATTCCAGGGAGGGGAATGCTTATGGGCAAGGCATTATGCTTGATCGGAGGCGGATGAAGTGGCAAAAAAGGCTCGGCCTACACCATGACCATGCCAATCGTCAACCCAAAGTGAATATGAGCCACACAGGTTGGTTGAA
This sequence comes from Eleutherodactylus coqui, assembly GCF_035609145.1. NCBI lineage: Eukaryota > Metazoa > Chordata > Amphibia > Anura > Eleutherodactylidae > Eleutherodactylus > Eleutherodactylus coqui. Next base: position 107,092,955 of record NC_089849.1, read on the forward strand.
ATAGCGCAACATGAATGATGGAACCTGGATCCAAGCGTCCCAGGATGCATTTCAGCGAAAACGTTCAACAATGTTCAGCGTGACCAATGTTTCTATCTTGGAAAATGAAATTGCATGATGTATGGAGTGTTTTTGACATATCTTGTCTCAGGATTTGCTTGCAGTCCTACCATATCCCACAAAATGCAGAAGTGCAGTCAATGCAGCTTTTTACCTAAAATGGTAAAAATTGGTCAAAGCCTCATGCGGTTTATTACCTGCCCCTGGAATAACATCAATGGCAATTATAAGAATAATGCTGATAATAGTACAAATTTTGTATGTATGTTTTCAGCCCTACAAAACCATAACTATAGAAGTTTAAATTTATACGTAAAGCTAGATATTTGTAGAAATATCTATATTGATATATAACTATCTATTTATATAGCTAGATATATATCTATGCAGTAACATACATTAGATAGATAGATAGATAGATAGATAGATAGACTGTATATAAGCCTGCAAGTCTTGCACTTGAAGCAGCTTTATGATGTCATTAAGGCTCGATGGTGACACGCGCACCCGGAACAAGGACCACAGGTTGTTAGCGGCCATTTTTCCATCAGTCTCCACTGGAGCTAGAAGTGAGCAGACAGATACTCCTATAGACGCTGCTGGAGCCAGATCATTTGTCTCTGTGATGGACAACGTTTGAAATTCGCCCTTAAGCGGGAGACGGCAGCCTACAACAGTCAAATTGATCGCTGCTTATCACTTCTTTTGTGGTAGGTACAGTTATTCCAGATAGGGGAATGGGTAGGTTAAGTTATTCCAGGGAGGGGAATGCTTATGGGCAAGGCATTATGCTTGATCGGAGGCGGATGAAGTGGCAAAAAAGGCTCGGCCTACACCATGACCATGCCAATCGTCAACCCAAAGTGAATATGAGCCACACAGGTTGGTTGAAATAGCGCAACATGAATGATGGAACCTGGATCCAAGCGTCCCAGGATGCATTGCAGCGAAAACGTTCAACAATGTTCAGCGTGACCAATGTTTCTATCTTGGAAAATGAAATTGCATGATGTATGGAGTGTTTTTGACATATCTTGTCTCAGGATTTGCTTGCAGTCCTACCATATCCCACAAAATGCAGAAGTGCAGTCAATGCAGCTTTTTACCTAAAATGGTAAAAATTGGTCAAAGCCTCATGCGGTTTATTACCTGCCCCTGGAATAACATCAATGGCAATTATAAGAATAATGCTGATAATAATACAAATTTTGTATGTATGTTTTCAGCCCTACAAAACCATAACTATAGAAGTTTAAATTTATACGTAAAGCTAGATATTTGTAGAAATATCTATATTGATATATAACTATCTATTTATATAGCTAGATATATATCTATGCAGTAACATACATTAGATAGATAGATAGATAGATAGATAGATAGATAGATAGATAGACTGTATATAAGCCTGCAAGTCTTGCACTTGAAGCAGCTTTATGATGTCATTAAGGCTCGATGGTGACACGCGCACCCGGAACAAGGACCACAGGTTGTTAGCGGCCATTTTTCCATCAGTCTCCACTGGAGCTAGAAGTGAGCAGACAGATACTCCTATAGACGCTGCTGGAGCCAGATCATTTGTCTCTGTGATGGACAACGTTTGAAATTCGCCCTTAAGCGGGAGACGGCAGCCTACAACAGTCAAATTGATCGCTGCTTATCACTTCTTTTGTGGTAGGTACAGTTATTCCAGATAGGGGAATGGGTAGGTTAAGTTATTCCAGGGAGGGGAATGCTTATGGGCAAGGCATTATGCTTGATCGGAGGCGGATGAAGTGGCAAAAAAGGCTCGGCCTACACCATGACCATGCCAATCGTCAACCCAAAGTGAATATGAGCCACACAGGTTGGTTGAAATAGCGCAACATGAATGATGGAACCTGGATCCAAGCGTCCCAGGATGCATTTCAGCGAAAACGTTCAACAATGTTCAGCGTGACCAATGTTTCTATCTTGGAAAATGAAATTGCATGATGTATGGAGTGTTTTTGACATATCTTGTCTCAGGATTTGCTTGCAGTCCTACCATATCCCACAAAATGCAGAAGTGCAGTCAATGCAGCTTTTTACCTAAAATGGTAAAAATTGTTCAAAGCCTCATGCGGTTTATTACCTGCCCCTGGAATAACATCAATGGCAATTATAAGAATAATTCTGATAATAGTACAAATTTTGTATGTATGTTTTCAGCCCTACAAAACCATAACTATAGAAGTTTAAATTTATACGTAAAGCTAGATATTTGTAGAAATATCTATATTGATATATAACTATCTATTTATATAGCTAGATATATATCTATGCAGTAACATACATTAGATAGATAGATAGATAGACTGTATATAAACCTGCAAGTCTTGCACTTGAAGCAGCTTTATGATGTCATTAAGGCTCGATGGTGACACGCGCACCCGGAACAAGGACCACAGGTTGTTAGCGGCCATTTTTCCATCAGTCTCCACTGGAGCTAGAAGTGAGCAGACAGATACTCCTATAGACGCTGCTGTAGCCAGATCATTTGTCTCTGTGATGGACAACGTTTGAAATTCGCCCTTAAGCGGGAGACGGCAGCCTACAACAGTCAAATTGATCGCTGCTTATCACTTCTTTTGTGGTAGGTACAGTTATTCCAGATAGGGGAATGGGTAGGTTAAGTTATTCCAGGGAGGGGAATGCTTATGGGCAAGGCATTATGCTTGATCGGAGGCGGATGAAGTGGCAAAAAAGGCTCGGCCTACACCATGACCATGCCAATCGTCAACCCAAAGTGAATATGAGCCACACAGGTTGGTTGAAATAGCGCAACATGAATGATGGAACCTGGATCCAAGCGTCCCAGGATGCATTTCAGCGAAAACGTTCAACAATGTTCAGCGTGACCAATGTTTCTATCTTGGAAAATGAAATTGCATGATGTATGGAGTGTTTTTGACATATCTTGTCTCAGGATTTGCTTGCAGTCCTACCATATCCCACAAAATGCAGAAGTGCAGTCAATGCAGCTTTTTACCTAAAATGGTAAAAATTGGTCAAAGCCTCATGCGGTTTATTACCTGCCCCTGGAATAACATCAATGGCAATTATAAGAATTTTTCTGATAATAGTACAAATTTTGTATGTATGTTTTCAGCCCTACAAAACCATAACTATAGAAGTTTAAATTTATACGTAAAGCTAGATATTTGTAGAAATTTCTATATTGATATATAACTATCTATTTATATAGCTAGATATATATCTATGCAGTAACATACATTAGATAGATAGATAGATAGACTGTATATAAGCCTGCAAGTCTTGCACTTGAAGCAGCTTTATGATGTCATTAAGGCTCGATGGTGACACGCGCACCCGGAACAAGGACCACAGGTTGTTAGCGGCCATTTTTCCATCAGTCTCCACTGGAGCTAGAAGTGAGCAGACAGATACTCCTATAGACGCTGCTGGAGCCAGATCATTTGTCTCTGTGATGGACAACGTTTGAAATTCGCCCTTAAGCGGGAGACGGCAGCCTACAACAGTCAAATTGATCGCTGCTTATCACTTCTTTTGTGGTAGGTACAGTTATTCCAGATAGGGGAATGGGTAGGTTAAGTTATTCCAGGGAGGGGAATGCTTATGGGCAAGGCATTATGCTTGATCGGAGGCGGATGAAGTGGCAAAAAAGGCTCGGCCTACACCATGACCATGCCAATCGTCAACCCAAAGTGAATATGAGCCACACAGGTTGGTTGAAATAGCGCAACATGAATGATGGAACCTGGATCCAAGCGTCCCAGGATGCATTTCAGCGAAAACGTTCAACAATGTTCAGCGTGACCAATGTTTCTATCTTGGAAAATGAAATTGCATGATGTATGGAGTGTTTTTGACATATCTTGTCTCAGGATTTGCTTGCAGTCCTACCATATCCCACAAAATGCAGAAGTGCAGTCAATGCAGCTTTTTACCTAAAATGGTAAAAATTGGTCAAAGCCTCATGCGGTTTAATACCTGCCCCTGGAATAACATCAATGGCAATTATAAGAATAATGCTGATAATAGTACAAATTTTGTATGTATGTTTTCAGCCCTACAAAACCATAACTATAGAAGTTTAAATTTATACGTAAAGCTAGATATTTGTAGAAATATCTATATTGATATATAACTATCTATTTATATAGCTAGATATATATCTATGCAGTAACATACATTAGATAGATAGATAGATAGATAGATAGACTGTATATAAGCCTGCAAGTCTTGCACTTGAAGCAGCTTTATGATGTCATTAAGGCTCGATGGTGACACGCGCACCCGAAACAAGGACCACAGGTTGTTAGCGGCCATTTTTCCATCAGTCTCCACTGGAGCTAGAAGTGAGCAGACAGATACACCTATAGACGCTGCTGGAGCCAGATCATTTGTCTCTGTGATGGACAACGTTTGAAATTCGCCCTTAAGCGGGAGACGGCAGCCTACAACAGTCAAATTGATCGCTGCTTATCACTTCTTTTGTGGTAGGTACAGTTATTCCAGATAGGGGAATGGGTAGGTTAAGTTATTCCAGGGAGGGGAATGCTTATGGGCAAGGCATTATGCTTGATCGGAGGCGGATGAAGTGGCAAAAAAGGCTCGGCCTACACCATGACCATGCCAATCGTCAACCCAAAGTGAATATGAGCCACACAGGTTGGTTGAAATAGCGCAACATGAATGATGGAACCTGGATCCAAGCGTCCCAGGATGCATTGCAGCGAAAACGTTCAACAATGTTCAGCGTGACCAATGTTTCTATCTTGGAAAATGAAATTGCATGCTGTATGGAGTGTTTTTGACATATCTTGTCTCAGGATTTGCTTGCAGTCCTACCATATCCCACAAAATGCAGAAGTGCAGTCAATGCAGCTTTTTACCTAAAATGGTAAAAATTGGTCAAAGCCTCATGCGGTTTATTACCTGCCCCTGGAATAACATCAATGGCAATTATAAGAATAATGCTGATACTAATACAAATTTTGTATGTATGTTTTCAGCCCTACAAAACCATAACTATAGAAGTTTAAATTTATACGTAAAGCTAGATATTTGTAGAAATATCTATATTGATATATAACTATCTATTTATATAGCTAGATATATATCTATGCAGTAACATACATTAGATAGATAGATAGATAGATAGATAGACTGTATATAAGCCTGCAAGTCTTGCACTTGAAGCAGCTTTATGATGTCATTAAGGCTCGATGGTGACACGCGCACCCAGAACAAGGACCACAGGTTGTTAGCGGCCATTTTTCCATCAGTCTCCACTGGAGCTAGAAGTGAGCAGACAGATACTCCTATAGACGCTGCTGGAGCCAGATCATTTGTCTCTGTGATGGACAACGTTTGAAATTCGCCCTTAAGCGGGAGACGGCAGCCTACAACAGTCAAATTGATCGCTGCTTATCACTTCTTTTGTGGTAGGTACAGTTATTCCAGATAGGGGAATGGGTAGGTTAAGTTATTCCAGGGAGGGGAATGCTTATGGGCAAGGCATTATGCTTGATCGGAGGCGGATGAAGTGGCAAAAAAGGCTCGGCCTACACCATGACCATGCCAATCGTCAACCCAAAGTGAATATGAGCCACACAGGTTGGTTGAAATAGCGCAACATGAATGATGGAACCTGGATCCAAGCGTCCCAGGATGCATTTCAGCGAAAACGTTCAACAATGTTCAGCGTGACCAATGTTTCTATCTTGGAAAATGAAATTGCATGATGTATGGAGTGTTTTTGACATATCTTGTCTCAGGATTTGCTTGCAGTCCTACCATATCCCACAAAATGCAGAAGTGCAGTCAATGCAGCTTTTTACCTAAAATGGTAAAAATTGGTCAAAGCCTCATGCGGTTTATTACCTGCCCCTGGAATAACATCAATGGCAATTATAAGAATAATGCTGATAATAATACAAATTTTGTATGTATGTTTTCAGCCCTACAAAACCATAACTATAAAAGTTTAAATTTATACGTAAAGCTAGATATTTGTAGAAATATCTATATTGATATATAACTATCTATTTATATAGCTAGATATATATCTATGCAGTAACATACATTAGATAGATAGATAGATAGATAGATAGATAGATAGATAGATAGATAGACTGTATATAAGCCTGCAAGTCTTGCACTTGAAGCAGCTTTATGATGTCATTAAGGCTCGATGGTGACACGCGCACCCAGAACAAGGACCACAGGTTGTTAGCGCCCATTTTTCCATCAGTCTCCACTGGAGCTAGAAGTGAGCAGACAGATACTCCTATAGACGCTGCTGGAGCCAGATCATTTGTCTCTGTGATGGACAACGTTTGAAATTCGCCCTTAAGCGGGAGACGGCAGCCTACAACAGTCAAATTGATCGCTGCTTATCACTTCTTTTGTGGTAGGTACAGTTATTCCAGATAGGGGAATGGGTAGGTTAAGTTATTCCAAGGAGGGGAATGCTTATGGGCAAGGCATTATGCTTGATCGGAGGCGGATGAAGTGGCAAAAAAGGCTCGGCCTACACCATGACCATGCCAATCGTCAACCCAAAGTGAATATGAGCCACACAGGTTGGTTGAAATAGCGCAACATGAATGATGGAACCTGGATCCAAGCGTCCCAGGATGCATTTCAGCGAAAACGTTCAACAATGTTCAGCGTGACCAATGTTTCTATCTTGGAAAATGAAATTGCATGATGTATGGAGTGTTTTTGACATATCTTGTCTCAGGATATGCTTGCAGTCCTACCATATCCCACAAAATGCAGAAGTGCAGTCAATGCAGCTTTTTACCTAAAATGGTAAAAATTGTTCAAAGCCTCATGCGGTTTATTACCTGCCCCTGGAATAACATCAATGGCAATTATAAGAATAATTCTGATAATAGTACAAATTTTGTATGTATGTTTTCAGCCCTACAAAACCATAACTATAGAAGTTTAAATTTATACGTAAAGCTAGATATTTGTAGAAATATCTATATTGATATATAACTATCTATTTATATAGCTAGATATATATCTATGCAGTAACATACATTAGATAGATAGATAGATAGACTGTATATAAACCTGCAAGTCTTGCACTTGAAGCAGCTTTATGATGTCATTAAGGCTCGATGGTGACACGCGCACCCGGAACAAGGACCACAGGTTGTTAGCGGCCATTTTTCCATCAGTCTCCACTGGAGCTAGAAGTGAGCAGACAGATACTCCTATAGACGCTGCTGGAGCCAGATCATTTGTCTCTGTGATGGACAACGTTTGAAATTCGCCCTTAAGCGGGAGACGGCAGCCTACAACAGTCAAATTGATCGCTGCTTATCACTTCTTTTGTGGTAGGTACAGTTATTCCAGATAGGGGAATGGGTAGGTTAAGTTATTCCAGGGAGGGGAATGCTTATGGGCAAGGCATTATGCTTGATCGGAGGCGGATGAAGTGGCAAAAAAGGCTCGGCCTACACCATGACCATGCCAATCGTCAACCCAAAGTGAATATGAGGCACACAGGTTGGTTGAAATAGCGCAACATGAATGATGGAACCTGGATCCAAGCGTCCCAGGATGCATTTCAGCGAAAACGTTCAACAATGTTCAGCGTGACCAATGTTTCTATCTTGGAAAATGAAATTGCATGATGTATGGAGTGTTTTTGACATATCTTGTCTCAGGATTTGCTTGCAGTCCTACCATATCCCACAAAATGCAGAAGTGCAGTCAATGCAGCTTTTTACCTAAAATGGTAAAAATTGGTCAAAGCCTCATGCGGTTTATTACCTGCCCCTGGAATAACATCAATGGCAATTATAAGAATAATTCTGATAATAGTACAAATTTTGTATGTATGTTTTCAGCCCTACAAAACCATAACTATAGAAGTTTAAATTTATACGTAAAGCTAGATATTTGTAGAAATTTCTATATTGATATATAACTATCTATTTATATAGCTAGATATATATCTATGCAGTAACATACATTAGATAGATAGATAGATAGACTGTATATAAGCCTGCAAGTCTTGCACTTGAAGCAGCTTTATGATGTCATTAAGGCTCGATGGTGACACGCGCACCCGGAACAAGGACCACAGGTTGTTAGCGGCCATTTTTCCATCAGTCTCCACTGGAGCTAGAAGTGAGCAGACAGATACTCCTATAGACGCTGCTGGAGCCAGATCATTTGTCTCTGTGATGGACAACGTTTGAAATTCGCCCTTAAGCGGGAGACGGCAGCCTACAACAGTCAAATTGATCGCTGCTTATCACTTCTTTTGTGGTAGGTACAGTTATTCCAGATAGGGGAATGGGTAGGTTAAGTTATTCCAGGGAGGGGAATGCTTATGGGCAAGGCATTATGCTTGATCGGAGGCGGATGAAGTGGCAAAAAAGGCTCGGCCTACACCATGACCATGCCAATCGTCAACCCAAAGTGAATATGAGCCACACAGGTTGGTTGAAATAGCGCAACATGAATGATGGAACCTGGATCCAAGCGTCCCAGGATGCATTTCAGCGAAAACGTTCAACAATGTTCAGCGTGACCAATGTTTCTATCTTGGAAAATGAAATTGCATGATGTATGGAGTGTTTTTGACATATCTTGTCTCAGGATTTGCTTGCAGTCCTACCATATCCCACAAAATGCAGAAGTGCAGTCAATGCAGCTTTTTACCTAAAATGGTAAAAATTGGTCAAAGCCTCATGCGGTTTATTACCTGCCCCTGGAATAACATCAATGGCAATTATAAGAATAATGCTGATAATAGTACAAATTTTGTATGTATGTTTTCAGCCCTACAAAACCATAACTATAGAAGTTTAAATTTATACGTAAAGCTAGATATTTGTAGAAATATCTATATTGATATATAACTATCTATTTATATAGCTAGATATATATCTATGCAGTAACATACATTAGATAGATAGATAGATAGATAGATAGATAGATAGATAGACTGTATATAAGCCTGCAAGTCTTGCACTTGAAGCAGCTTTATGATGTCATTAAGGCTCGATGGTGACACGCGCACCCAGAACAAGGACCACAGGTTGTTAGCGGCCATTTTTCCATCAGTCTCCACTGGAGCTAGAAGTGAGCAGACAGATACTCCTATAGACGCTGCTGGAGCCAGATCATTTGTCTCTGTGATGGACAACGTTTGAAATTCGCCCTTAAGCGGGAGACGGCAGCCTACAACAGTCAAATTGATCGCTGCTTATCACTTCTTTTGTGGTAGGTACAGTTATTCCAGATAGGGGAATGGGTAGGTTAAGTTATTCCAGGGAGGGGAATGCTTATGGGCAAGGCATTATGCTTGATCGGAGGCGGATGAAGTGGCAAAAAAGGCTCGGCCTACACCATGACCATGCCAATCGTCAACCCAAAGTGAATATGAGCCACACAGGTTGGTTGAAATAGCGCAACATGAATGATGGAACCTGGATCCAAGCGTCCCAGGATGCATTTCAGCGAAAACGTTCAACAATGTTCAGCGTGACCAATGTTTCTATCTTGGAAAATGAAATTGCATGATGTATGGAGTGTTTTTGACATATCTTGTCTCAGGATATGCTTGCAGTCCTACCATATCCCACAAAATGCAGAAGTGCAGTCAATGCAGCTTTTTACCTAAAATGGTAAAAATTGTTCAAAGCCTCATGCGGTTTATTACCTGCCCCTGGAATAACATCAATGGCAATTATAAGAATAATTCTGATAATAGTACAAATTTTGTATGTATGTTTTCAGCCCTACAAAACCATAACTATAGAAGTTTAAATTTATACGTAAAGCTAGATATTTGTAGAAATATCTATATTGATATATAACTATCTATTTATATAGCTAGATATATATCTATGCAGTAACATACATTAGATAGATAGATAGATAGACTGTATATAAACCTGCAAGTCTTGCACTTGAAGCAGCTTTATGATGTCATTAAGGCTCGATGGTGACACGCGCACCCGGAACAAGGACCACAGGTTGTTAGCGGCCATTTTTCCATCAGTCTCCACTGGAGCTAGAAGTGAGCAGACAGATACTCCTATAGACGCTGCTGGAGCCAGATCATTTGTCTCTGTGATGGACAACGTTTGAAATTCGCCCTTAAGCGGGAGACGGCAGCCTACAACAGTCAAATTGATCGCTGCTTATCACTTCTTTTGTGGTAGGTACAGTTATTCCAGATAGGGGAATGGGTAGGTTAAGTTATTCCAGGGAGGGGAATGCTTATGGGCAAGGCATTATGCTTGATCGGAGGCGGATGAAGTGGCAAAAAAGGCTCGGCCTACACCATGACCATGCCAATCGTCAACCCAAAGTGAATATGAGGCACACAGGTTGGTTGAAATAGCGCAACATGAATGATGGAACCTGGATCCAAGCGTCCCAGGATGCATTTCAGCGAAAACGTTCAACAATGTTCAGCGTGACCAATGTTTCTATCTTGGAAAATGAAATTGCATGATGTATGGAGTGTTTTTGACATATCTTGTCTCAGGATTTGCTTGCAGTCCTACCATATCCCACAAAATGCAGAAGTGCAGTCAATGCAGCTTTTTACCTAAAATGGTAAAAATTGGTCAAAGCCTCATGCGGTTTATTACCTGCCCCTGGAATAACATCAATGGCAATTATAAGAATAATTCTGATAATAGTACAAATTTTGTATGTATGTTTTCAGCCCTACAAAACCATAACTATAGAAGTTTAAATTTATACGTAAAGCTAGATATTTGTAGAAATTTCTATATTGATATATAACTATCTATTTATATAGCTAGATATATATCTATGCAGTAACATACATTAGATAGATAGATAGATAGACTGTATATAAGCCTGCAAGTCTTGCACTTGAAGCAGCTTTATGATGTCATTAAGGCTCGATGGTGACACGCGCACCCGGAACAAGGACCACAGGTTGTTAGCGGCCATTTTTCCATCAGTCTCCACTGGAGCTAGAAGTGAGCAGACAGATACTCCTATAGACGCTGCTGGAGCCAGATCATTTGTCTCTGTGATGGACAACGTTTGAAATTCGCCCTTAAGCGGGAGACGGCAGCCTACAACAGTCAAATTGATCGCTGCTTATCACTTCTTTTGTGGTAGGTACAGTTATTCCAGATAGGGGAATGGGTAGGTTAAGTTATTCCAGGGAGGGGAATGCTTATGGGCAAGGCATTATGCTTGATCGGAGGCGGATGAAGTGGCAAAAAAGGCTCGGCCTACACCATGACCATGCCAATCGTCAACCCAAAGTGAATATGAGCCACACAGGTTGGTTGAAATAGCGCAACATGAATGATGGAACCTGGATCCAAGCGTCCCAGGATGCATTTCAGCGAAAACGTTCAACAATGTTCAGCGTGACCAATGTTTCTATCTTGGAAAATGAAATTGCATGATGTATGGAGTGTTTTTGACATATCTTGTCTCAGGATTTGCTTGCAGTCCTACCATATCCCACAAAATGCAGAAGTGCAGTCAATGCAGCTTTTTACCTAAAATGGTAAAAATTGGTCAAAGCCTCATGCGGTTTATTACCTGCCCCTGGAATAACATCAATGGCAATTATAAGAATAATGCTGATAATAGTACAAATTTTGTATGTATGTTTTCAGCCCTACAAAACCATAACTATAGAAGTTTAAATTTATACGTAAAGCTAGATATTTGTAGAAATATCTATATTGATATATAACTATCTATTTATATAGCTAGATATATATCTATGCAGTAACATACATTAGATAGATAGATAGATAGATAGATAGATAGATAGATAGATAGATAGACTGTATATAAGCCTGCAAGTCTTGCACTTGAAGCAGCTTTATGATGTCATTAAGGCTCGATGGTGACACGCGCACCCAGAACAAGGACCACAGGTTGTTAGCGGCCATTTTTCCATCAGTCTCCACTGGAGCTAGAAGTGAGCAGACAGATACTCCTATAGACGCTGCTGGAGCCAGATCATTTGTCTCTGTGATGGACAACGTTTGAAATTCGCCCTTAAGCGGGAGACGGCAGCCTACAACAGTCAAATTGATCGCTGCTTATCACTTCTTTTGTGGTAGGTACAGTTATTCCAGATAGGGGAATGGGTAGGTTAAGTTATTCCAGGGAGGGGAATGCTTATGGGCAAGGCATTATGCTTGATCGGAGGCGGATGAAGTGGCAAAAAAGGCTCGGCCTACACCATGACCATGCCAATCGTCAACCCAAAGTGAATATGAGCCACACAGGTTGGTTGAAATAGCGCAACATGAATGATGGAACCTGGATCCAAGCGTCCCAGGATGCATTGCAGCGAAAACGTTCAACAATGTTCAGCGTGACCAATGTTTCTATCTTGGAAAATGAAATTGCATGATGTATGGAGTGTTTTTGACATATCTTGTCTCAGGATTTGCTTGCAGTCCTACCATATCCCACAAAATGCAGAAGTGCAGTCAATGCAGCTTTTTACCTAAAATGGTAAAAATTGGTCAAAGCCTCATGCGGTTTATTACCTGCCCCTGGAATAACATCAATGGCAATTATAAGAATAATGCTGATAATAATACAAATTTTGTATGTATGTTTTCAGCCCTACAAAACCATAACTATAGAAGTTTAAATTTATACGTAAAGCTAGATATTTGTAGAAATATCTATATTGATATATAACTATCTATTTATATAGCTAGATATATATCTATGCAGTAACATACATTAGATAGATAGATAGATAGATAGATAGATAGATAGACTGTATATAAGCCTGCAAGTCTTGCACTTGAAGCAGCTTTATGATGTCATTAAGGCTCGATGGTGACACGCGCACCCAGAACAAGGACCACAGGTTGTTAGCGGCCATTTTTCCATCAGTCTCCACTGGAGCTAGAAGTGAGCAGACAGATACTCCTATAGACGCTGCTGGAGCCAGATCATTTGTCTCTGTGATGGACAACGTTTGAAATTCGCCCTTAAGCGGGAGACGGCAGCCTACAACAGTCAAATTGATCGCTGCTTATCACTTCTTTTGTGGTAGGTACAGTTATTCCAGATAGGGGAATGGGTAGGTTAAGTTATTCCAGGGAGGGGAATGCTTATGGGCAAGGCATTATGCTTGATCGGAGGCGGATGAAGTGGCAAAAAAGGCTCGGCCTACACCATGACCATGCCAATCGTCAACCCAAAGTGAATATGAGCCACACAGGTTGGTTGAAATAGCGCAACATGAATGATGGAACCTGGATCCAAGCGTCCCAGGATGCATTGCAGCGAAAACGTTCAACAATGTTCAGCGTGACCAATGTTTCTATCTTGGAAAATGAAATTGCATGATGTATGGAGTGTTTTTGACATATCTTGTCTCAGGATTTGCTTGCAGTCCTACCATATCCCACAAAATGCAGAAGTGCAGTCAATGCAGCTTTTTACCTAAAATGGTAAAAATTGGTCAAAGCCTCATGCGGTTTATTACCTGCCCCTGGAATAACATCAATGGCAATTATAAGAATAATGCTGATAATAATACAAATTTTGTATGTATGTTTTCAGCCCTACAAAACCATAACTATAGAAGTTTAAATTTATACGTAAAGCTAGATATTTGTAGAAATATCTATATTGATATATAACTATCTATTTATATAGCTAGATATATATCTATGCAGTAACATACATTAGATAGATAGATAGATAGATAGATAGATAGATAGATAGACTGTATATAAGCCTGCAAGTCTTGCACTTGAAGCAGCTTTATGATGTCATTAAGGCTCGATGGTGACACGCGCACCCGGAACAAGGACCACAGGTTGTTAGCGGCCATTTTTCCATCAGTCTCCACTGGAGCTAGAAGTGAGCAGACAGATACTCCTATAGACGCTGCTGGAGCCAGATCATTTGTCTCTGTGATGGACAACGTTTGAAATTCGCCCTTAAGCGGGAGACGGCAGCCTACAACAGTCAAATTGATCGCTGCTTATCACTTCTTTTGTGGTAGGTACAGTTATTCCAGATAGGGGAATGGGTAGGTTAAGTTATTCCAGGGAGGGGAATGCTTATGGGCAAGGCATTATGCTTGATCGGAGGCGGATGAAGTGGCAAAAAAGGCTCGGCCTACACCATGACCATGCCAATCGTCAACCCAAAGTGAATATGAGCCACACAGGTTGGTTGAAATAGCGCAACATGAATGATGGAACCTGGATCCAAGCGTCCCAGGATGCATTTCAGCGAAAACGTTCAACAATGTTCAGCGTGACCAATGTTTCTATCTTGGAAAATGAAATTGCATGATGTATGGAGTGTTTTTGACATATCTTGTCTCAGGATTTGCTTGCAGTCCTACCATATCCCACAAAATGCAGAAGTGCAGTCAATGCAGCTTTTTACCTAAAATGGTAAAAATTGTTCAAAGCCTCTTGCGGTTTATTACCTGCCCCTGGAATAACATCAATGGCAATTATAAGAATAATTCTGATAATAGTACAAATTTTGTATGTATGTTTTCAGCCCTACAAAACCATAACTATAGAAGTTTAAATTTATACGTAAAGCTAGATATTTGTAGAAATATCTATATTGATATATAACTATCTATTTATATAGCTAGATATATATCTATGCAGTAACATACATTAGATAGATAGATAGATAGACTGTATATAAACCTGCAAGTCTTGCACTTGAAGCAGCTTTATGATGTCATTAAGGCTCGATGGTGACACGCGCACCCGGAACAAGGACCACAGGTTGTTAGCGGCCATTTTTCCATCAGTCTCCACTGGAGCTAGAAGTGAGCAGACAGATACTCCTATAGACGCTGCTGTAGCCAGATCATTTGTCTCTGTGATGGACAACGTTTGAAATTCGCCCTTAAGCGGGAGACGGCAGCCTACAACAGTCAAATTGATCGCTGCTTATCACTTCTTTTGTGGTAGGTACAGTTATTCCAGATAGGGGAATGGGTAGGTTAAGTTATTCCAGGGAGGGGAATGCTTATGGGCAAGGCATTATGCTTGATCGGAGGCGGATGAAGTGGCAAAAAAGGCTCGGCCTACACCATGACCATGCCAATCGTCAACCCAAAGTGAATATGAGCCACACAGGTTGGTTGAAATAGCGCAACATGAATGATGGAACCTGGATCCAAGCGTCCCAGGATGCATTTCAGCGAAAACGTTCAACAATGTTCAGCGTGACCAATGTTTCTATCTTGGAAAATGAAATTGCATGATGTATGGAGTGTTTTTGACATATCTTGTCTCAGGATTTGCTTGCAGTCCTACCATATCCCACAAAATGCAGAAGTGCAGTCAATGCAGCTTTTTACCTAAAATGGTAAAAATTGGTCAAAGCCTCATGCGGTTTATTACCTGCCCCTGGAATAACATCAATGGCAATTATAAGAATAATGCTGATAATAATACAAATTTTGTATGTATGTTTTCAGCCCTACAAAACCATAACTATAGAAGTTTAAATTTATACGTAAAGCTAGATATTTGTAGAAATATCTATATTGATATATAACTATCTATTTATATAGCTAGATATATATCTATGCAGTAACATACATTAGATAGATAGATAGATAGATAGATAGATAGATAGACTGTATATAAGCCTGCAAGTCTTGCACTTGAAGCAGCTTTATGATGTCATTAAGGCTCGATGGTGACACGCGCACCCAGAACAAGGACCACAGGTTGTTAGCGGCCATTTTTCCATCAGTCTCCACTGGAGCTAGAAGTGAGCAGACAGATACTCCTATAGACGCTGCTGGAGCCAGATCATTTGTCTCTGTGATGGACAACGTTTGAAATTCGCCCTTAAGCGGGAGACGGCAGCCTACAACAGTCAAATTGATCGCTGCTTATCACTTCTTTTGTGGTAGGTACAGTTATTCCAGATAGGGGAATGGGTAGGTTAAGTTATTCCAGGGAGGGGAATGCTTATGGGCAAGGCATTATGCTTGATCGGAGGCGGATGAAGTGGCAAAAAAGGCTCGGCCTACACCATGACCATGCCAATCGTCAACCCAAAGTGAATATGAGCCACACAGGTTGGTTGAAATAGCGCAACATGAATGATGGAACCTGGATCCAAGCGTCCCAGGATGCATTGCAGCGAAAACGTTCAACAATGTTCAGCGTGACCAATGTTTCTATCTTGGAAAATGAAATTGCATGCTGTATGGAGTGTTTTTGACATATCTTGTCTCAGGATTTGCTTGCAGTCCTACCATATCCCACAAAATGCAGAAGTGCAGTCAATGCAGCTTTTTACCTAAAATGGTAAAAATTGGTCAAAGCCTCATGCGGTTTATTACCTGCCCCTGGAATAACATCAATGGCAATTATAAGAATAATGCTGATAATAATACAAATTTTGTATGTATGTTTTCAGCCCTACAAAACCATAACTATAGAAGTTTAAATTTATACGTAAAGCTAGATATTTGTAGAAATATCTATATTGATATATAACTATCTATTTATATAGCTAGATATATATCTATGCAGTAACATACATTAGATAGATAGATAGATAGATAGATAGATAGATAGACTGTATATAAGCCTGCAAGTCTTGCACTTGAAGCAGCTTTATGATGTCATTAAGGCTCGATGGTGACACGCGCACCCGGAACAAGGACCACAGGTTGTTAGCGGCCATTTTTCCATCAGTCTCCACTGGAGCTAGAAGTGAGCAGACAGATACTCCTATAGACGCTGCTGGAGCCAGATCATTTGTCTCTGTGATGGACAACGTTTGAAATTCGCCCTTAAGCGGGAGACGGCAGCCTACAACAGTCAAATTGATCGCTGCTTATCACTTCTTTTGTGGTAGGTACAGTTATTCCAGATAGGGGAATGGGTAGGTTAAGTTATTCCAGGGAGGGGAATGCTTATGGGCAAGGCATTATGCTTGATCGGAGGCGGATGAAGTGGCAAAAAAGGCTCGGCCTACACCATGACCATGCCAATCGTCAACCCAAAGTGAATATGAGCCACACAGGTTGGTTGAAATAGCGCAACATGAATGATGGAACCTGGATCCAAGCGTCCCAGGATGCATTTCAGCGAAAACGTTCAACAATGTTCAGCGTGACCAATGTTTCTATCTTGGAAAATGAAATTGCATGATGTATGGAGTGTTTTTGACATATCTTGTCTCAGGATTTGCTTGCAGTCCTACCATATCCCACAAAATGCAGAAGTGCAGTCAATGCAGCTTTTTACCTAAAATGGTAAAAATTGTTCAAAGCCTCTTGCGGTTTATTACCTGCCCCTGGAATAACATCAATGGCAATTATAAGAATAATTCTGATAATAGTACAAATTTTGTATGTATGTTTTCAGCCCTACAAAACCATAACTATAGAAGTTTAAATTTATACGTAAAGCTAGATATTTGTAGAAATATCTATATTGATATATAACTATCTATTTATATAGCTAGATATATATCTATGCAGTAACATACATTAGATAGATAGATAGATAGACTGTATATAAACCTGCAAGTCTTGCACTTGAAGCAGCTTTATGATGTCATTAAGGCTCGATGGTGACACGCGCACCCGGAACAAGGACCACAGGTTGTTAGCGGCCATTTTTCCATCAGTCTCCACTGGAGCTAGAAGTGAGCAGACAGATACTCCTATAGACGCTGCTGTAGCCAGATCATTTGTCTCTGTGATGGACAACGTTTGAAATTCGCCCTTAAGCGGGAGACGGCAGCCTACAACAGTCAAATTGATCGCTGCTTATCACTTCTTTTGTGGTAGGTACAGTTATTCCAGATAGGGGAATGGGTAGGTTAAGTTATTCCAGGGAGGGGAATGCTTATGGGCAAGGCATTATGCTTGATCGGAGGCGGATGAAGTGGCAAAAAAGGCTCGGCCTACACCATGACCATGCCAATCGTCAACCCAAAGTGAATATGAGCCACACAGGTTGGTTGAAATAGCGCAACATGAATGATGGAACCTGGATCCAAGCGTCCCAGGATGCATTTCAGCGAAAACGTTCAACAATGTTCAGCGTGACCAATGTTTCTATCTTGGAAAATGAAATTGCATGATGTATGGAGTGTTTTTGACATATCTTGTCTCAGGATTTGCTTGCAGTCCTACCATATCCCACAAAATGCAGAAGTGCAGTCAATGCAGCTTTTTACCTAAAATGGTAAAAATTGGTCAAAGCCTCATGCGGTTTATTACCTGCCCCTGGAATAACATCAATGGCAATTATAAGAATAATTCTGATAATAGTACAAATTTTGTATGTATGTTTTCAGCCCTACAAAACCATAACTATAGAAGTTTAAATTTATACGTAAAGCTAGATATTTGTAGAAATTTCTATATTGATATATAACTATCTATTTATATAGCTAGATATATATCTATGCAGTAACATACATTAGATAGATAGATAGATAGACTGTATATAAGCCTGCAAGTCTTGCACTTGAAGCAGCTTTATGATGTCATTAAGGCTCGATGGTGACACGCGCACCCGGAACAAGGACCACAGGTTGTTAGCGGCCATTTTTCCATCAGTCTCCACTGGAGCTAGAAGTGAGCAGACAGATACTCCTATAGACGCTGCTGGAGCCAGATCATTTGTCTCTGTGATGGACAACGTTTGAAATTCGCCCTTAAGCGGGAGACGGCAGCCTACAACAGTCAAATTGATCGCTGCTTATCACTTCTTTTGTGGTAGGTACAGTTATTCCAGATAGGGGAATGGGTAGGTTAAGTTATTCCAGGGAGGGGAATGCTTATGGGCAAGGCATTATGCTTGATCGGAGGCGGATGAAGTGGCAAAAAAGGCTCGGCCTACACCATGACCATGCCAATCGTCAACCCAAAGTGAATATGAGCCACACAGGTTGGTTGAAATAGCGCAACATGAATGATGGAACCTGGATCCAAGCGTCCCAGGATGCATTTCAGCGAAAACGTTCAACAATGTTCAGCGTGACCAATGTTTCTATCTTGGAAAATGAAATTGCATGATGTATGGAGTGTTTTTGACATATCTTGTCTCAGGATTTGCTTGCAGTCCTACCATATCCCACAAAATGCAGAAGTGCAGTCAATGCAGCTTTTTACCTAAAATGGTAAAAATTGGTCAAAGCCTCATGCGGTTTATTACCTGCCCCTGGAATAACATCAATGGCAATTATAAGAATAATGCTGATAATAGTACAAATTTTGTATGTATGTTTTCAGCCCTACAAAACCATAACTATAGAAGTTTAAATTTATACGTAAAGCTAGATATTTGTAGAAATATCTATATTGATATATAACTATCTATTTATATAGCTAGATATATATCTATGCAGTAACATACATTAGATAGATAGATAGATAGATAGATAGATAGATAGATAGATAGATAGATAGATAGACTGTATATAAGCCTGCAAGTCTTGCACTTGAAGCAGCTTTATGATGTCATTAAGGCTCGATGGTGACACGCGCACCCAGAACAAGGACCACAGGTTGTTAGCGGCCATTTTTCCATCAGTCTCCACTGGAGCTAGAAGTGAGCAGACAGATACTCCTATAGACGCTGCTGGAGCCAGATCATTTGTCTCTGTGATGGACAACGTTTGAAATTCGCCCTTAAGCGGGAGACGGCAGCCTACAACAGTCAAATTGATCGCTGCTTATCACTTCTTTTGTGGTAGGTACAGTTATTCCAGATAGGGGAATGGGTAGGTTAAGTTATTCCAGGGAGGGGAATGCTTATGGGCAAGGCATTATGCTTGATCGGAGGCGGATGAAGTGGCAAAAAAGGCTCGGCCTACACCATGACCATGCCAATCGTCAACCCAAAGTGAATATGAGCCACACAGGTTGGTTGAAATAGCGCAACATGAATGATGGAACCTGGATCCAAGCGTCCCAGGATGCATTGCAGCGAAAACGTTCAACAATGTTCAGCGTGACCAATGTTTCTATCTTGGAAAATGAAATTGCATGATGTATGGAGTGTTTTTGACATATCTTGTCTCAGGATTTGCTTGCAGTCCTACCATATCCCACAAAATGCAGAAGTGCAGTCAATGCAGCTTTTTACCTAAAATGGTAAAAATTGGTCAAAGCCTCATGCGGTTTATTACCTGCCCCTGGAATAACATCAATGGCAATTATAAGAATAATGCTGATAATAATACAAATTTTGTATGTATGTTTTCAGCCCTACAAAACCATAACTATAGAAGTTTAAATTTATACGTAAAGCTAGATATTTGTAGAAATATCTATATTGATATATAACTATCTATTTATATAGCTAGATATATATCTATGCAGTAACATACATTAGATAGATAGATAGATAGATAGATAGATAGATAGATAGATAGACTGTATATAAGCCTGCAAGTCTTGCACTTGAAGCAGCTTTATGATGTCATTAAGGCTCGATGGTGACACGCGCACCCGGAACAAGGACCACAGGTTGTTAGCGGCCATTTTTCCATCAGTCTCCACTGGAGCTAGAAGTGAGCAGACAGATACTCCTATAGACGCTGCTGGAGCCAGATCATTTGTCTCTGTGATGGACAACGTTTGAAATTCGCCCTTAAGCGGGAGACGGCAGCCTACAACAGTCAAATTGATCGCTGCTTATCACTTCTTTTGTGGTAGGTACAGTTATTCCAGATAGGGGAATGGGTAGGTTAAGTTATTCCAGGGAGGGGAATGCTTATGGGCAAGGCATTATGCTTGATCGGAGGCGGATGATGTGGCAAAAAAGGCTCGGCCTACACCATGACCATGCCAATCGTCAACCCAAAGTGAATATGAGCCACACAGGTTGGTTGAAATAGCGCAACATGAATGATGGAACCTGGATCCAAGCGTCCCAGGATGCATTTCAGCGAAAACGTTCAACAATGTTCAGCGTGACCAATGTTTCTATCTTGGAAAATGAAATTGCATGATGTATGGAGTGTTTTTGACATATCTTGTCTCAGGATTTGCTTGCAGTCCTACCATATCCCACAAAATGCAGAAGTGCAGTCAATGCAGCTTTTTACCTAAAATGGTAAAAATTGTTCAAAGCCTCATGCGGTTTATTACCTGCCCCTGGAATAACATCAATGGCAATTATAAGAATAATTCTGATAATAGTACAAATTTTGTATGTATGTTTTCAGCCCTACAAAACCATAACTATAGAAGTTTAAATTTATACGTAAAGCTAGATATTTGTAGAAATATCTATATTGATATATAACTATCTATTTATATAGCTAGATATATATCTATGCAGTAACATACATTAGATAGATAGATAGATAGACTGTATATAAACCTGCAAGTCTTGCACTTGAAGCAGCTTTATGATGTCATTAAGGCTCGATGGTGACACGCGCACCCGGAACAAGGACCACAGGTTGTTAGCGGCCATTTTTCCATCAGTCTCCACTGGAGCTAGAAGTGAGCAGACAGATACTCCTATAGACGCTGCTGTAGCCAGATCATTTGTCTCTGTGATGGACAACGTTTGAAATTCGCCCTTAAGCGGGAGACGGCAGCCTACAACAGTCAAATTGATCGCTGCTTATCACTTCTTTTGTGGTAGGTACAGTTATTCCAGATAGGGGAATGGGTAGGTTAAGTTATTCCAGGGAGGGGAATGCTTATGGGCAAGGCATTATGCTTGATCGGAGGCGGATGAAGTGGCAAAAAAGGCTCGGCCTACACCATGACCATGCCAATCGTCAACCCAAAGTGAATATGAGCCACACAGGTTGGTTGAAATAGCGCAACATGAATGATGGAACCTGGATCCAAGCGTCCCAGGATGCATTTCAGCGAAAACGTTCAACAATGTTCAGCGTGACCAATGTTTCTATCTTGGAAAATGAAATTGCATGATGTATGGAGTGTTTTTGACATATCTTGTCTCAGGATTTGCTTGCAGTCCTACCATATCCCACAAAATGCAGAAGTGCAGTCAATGCAGCTTTTTACCTAAAATGGTAAAAATTGGTCAAAGCCTCATGCGGTTTATTACCTGCCCCTGGAATAACATCAATGGCAATTATAAGAATAATTCTGATAATAGTACAAATTTTGTATGTATGTTTTCAGCCCTACAAAACCATAACTATAGAAGTTTAAATTTATACGTAAAGCTAGATATTTGTAGAAATTTCTATATTGATATATAACTATCTATTTATATAGCTAGATATATATCTATGCAGTAACATACATTAGATAGATAGATAGATAGACTGTATATAAGCCTGCAAGTCTTGCACTTGAAGCAGCTTTATGATGTCATTAAGGCTCGATGGTGACACGCGCACCCGGAACAAGGACCACAGGTTGTTAGCGGCCATTTTTCCATCAGTCTCCACTGGAGCTAGAAGTGAGCAGACAGATACTCCTATAGACGCTGCTGGAGCCAGATCATTTGTCTCTGTGATGGACAACGTTTGAAATTCGCCCTTAAGCGGGAGACGGCAGCCTACAACAGTCAAATTGATCGCTGCTTATCACTTCTTTTGTGGTAGGTACAGTTATTCCAGATAGGGGAATGGGTAGGTTAAGTTATTCCAGGGAGGGGAATGCTTATGGGCAAGGCATTATGCTTGATCGGAGGCGGATGAAGTGGCAAAAAAGGCTCGGCCTACACCATGACCATGCCAATCGTCAACCCAAAGTGAATATGAGCCACACAGGTTGGTTGAAATAGCGCAACATGAATGATGGAACCTGGATCCAAGCGTCCCAGGATGCATTTCAGCGAAAACGTTCAACAATGTTCAGCGTGACCAATGTTTCTATCTTGGAAAATGAAATTGCATGATGTATGGAGTGTTTTTGACATATCTTGTCTCAGGATTTGCTTGCAGTCCTACCATATCCCACAAAATGCAGAAGTGCAGTCAATGCAGCTTTTTACCTAAAATGGTAAAAATTGGTCAAAGCCTCATGCGGTTTATTACCTGCCCCTGGAATAACATCAATGGCAATTATAAGAATAATGCTGATAATAGTACAAATTTTGTATGTATGTTTTCAGCCCTACAAAACCATAACTATAGAAGTTTAAATTTATACGTAAAGCTAGATATTTGTAGAAATATCTATATTGATATATAACTATCTATTTATATAGCTAGATATATATCTATGCAGTAACATACATTAGATAGATAGATAGATAGATAGATAGATAGATAGACTGTATATAAGCCTGCAAGTCTTGCACTTGAAGCAGCTTTATGATGTCATTAAGGCTCGATGGTGACACGCGCACCCGAAACAAGGACCACAGGTTGTTAGCGGCCATTTTTCCATCAGTCTCCACTGGAGCTAGAAGTGAGCAGACAGATACACCTATAGACGCTGCTGGAGCCAGATCATTTGTCTCTGTGATGGACAACGTTTGAAATTCGCCCTTAAGCGGGAGACGGCAGCCTACAACAGTCAAATTGATCGCTGCTTATCACTTCTTTTGTGGTAGGTACAGTTATTCCAGATAGGGGAATGGGTAGGTTAAGTTATTCCAGGGAGGGGAATGCTTATGGGCAAGGCATTATGCTTGATCGGAGGCGGATGAAGTGGCAAAAAAGGCTCGGCCTACACCATGACCATGCCAATCGTCAACCCAAAGTGAATATGAGCCACACAGGTTGGTTGAAATAGCGCAACATGAATGATGGAACCTGGATCCAAGCGTCCCAGGATGCATTGCAGCGAAAACGTTCAACAATGTTCAGCGTGACCAATGTTTCTATCTTGGAAAATGAAATTGCATGCTGTATGGAGTGTTTTTGACATATCTTGTCTCAGGATTTGCTTGCAGTCCTACCATATCCCACAAAATGCAGAAGTGCAGTCAATGCAGCTTTTTACCTAAAATGGTAAAAATTGGTCAAAGCCTCATGCGGTTTATTACCTGCCCCTGGAATAACATCAATGGCAATTATAAGAATAATTCTGATAATAGTACAAATTTTGTATGTATGTTTTCAGCCCTACAAAACCATAACTATAGAAGTTTAAATTTATACGTAAAGCTAGATATTTGTAGAAATATCTATATTGATATATAACTATCTATTTATATAGCTAGATATATATCTATGCAGTAACATACATTAGATAGATAGATAGATAGACTGTATATAAACCTGCAAGTCTTGCACTTGAAGCAGCTTTATGATGTCATTAAGGCTCGATGGTGACACGCGCACCCGGAACAAGGACCACAGGTTGTTAGCGGCCATTTTTCCATCAGTCTCCACTGGAGCTAGAAGTGAGCAGACAGATACTCCTATAGACGCTGCTGGAGCCAGATCATTTGTCTCTGTGATGGACAACGTTTGAAATTCGCCCTTAAGCGGGAGACGGCAGCCTACAACAGTCAAATTGATCGCTGCTTATCACTTCTTTTGTGGTAGGTACAGTTATTCCAGATAGGGGAATGGGTAGGTTAAGTTATTCCAGGGAGGGGAATGCTTATGGGCAAGGCATTATGCTTGATCGGAGGCGGATGAAGTGGCAAAAAAGGCTCGGCCTACACCATGACCATGCCAATCGTCAACCCAAAGTGAATATGAGCCACACAGGTTGGTTGAAATAGCGCAACATGAATGATGGAACCTGGATCCAAGCGTCCCAGGATGCATTTCAGCGAAAACGTTCAACAATGTTCAGCGTGACCAATGTTTCTATCTTGGAAAATGAAATTGCATGATGTATGGAGTGTTTTTGACATATCTTGTCTCAGGATTTGCTTGCAGTCCTACCATATCCCACAAAATGCAGAAGTGCAGTCAATGCAGCTTTTTACCTAAAATGGTAAAAATTGGTCAAAGCCTCATGCGGTTTATTACCTGCCCCTGGAATAACATCAATGGCAATTATAAGAATAATGCTGATAATAATACAAATTTTGTATGTATGTTTTCAGCCCTACAAAACCATAACTAT
The DNA here is from genome assembly GCF_035609145.1 of Eleutherodactylus coqui. NCBI lineage: Eukaryota > Metazoa > Chordata > Amphibia > Anura > Eleutherodactylidae > Eleutherodactylus > Eleutherodactylus coqui. The sequence goes on from NC_089849.1 coordinate 107,118,021, forward strand.
AGAAGTTTAAATTTATACGTAAAGCTAGATATTTGTAGAAATATCTATATTGATATATAACTATCTATTTATATAGCTAGATATATATCTATGCAGTAACATACATTAGATAGATAGATAGATAGATAGATAGATAGATAGACTGTATATAAGCCTGCAAGTCTTGCACTTGAAGCAGCTTTATGATGTCATTAAGGCTCGATGGTGACACGCGCACCCGGAACAAGGACCACAGGTTGTTAGCGGCCATTTTTCCATCAGTCTCCACTGGAGCTAGAAGTGAGTAGACAGATACTCCTATAGACGCTGCTGGAGCCAGATCTTTTGTCTCTGTGATGGACAACGTTTGAAATTCGCCCTTAAGCGGGAGACGGCAGCCTACAACAGTCAAATTGATCGCTGCTTATCACTTCTTTTGTGGTAGGTACAGTTATTCCAGATAGGGGAATGGGTAGGTTAAGTTATTCCAGGGAGGGGAATGCTTATGGGCAAGGCATTATGCTTGATCGGAGGCGGATGAAGTGGCAAAAAAGGCTCGGCCTACACCATGACCATGCCAATCGTCAACCCAAAGTGAATATGAGCCACACAGGTTGGTTGAAATAGCGCAACATGAATGATGGAACCTGGATCCAAGCGTCCCAGGATGCATTTCAGCGAAAACGTTCAACAATGTTCAGCGTGACCAATGTTTCTATCTTGGAAAATGAAATTGCATGATGTATGGAGTGTTTTTGACATATCTTGTCTCAGGATTTGCTTGCAGTCCTACCATATCCCACAAAATGCAGAAGTGCAGTCAATGCAGCTTTTTACCTAAAATGGTAAAAATTGGTCAAAGCCTCATGCGGTTTATTACCTGCCCCTGGAATAACATCAATGGCAATTATAAGAATAATTCTGATAATAGTACAAATTTTGTATGTATGTTTTCAGCCCTACAAAACCATAACTATAGAAGTTTAAATTTATACGTAAAGCTAGATATTTGTAGAAATATCTATATTGATATATAACTATCTATTTATATAGCTAGATATATATCTATGCAGTAACATACATTAGATAGATAGATAGATAGATAGATAGACTGTATATAAGCCTGCAAGTCTTGCACTTGAAGCAGCTTTATGATGTCATTAAGGCTCGATGGTGACACGCGCACCCGGAACAAGGACCACAGGTTGTTAGCGGCCATTTTTCCATCAGTCTCCACTGGAGCTAGAAGTGAGCAGACAGATACTCCTATAGACGCTGCTGGAGCCAGATCATTTGTCTCTGTGATGGACAACGTTTGAAATTCGCCCTTAAGCGGGAGACGGCAGCCTACAACAGTCAAATTGATCGCTGCTTATCACTTCTTTTGTGGTAGGTACAGTTATTCCAGATAGGGGAATGGGTAGGTTAAGTTATTCCAGGGAGGGGAATGCTTATGGGCAAGGCATTATGCTTGATCGGAGGCGGATGAAGTGGCAAAAAAGGCTCGGCCTACACCATGACCATGCCAATCGTCAACCCAAAGTGAATATGAGCCACACAGGTTGGTTGAAATAGCGCAACATGAATGATGGAACCTGGATCCAAGCGTCCCAGGATGCATTTCAGCGAAAACGTTCAACAATGTTCAGCGTGACCAATGTTTCTATCTTGGAAAATGAAATTGCATGATGTATGGAGTGTTTTTGACATATCTTGTCTCAGGATTTGCTTGCAGTCCTACCATATCCCACAAAATGCAGAAGTGCAGTCAATGCAGCTTTTTACCTAAAATGGTAAAAATTGGTCAAAGCCTCATGCGGTTTATTACCTGCCCCTGGAATAACATCAATGGCAATTATAAGAATAATGCTGATAATAGTACAAATTTTGTATGTATGTTTTCAGCCCTACAAAACCATAACTATAGAAGTTTAAATTTATACGTAAAGCTAGATATTTGTAGAAATATCTATATTGATATATAACTATCTATTTATATAGCTAGATATATATCTATGCAGTAACATACATTAGATAGATAGATAGATAGATAGATAGATAGATAGATAGATAGATAGATAGATAGACTGTATATAAGCCTGCAAGTCTTGCACTTGAAGCAGCTTTATGATGTCATTAAGGCTCGATGGTGACACGCGCACCCGAAACAAGGACCACAGGTTGTTAGCGGCCATTTTTCCATCAGTCTCCACTGGAGCTAGAAGTGAGCAGACAGATACACCTATAGACGCTGCTGGAGCCAGATCATTTGTCTCTGTGATGGACAACGTTTGAAATTCGCCCTTAAGCGGGAGACGGCAGCCTACAACAGTCAAATTGATCGCTGCTTATCACTTCTTTTGTGGTAGGTACAGTTATTCCAGATAGGGGAATGGGTAGGTTAAGTTATTCCAGGGAGGGGAATGCTTATGGGCAAGGCATTATGCTTGATCGGAGGCGGATGAAGTGGCAAAAAAGGCTCGGCCTACACCATGACCATGCCAATCGTCAACCCAAAGTGAATATGAGCCACACAGGTTGGTTGAAATAGCGCAACATGAATGATGGAACCTGGATCCAAGCGTCCCAGGATGCATTGCAGCGAAAACGTTCAACAATGTTCAGCGTGACCAATGTTTCTATCTTGGAAAATGAAATTGCATGATGTATGGAGTGTTTTTGACATATCTTGTCTCAGGATTTGCTTGCAGTCCTACCATATCCCACAAAATGCAGAAGTGCAGTCAATGCAGCTTTTTACCTAAAATGGTAAAAATTGGTCAAAGCCTCATGCGGTTTATTACCTGCCCCTGGAATAACATCAATGGCAATTATAAGAATAATTCTGATAATAGTACAAATTTTGTATGTATGTTTTCAGCCCTACAAAACCATAACTATAGAAGTTTAAATTTATACGTAAAGCTAGATATTTGTAGAAATATCTATATTGATATATAACTATCTATTTATATAGCTAGATATATATCTATGCAGTAACATACATTAGATAGATAGATAGATAGACTGTATATAAACCTGCAAGTCTTGCACTTGAAGCAGCTTTATGATGTCATTAAGGCTCGATGGTGACACGCGCACCCGGAACAAGGACCACAGGTTGTTAGCGGCCATTTTTCCATCAGTCTCCACTGGAGCTAGAAGTGAGCAGACAGATACTCCTATAGACGCTGCTGTAGCCAGATCATTTGTCTCTGTGATGGACAACGTTTGAAATTCGCCCTTAAGCGGGAGACGGCAGCCTACAACAGTCAAATTGATCGCTGCTTATCACTTCTTTTGTGGTAGGTACAGTTATTCCAGATAGGGGAATGGGTAGGTTAAGTTATTCCAGGGAGGGGAATGCTTATGGGCAAGGCATTATGCTTGATCGGAGGCGGATGAAGTGGCAAAAAAGGCTCGGCCTACACCATGACCATGCCAATCGTCAACCCAAAGTGAATATGAGCCACACAGGTTGGTTGAAATAGCGCAACATGAATGATGGAACCTGGATCCAAGCGTCCCAGGATGCATTTCAGCGAAAACGTTCAACAATGTTCAGCGTGACCAATGTTTCTATCTTGGAAAATGAAATTGCATGATGTATGGAGTGTTTTTGACATATCTTGTCTCAGGATTTGCTTGCAGTCCTACCATATCCCACAAAATGCAGAAGTGCAGTCAATGCAGCTTTTTACCTAAAATGGTAAAAATTGGTCAAAGCCTCATGCGGTTTATTACCTGCCCCTGGAATAACATCAATGGCAATTATAAGAATAATTCTGATAATAGTACAAATTTTGTATGTATGTTTTCAGCCCTACAAAACCATAACTATAGAAGTTTAAATTTATACGTAAAGCTAGATATTTGTAGAAATTTCTATATTGATATATAACTATCTATTTATATAGCTAGATATATATCTATGCAGTAACATACATTAGATAGATAGATAGATAGACTGTATATAAGCCTGCAAGTCTTGCACTTGAAGCAGCTTTATGATGTCATTAAGGCTCGATGGTGACACGCGCACCCGGAACAAGGACCACAGGTTGTTAGCGGCCATTTTTCCATCAGTCTCCACTGGAGCTAGAAGTGAGCAGACAGATACTCCTATAGACGCTGCTGGAGCCAGATCATTTGTCTCTGTGATGGACAACGTTTG